>NW_024715089.1:205000-225000 GCF_018991925.1 Homarus americanus
TTCCCCCCCCCCTCCCTTCCTTCCCATCAATAACAATAATAATAAAATCCTCTATTTAATCAACCTAATCCCACGTCTCTCCAGCTTGGGTGTCCAGCGTACTTGGCAACACTGTAATGGCTCGTCTGGCATCAGTGAGTGTTTGCTTTATATTTTAGCTAAACAAACACAAACAAACACAAACACACACACAGATGAGTGCAAATAGCCAGTGTGTGAGAGTCGACGCTACCTTGGTATATGTGTTGGATAAAAAAAAAATAAATAAATAAAAAAGAAGAAATTACGACAAAAAATATATGTTTCTTTGTTTGGGGAATTATGATGTTGTTGTTGTTGTTGTTGTTTTGGTTGTTGTTGTTGTTGGTTATTGTTGTTGGTTAGGTGTTGTTGGTTGTTGTTGTGGTTGTTGTTGTTGTTGTTTTTGTTGTTGGTTAAGTGTTGTTGTTGTTGTTGTTGTAAATTATATATCTCTCTCTCTCTCTCTCTCTCTCTCTCTCTCTCTCTCTCTCTCTCTCTCTCTCTCTCTTAAACTAAACTTGTTTTGACACCTTCCACCTTCGCCTCCTCCCTCGGCCATCAGCACAGCGTCAGCCAGTCAGCCTCGAAGACTCACAGCTGACAACAAGTTCCATCGAGAAGTTTTAAAAATGCCTGGAATCGAATCTCGAACTATTCCGGCGCTGTCAGGAGGATGATTCACCTGTCTAGTACTGTCAGGAGGGATGATTCACCTGTCGAGAGCTGTCAGGACGGATGATTCACCTGTCTAGTGCTGTCAGGAGGGATGTTTCACCTGTCTAGTGCTGTCAGGAGGGATGATTCACCTGTCTAGTGCTGTCAGGAGGGATGATTCACCTGTCGAGAGCTGTCAGGAGGGATGATTCACCTGTCGAGAGCTGTCAGGATGGATGATTCACCTGTCTAGTGCTGTCAGGATGGATGATTCACCTGTCTAGTGCTGTCAGGAGGGATGATTCACCTGTCTAGTACTGTCAGGAGGGATGATTCACCTGTCGAGAGCTGTCAGGATGGATGATTCACCTGTCTAGTGCTGTCAGGAGGGATGATTCACCTGTCTAGTACTGTCAAGAGGGATGATTCACCTGTCTAGTGCTGTCAGGAGGGATGATTCACCTGTCGAGAGCTGTCAGGAGGGATGATTCACCTGTCTAGAGCTGTCAGGAGGATGATTCGCCTGTCGAGGGCTGTCAAGAGGATGATTAACCTGTCGAGAGCTGTCAGGAGAGATGATTCACCTGTCTGACCAGCAACAAGTAATTAAAGAGAGAGGGAGAGACAGGCAGGGAAGCAGAGAGAGAGAGACAGAGAGGCGTTCAGTCATGCCTTTAACTTAAGACTCGGTAATACTCCTGGGCACAGACTAAGGACGTAACCAATAACAATTTCTTCCTCGATATCAAGTTTCATACAATATAATCATCTCTCTCATTACCTGGATCTACCTGGCACTAACTGGCACTCTACTGGCACTACCTGGCATTACCTGGCTCTACCTGGCTCTACCTAACACTACATGGCACTCTACTAGAATTCTACTGGAACTACCAACCACTCTAATGGCACTCTCCTGATAGTCTACTGGCACTAATCGGCCCTATCTGACACTCTACTTGCACGCTATTGGCACTACTGGCACTACCTATCACTCTACTGACACTAACTGGAACTACCTGGTACCTTACTGGCACTCTAATGGCACGATAAAGGACGTGGCCCCCACCATGAAAACCTGAGGGGCACCCAACACGCCACACACTATCCGAGGTTTGATATAGTTTAAAGGTGGAAGACTCTGACGAAAGAGAATTTGTCACGCTGGTAGCCTTCATAAATGCGTCAGGTGGTGCTACAGCTGGTTGAGATGAGTTTTAGTCTTATAAGTCAGGTGGTGGTGGTACATCTGGTTTCTGTAAAGCTGGTGGTCCTCATAAAAGAGTCAGTGGGTCTTAGTAAGCCTGGGGAGCTTCGTAAATATTTGACAGGTGGTGGTACCCCAGCTGGGTCTGATGAGTTTTAGAATCTCGTAAATACGTCAGATGGTATCACAGCTGGTTCATGTGAGTTTTAAAGCTTTATAATTAAGCCAGATGGGGGTAACAGCTGGTCGATATGAGTTTTAAAGCTTTATAATTGAGCCAGATGGGGTCACAGGTGGTTGATATGAATTTTAAGGCTTCATATTTCACCCAGATGGTGTCGCAGCTGGACCATATAAGTCTTATAGTATCGTAAGCAATCCAGGTGGTGTTAGAGCTGGTTTATATGAAGTTTTAAAGTCCAGCCAGATGGTGTCACAGCTGGTCACCTGAGCCAGATATATACCTGGCTCAGAAGAAGAAGCCGCCAGGTGTGTGTAGGGGAGGAAGGCCAGGTGTGTGGAGGGGGAGGAAGGCCAGGTGTGTGTGGAGAGGGAGGAAGGCCAGGTGTGTGGAGAGGGAGGATGGCCAGGTGTGTGTAGTAGGAGGAGCGGGGGGGGGGACCAGCCACCTTGATAGTCACAAAATAATTATACCTTGTCTCCCAAGGGGTTAATTAGGCCTCACTCCCACCTGGTTAACACTGAGGTAAACTATGGAGATATTTAGTCACGAAACAGTCCTTATTAGCTCACCTGAGGATCATATCTCACCTCCCACCCTCTTCTCTCTGTTTACTTAATTATCCTCTGTTTTTAGCGTTATTCCTTATTTATTAGATTTATTTTCTTACCTGTAATTATCTTTATTTACTTATCTATGTCGTAGTTTCTTAGTTTGGATAATTCCCATGAGATCAATGATGTAAACAGTGTACAATGCTGTCTAACGTGTCTAAGCCTTCAGCGCAGGCCATGTACTCTGAGGTTATTATCACCAGTTATGAACCTCAACCTAGGCTTTAAAATACCAATTAGTTGTACGAGTATCCCAGATGCCTCTACAACATCCCATACAAGTTATTTAAAGTCTTGTAGATGCTGACTAGTTCATGGAGGTTCGCTACAGGTTTCTCTTGTTGTTGACACTGATCTTTACATGCTTGCCATCAGAGAGCCAACATTACCTGTAGTATTGGTATTGTTATTATTATTGTTGTTGTTGTTATTATTGGTTCCATTTCTATGATCATTATTATTACAGTCATCATTATCATTGTCATTAATATAATAATAACGAATGATTAAATAAATTTTCATCATCATTACATCATCAATCCCTTTATATCACCTGATCTAATTAACACCACAGGTAAGCAAGGTTACCTGGTCTAGCTAATAATATAAACCCCTTTCCTGTTCCACCTGTTACCATCCTCGCTTCCTCCCTCATTTATCAGTTCTCCTTTATCACTTATTCTTAAAGTAGAGTTATTATTTTAGGTATTTTTCTTATATTCGTCTGTGTGTTCATCTGTCCACCCACAAGTGTTAGCTCAGAGGGTGTTGAGGGTGAGGTGGTGGAGTGGTCAAGTTTGGAGTACTACTTGAGGAGGGTAGGGTGGAGAAATTGGATTAGTGATCCTTCTGTGTTGAAGTTCACACACACACACACACGAACACACACACACACACACACACACGTACACACGCACACACACGAACACACACACACACACCGCCTCGGTAGTTAACTCGAGGTCCACCTCCAACAGCCTTTGATCGTGATGGAGTTTTATATAACCCCACCCGCCGGCAGCCATGATCAAGAGAGAGAGAGAGAGAGAGAGAGAGAGAGAGAGAGAGACAGACAGACAGACGAAGGCCAGGCTGAACCAATCTCCTCCTCGCTAATATCATTCAGCAATCAACGACGGGCTGGCCAATACATTCTACTGTGTTATGGTCTGTTCTCTCATCTCCACGCCTCCTCACGCCCGCCACGCCCACCCACACGCTCATCCCCCACCTACACAATCATCCCACACGCCCATCTCTTCCCACCAACTAGCCTACCCTCCACCCACACAACCATCCCCCAACCCTCACGCTCATCCCCCACCTACACAACCATCCCACACGCCCATCTCTTCCCACCAACTAGCCTACCCTCCACCCACACAACCATCCCCCAACCCTCACGCCCACCCTGCACCCACAACCCATCCCCCCCACCCTCACGCCCACCCCACCCACACACGCTCATCCCCCACCCACAACCATCCCACAGGCCCATCTCCTCCCACCAACACGCCCACCCCCCACCTTCCTACGCTCCTCCGCCATGACAACTCGATGTAATTTCACACTATCATGCACTCGTCTCTCTCTCTCTCTCTCTCTCTCTCTCTCTCTCTCTCTCTCTCTCTCTCTCTCTCTCATCTATCTATCTGCCTATCTGCCTATCTGTCTGTCTGTCTGTCTGTCTGTCTAAGATTATATTAGTCGAAGCTTAATCCAGCTCAAGCTTCAAGTTATTATCATTCCCAATCAATCCGTGCCTTTAGGATCGTGCCAAATTTGTCATGGAATTGCTTAGGTTAGGTCTGGTTAGCGTTATGGTAGTTAGTCATGTTAAATAAGTTGGGTTGTCTAATCACTAGGTGAGCCGATATTTACACAGGTACAGGTAACATAACTAACCAGGTACGTTATTTTGATGATTCTGCTAATTAAGCTTGTACAGGTAAATGTCACTCAAATGTTAATATGGAATTTCACTAGTTAATAGATATTGCGTTCATATTAATTACCTAACTATTAATATATTACTCTATAATATAATTGGTAGATCATCTAATTAATATGGTTTTAATTTTTGAAGTAATATTAATTGTGTACTGAATTATAAAACAGATCTCATTTACGTAAGTTAATCTTCTAATGAGAATAAATATTTCTCTTTTCTGTCATTTTATTTATTTAACAGTTATAGAAAACGTAGCTTGAGGCGCCTGGAGTCCATCCGATCACCCGACCACAACACTGTCCAGGAGGAGGTAGTCGACGTATTGGTTGGTGGTGCTTCTGTGTGACATTACAAGTGTTTTAACGACAATAAACCTGTTTTAAATAATAACAAAGAAACACAGTGAAACGAAACTTTATGAAACTATGTGAAACTACAACTCAGAGAAAGTTTAAAATGTTATACAAGTCATGTAGAAAAAAAACACAAGATTATCCCACCGAGGTAATTTCACCGGGATATTAATCGCACTAACTTAACTTAATCTAACTAAGAGAGGTTTATTCTTCTGGTGATCGAGTGTGTATGTGTGTGTGTGGATTTTGGAAACGCTTTGGTAAATTCCATCGTGAACAAGCAAGTACCAGGAACCCTAATAGTGTTTGGTGATTGGCTGGATGCATCTCTGTCTCAGGTGAGTTGACCAAAAACGTATTCATTGGATCACCTGATGATTGGACACCGAGTTTATATGGTGTTATTACAGTTTCAGCCACAATTCGGTTAGTGCAATTTTGTGTTTACCATTACAACTTTTTCTAATACCACTTCCGTCGCAAAAGGATATTAACCGAGAAAGTAAATTCACGTAAGAAATTAACGTAAATATGCAGTCACCGAGTGTCGTCTGTTTGTTTACAGTCTGAAGTACTCTCGCGTCGACAAAAAAAACCCGTAAAATTACACCATTACGCTTCAATAAAGTGGCTTTCATTGGTACCAGATATTAAAATAAGTACTTTCTGTTTAATACAGCAGGGGCGGATAGTTCTGGTGCCCTTATTATAGAATGGATATCAATTCACTGGAGTCGGTGCAGCGAAGAATGACGAAAATAATTCCATATCAAGATAGATTAAAGAAACTAAGCTTGCATTCCCTAGAAAGACGAAGAGTTTTGGGAGATATGATAGAAGTATTTAAGTGGGTGAAAGGAATCAATAAAGGAGATATAGATAAAGTTCTTAAAATATCCGAGCAGGATAGGACTCGGAGCAACGGATTTAAGTTGGATAAGTTTAGGAGGGAAATAGGAAGGAACTGGTTCACAAATAGGGTGGTGGACGAGTGGAACAAGCTTAGCAACTTTGTAGTAAGTGCTGGGACGCTGGGCAGTTTTAAAAGGAGACTAGATAGATTCATGGATGATAGAGACTGGTAGTAACTCTCGACAGGAGCTGCCATGCACAGACCTACCGGTCTATTGCAGACTGTTTATTTCCTTATGTTCTGATTCCCTTAAAAGTAGCAGTAAACAAGATGGCGACTGACCATTTAACCTAGTTTGTTATTTTGTCTTTTGTTTTATTACCTGCATTTTAGGCCTAATTTACTTTAACGTACAGGTAATTGTATTCACTACAGGAATGATTTATTGCAGTTATTTTGTTATTTCTTTTGATATTTATGTTGTTATTTAGATGACTAGTTGAAGGTTATTTAGAGTATGTGATTGAGTGAGGAATTTAGTGTTACTTGTTATTCATACATACATACATACATACATACATACATACATACATACATACATACATGCTGTACATACTGCCAGAAGCCTCGGCGAAACAGCTACCTCATCTTACTTCACCTCGCCTCGCCTCCAGACAGGTAAGGTGACGCTCAAGTGTGTCTAGCGGTCGTGGGCAGCAGTCATGGGTGAGCTCTAGGGAGGTGCTACAGCCATGGGTATGGGTCGTGGGCAGCAGTCATGGGTGAGCTCTAGGGAGGTGCTATAGCCATGGGTGTGGGTCGTGGGCAGTCATGGGTGAGCTCTAGGTAGGTGCTACAGCCATGGTTGTGGGTCGTGGGCAGTCATGGGCAACAGGGAGGTGCTATAGCCATGGGTGTCGGTCGTAAGGCAGTCAGTGGTGAGCTCTAGGTAGGTGCTACAGCCATGGGTGTGATCGTGGGCAGTCATGGTGAGCTCTAGGGAGGTGCTGCAGCCATGGGTGTGGGTCAGGGCAGTCATGGGGGGTGAGCTCTAGGAGGTACAGCCATGGGTGTTGTCGTAGGCAGTCATGGGTGAGCTCTAGGTAGGTGCACAGCCATGGGTGTGGATCAGGCAGTCATGGGTGAGTTCAGGTAGGTGCTACAGCCATGGGTGTGGATCGTGGGCAGTCATGGGTGAGCTTCTAGGTAGGTGCTACAGCCATGGGTGTGATCAGCAGTCATGGGTGAGCTCTAGGGGGTGCTATAGCCATGGGTGTGATCGGGGCAGTCATGTGAGAGCTCTAGGTAGGTGCTACAGCCATGGGTGGGTCGTGCAGCAGTCATGGGTGAGCTCTAGGGTGGTTACTGCAGCCATGGGTGTGGATCGTGGCAGTCATGGGTGAGCTCTAGGTGCTACAGCCATGGGTGTGGATCGTGGGCAGTCATGGGTGAGCTCTAGGTAGGTGCTACAGCCATGGGTGTGGATCGTGGGCAGTCATGGGTGAGCTCTAGGTAGGTGCTACAGCCATGGGTGTGGGTCATGGATCAGGGAGTCTTCTGTATTGTTTCTTAATTGTTATGTAAGAACTGCTTCGTGCATTTTAGTTGTTGGTTGTTAGGGTATATAACCTAGCCTGACCTAACATGACCTGACTTAACCTGACCTGACCTAATCTAACATGACCTGGCCTGACCTAACTTGACCTAACATGACCTGACCTAACATGACCTGACTTAACCTGACCTGACTTAACCTGACCTGAGCTGATCTAACATGACCTGGCCTGACCTAACTTGACCTAGCATGGCCTGACCTGGCCTGACCTAACATGACCTGACCTGACCTACCCTACCCTGGCCACGTAATCTTTCACACAACATCGCCTCGGAAACGTCAACAGTAACTTTTTAATATCAACCACGTGTGTCAAGAAAGTTTTAAGAATTTCTAAACTTTCTGGTGTAAAACTTTGGAGAAATTAAGTGTCTATGCCAACATTGTATTAATTTGTCAACATGCTTCAGCCTAATTTGAAAAGTTTATCAAAATTAGTCAAAGTTTAGAGTAAATTTGAGTTACTTTATATTTTTTCTCGAGTTAAAAAAATTACTAAAAGTTTAGATCATAGTTATATAATTTTATTCATAATTTTGAGGTGACTGAAAGATGAGCCAAAGTCTTAAAACAAAGTTGTGAAAGTATATTGACTAATTTACGTTAAAAACTGAAGAAAAATGAAATTATATAAAGGCTGAAGTAATTAGTTAACTGACATGTGACAAAATTGTCAAAATCAACGAGAAAAAAATAGTGGAGGCGCTAAAATTTGTCCAGGGGAATGACAGTAAAATTACCCAGAATGCTGCACAAGTGACGTCAAGGCAAGTGTCATGAGTGAATTATGACTGTCATGAGATATAAGTTATCATCCTTACTGCCACGGCTACTGTCATTTTCACTGTCATATCATTATCACCACCACCACTACACCTACCCTCAACACCGCTCCTCATAACACCCACCCTCACTCCCCTCACCACCCCCTTACCCCTCACCACCCTCACCACCCCCTCACTTCTTCCCCTCACCACCCCCTCACCCACCCCTCACCTCTGCCCCCTCACCCCCCCTCACCACCCCCCTCACCACCCCCCCCTCACCACCCCCCTCACCACCCCTCACCCCCAGCCCAGAGCGTTAAAAGGATACACCGACAAGGGATAAGACTGAAGGACACATGTGAACGGTGTACTGGATTGCATTACTGTCTCCTGGTTCACCCCCTCACCCCTCCACTACATCTCTACTCCCCCACCTACCCCTCTCCTCACCCCTACCCTGACCATCACCAACTCACTCATTCAATCTTAATTACATTATACTTTGCAAGAACAGTCAGCCCCTCGCGTTCGGGAAAATATAGTGTGTTCGATTTCACAACAAACAACAACAATAAATGCAATAACAACAAAAAGCAGCAACAACAACAATAACAACAACACTATTAACAGCAACAACAACGCAACAAACCACAACATTACAGGTAAATCGCCAATGACGTCACACAGATGGCCCTAATGAACCAGCAACGTAGTAATTACCAACATTATTGTGATTAATGTTGTTGAAGATGTGACATAATAGACTTGTCTCTCTCTCTAATTATCTTAAGTTGTAAGTGTAAAGTAAGACCTTTACTTATGCACAGGTACTCACACCAGGTACACACAGGTACACACACACACACAGGTACACACAGGGACTACATAATGTACATCCTTGAGTGTAATAATGTCAGGTTGTGTAGTGGAGGTGAAGGTATTATTAATGACGTGTACAACAGGTGTTATTAAGTGATGTTTATGACCCGTGTTTAGGGGAGGGGAGGAAGGGGGTAGGTCAGGAGAGGGGGAAGGGGGTACGGAATGTGAGGACTGGGTAGGGAAGGGGAGGAGAGGGGAAGGGATAGTTAAGGAGGGGGAAATAGGAAGGAGAGAGGAGAAGGGGAAGTAAGAAATGGAAGTACGAAGGAAAGAGGAGGAGGGGGAAGAGGAGAACTGGGAAGATGAGAACTGGGAAAGAGAGAGAAGGGAAGGAGGAAGTAGAAGGAAGGGGAAAGGGGGAGAAACTCGAAAGGAGAGGGAGAAGGAAGGAGAGAGGGTATGTTTACGTGGGCGTATGAGTGTTTTTAGAGAGTATAATTAATATAGAGTGATCATGTACTGCCTTATAATGCTTGCGTGCGTCCGTCCATCCGTCCGTCCTCGACAAAGTACAGTTTTTCCTTATGCATGTGAGTGTACACGTAGTTTGGGGCCTAGTAGAACTTGGGATCCAGTAGTACTTGGGACCCAGTAGGACTTTGGGGCCTATTAGGACTTGGAGCTCAGTAACTTTAAGGGGCCCAGTAAGATTTGGGGCCCATTTAACTACCAATCCACCACAAACATCTGGCATAGAAAACGGACGATTGAGAGGGGAGACTTGAATATATTTACCTGCGTGTGGCGTTCATCTCTCTCTCTCTCTCTCTCTCTCTCTCTCTCTCTCTCTCTCTCTCTCTCTCTCTCTCTCTCTCTCTCTCTCCCTCTCCCTGGCAGAGAGACAGTGAGGGAGACGTATCTCTGGAGGCGGACGCTGTCTCACTGGTTATTACTCTCGTTTCTCAAGACGGTACAAGATGATTCAGGATGATTCATGGTGATGCATGGTGATTCAGGATGATTCATGGGAAGTCAGGATGATTTAGAATGATTCAGGATGATTCATAGTGATTCGGGATGATTCAGGATGATTCATGGTGATTCAGGATAATTCATGGTGATGCATGGTGATTCAGGATGATTCATGGGAAGTCAGGATGATTTAGAATGATTCAGGATGATTCATAGTGATTCGGGATGATTCAGGATGATTCATGGTGATTCAGGATAATTCATGGTGATGCATGGTGATTCAGCATGATTCATGGGGAGTCAGGATGATTTATAGTGATTCAGGATGATTCTGAGAGACAGACTGACAGCCTGTATGTATGTATGTATGTATGTATGTATGTATGTATGTATGTATGTCCACGATGTAACAAGCGAAACAACGAATCAGGGAAGAGAGAAATATGAAGTTAAAAAGAGAGTGATGAATTAAGTGAGAAGGAAGAATGATAATGAAGGAAGGATGATAATTAAGGTGAGAGAAACGAGAGTGATTGGTGAGAGAAAATGAATAATGATGTGAGGGAAGAGGGAGAAAGATGAATAGAAACGAGATTGTATAATAGATGAGAGAGAGAGAGAGAGAGAGAGAGAGAGAGAGAGAGAGAGAGAGGATGAGATATTGAATTATGAAAGGTAGACAGACAGACAGACAGACAGACAGACAGAAGGAATAAATTACCATAAACGAATAAAAGTCCATTGAAAATAAATAACAGTAAGTACATATAATGGACAATAATGGTGTATAATGGTATACAATGGTCTATAATGATATACAATGGTCTATAATGATATATAATGGTCTATAATGATCTATGATGATCTATAATGGTCTATAATGATCTATGGTGGGGTATAATGAAGTATAATGAAGTATAATGAGGCCAGAAGAAGGAGAGATGGAAGCTTCATTGATGGAATTCTTATGGGTTAATTAATATTGGCACCCTCAATTTGGCGCTATATATATATTATGTGTCTGTTTGTCTGTCTGTTTCTGTCGCGCACACACACACACACACACACACACACACACACACACACACACACACACACACACCTGTTTCAATAAACCTTATGAATTAATTACCTTTTCCATAAATTACCTCAAAATGAATATCTATTTTCTTTTCATTCATTTTCATTACGTTCCAATCCCGTATCTGTGTCGTTAACAAACACTTCAACTGAACACTATTAAAAACACGATAGCTTGAGAAATAAACAAAAAAAAACAGTAATAGAATCGTCAGTGTTTACAAAATAAGCGAAAATCTCTGTTGTTATGTTGGGAATCGCTGTGACGGAAAATTTGTCATCCCTGTGAAAAATAGATTCGGTCAAACTAGATATAATTCCATATTTTTAGAGAGAAATTGGGTTTGAAAAGGTAAATGTGAAATTGTTTTGAGTATTTTTCGTGTTTTTTGTGTGTGTGTGTTTTTTTTGTGTATTAAAGAGTAAAGGATAGGGAGGGAGGGAGGGAGAGAGGTAGGTGTTGAAGATCATGGTGGTGGTAGGAGCTTGTTACCACTGAAAGTTATGGCCGTGTTTGTTTACTTCTGGCACCTGTTCCCACTGAGATTATCGTGGGGTCTTTCTATCTAATTTATTACTGGTAAAGGAGAGAGCGAGAGAGAGAGAGAGAAAGAGAGAGAGAGAGAGAGAGTTTTTTTACTATTGGCATCTGGTCCAACTGAGATTTAACAATGGTCTTATTTACCACTGAAACTAACGCCGATGACGTCACTCAAATAACAGATGACCCCTCCCCCCCTTCACCACCTCCCTCCTCCTCTCCGCCCCTCTTCACCACCTCCCTCCTCCCCCCTTCACCACCTCCCTCCTCCCCTCTTCACCATCTCCCTCCTCCCCCCTTCACTTACTCCCCATTACACACGCTCACGCTATTAACTTCCCAATTAAATAGGCTGAGTGCCAATTAAACGAATTTTGTGCCATTTAGTAAAGTCAGATGGTGATAAATAACAAGTTTAATAAAGTTCTCTGTTAAAATAGGTAGGAATAAAGATGATGATAATGATGATAATATTGACATCATCATCATCTTCATCATCATCATCATCTTCATCATCATCATCATCATCATCATCATCATCAGAATAATAATAATAATAATAATAATAATTAATAATAATTTTTAATATAACATTTCCCAGACACTGAAAACCTCAAGTACGTCAGCCAAAGAAAAACTCACCAAACACAAACTCAGAAAACACAAAAAACACAAAAAAACACACAACGCTAAAAACCATAAATAAAAATCCAAAAGACAGACAAAAACAACAAAACGTCAAAAACTAACCAAAAAACGCTAAAACAAACACCAAAAAAAACAGACAAAAACAAACACAAGACACACACACAGACACACACCCACACAAAAAAAAACAATTAAGACTTCGAGAAAAATAAAAATCGTGTTTTTGGGCAATAATTTCTCGCTGTTTATCTAGAGAAGCAGGAAGCAGTTTATCTCTCAGTGAATTACTACCTCAGCCCATGGGAGAATTACCTAGGAAATGGATAACACAATATACTGTTGAGAAGGGAGCCTGTTTCTGTTAATGTCCAGTAGTGTGTTTGATGGGTGACTACTGTTGAGAGAGGGGGGGAGAGATGAAAGGAGGGGGAGTGGAGGGGAAGAGAGGGGAGAGAGAGAGAGTGTGGTATAATAGGTGTGGTTATGAGACAGACAGACAGACAGACAGAAAGACAGAAAGACAGACAGGCAGAGTAAATTACAGATATATATATCGATTCTAAAAGTAAAATTATTTACTTTATTGGTAGAATTATGTCACAATATCTTTCCAGTGAATTTATTCTTTCTTAACTGTAGGGAATAAACAATTTTTTCCCCTTTGGTCAGAAATACTCGCTGTGGTAGTGTATATAGTTGTCTCTTCTTGTTATATAAATTCTGGTCATATAATTTTTTTTTATGTTATAGTAAGGAACATTATTATTTTTTTTTTGTGACTGAAAGAATCTCGGGTTCCTATGTTTAGAAAATGGTTGTGGTGGTCACTCCTTTTATGGGATACTAAAATAATTTTTTCCTGCCATTACATAAACTTTTAACACTTTAATTTATATATTTTTTATTTGTTTTAAGAATATTTTGAGAAAATCTGAATTTATCGTAATGACACAAAGTCGCTTCAAATTTATCGTAACTTGACAAATTTTGAGAACCAAAAAGAATCGAAACTTAAGACATTTTCTTCAATAAAATACAAAATTTCACCTAAAGAATCTCTCAGAATATTTGTTAGGGGAATCTTCAACATCACGAAATTAAACCATCATTCCCAAAAGGTTAAACCATCGTCCTCAAAGGGTTAAACCATTATCATCAAAGGGTAAGAACTAATAATAAACTTTGGAACCTGTGGTAATAATGGTCAATGAACCGACTGTGTATTACAGTGTTCGTAAGTCTCTGGACACTGTAAGTCCTTCCACCTACACGACACATCTGGCCTCTTAAAGTTGGAGGAGTGATGTATTGGTGGTGGTGGTAGTGGTGGTGGTAGTAATGGTAGTGGTGGTGGTAGTAGTGGTGGTGGTAGTGGTGGTGGTAGTGGTAGTAGTTGTTGTAGTTGTTGTAGTAGTGGTAGTGGTGGTGGTAGTGGTGGCAATGGTGGTGGTGGTAGTGGTGGTGGTAGTAGTGGTTGTAGTAGTGGTTGTAGTTGTAGTAGTGGTGGTGGTAGTGGTGGTAATGGTGGTGGTGTGAGGTGTGGTGTGGTTGTTGTGGTTGTTGTAGTGAGTGGTGGTGTTGAGGTGGTGGTGTGGTGGTGAAGATTGTGGTAGTGGTGGTGGTAGTAGTGGTTGTAGTAGTGGTTGTAGTTGTAGTAGTGATGGTAGTAGTGGTGGTAGTAGTTGTTGCAGTAGTGGTGGTGGTAGTTGTTGTAGTAGTGGTGGTAGAGGCCCCATCGTGTAGGTCAACATGAGAGCAGAAGGAACAGGTCTTCAGCTCTCTATTATAAAGCATCAATTATGGGTGTAATCTAATATAGCCAAGAGATAGAGGGAGATACGAAAAGGAGGTGGGAAGGAAAGGAGGAGGGAGGTGGGAGGAGGAGGCGGGAGATAGGAAGTAGGTGTGAGGAAGGGGATGGAGATAGGGGGAGGAGGAGGAAGGTAGGGGGAGGGAGGTAGGAAGTACGTAGGGGGAAGAGGAGGGGGATAGGAGGAGGAGGAGGAAGGTAGGAAGGAGGTAGAAGGAAGGGAGACGTATAGTTGATGGTTTAAGTGAGTTTGGGAATATTTCTTGTTGAAGAGGCTGCTCATAACAGGTCATTAGGAAGCGTATGGGGAGAGAGAGAGAGGGAGAAGGGGGCAGAGAGAGGGAGAGACAGACAGACAGACAGAGGGAGATAGAGAGAGATAGAGAGAGAGGGGGGAAGAGGGGGAGAGAGAGAAAGGGAGGAGCGGGAGAGAGAGGAGGGATAGAGAGAGAGGGAGAGGGAGGGAGAGATAGAGGTAGCAGTGCAATCCGGTCCTGTTTGTGCGACTGAGCAGCCCACTCTGCTCACCCCACATAGGAAGGGGGCTAGGAAAGGTGCCCTGAACATTGCCTGCCTAAAGAACTAACCTGACTGGGCAACCGCACCGAGTAAGGTCACCCTTTTGCAGTCGAAAATACTATCATAATCACAGATCAAAACAAAACAAACTGCACAGCCTCTTATGGTCGACTCACAGAACGGGGGTCTGACTATACCTTCTACTGGAAGGGTAATCCTGCTGCGGAGAGGAACCCCACTTATGGAGTTGGCTTTGCCATCCGCCAGTCCATCCTACATAGGCTAACTGAAATGCCTGTTGAGATCAACGAGCGCCTCATGACGCCCAGAGTCCCACTGTATCACTCACGTCATGCCTTCTTCATCAGTGCATACGCCCCAACACTGGACGCAGAGGATGACATCAAGGAGGCCTTTTATGCCGACCTTGACAGAGTGTTAACCTCTATCCCAGAGAAGATAAGGTTGTGTTCCTTGGTGACTTCAATGCCAGAGTTGACAGAGATGCTGACATTTGGCAGGGAACCATAGGGAGAAATGGACTAGGCAAGTGTAATCCCAACGGCCTCCTCCTCCTCAGCAAGTGTGCTGCACACAACCTCACTATCACCCATACATTGTTTAGGCAGGTCGACAAGTTCAAAGGTTCTTGGCAACACCCACGATTCAAACACTGCAGAACTGTGACTAGAGACTCCCAGCAGTCATCTCTGCCTGTCGCCGTCGCCACTCGTCCGTCGCCATTGGACTTTTGGGGGTATCGGAGTTTTGATGGTGATGAGAAGTATGATGAGCTGGATGATGGCTGCACGTGAGTTGTTTTATGTGGTGAGGCAGGAGCCCAGGCTGCAACCACACATCTTGGTACTCTCTTTTCCTGATCCGGTGGTGCAAGTGTTGCAACGACTGGGGAGAAGAAGAATTGCAATGGACTGCCGATAGCCCAATTTGTTGGGTTTCGTCTTACACACAACACAACACAACACAACACAGCACAACACAACACAACACAACACAACACAACACAGCACACCACAACACAACACAACACACCACAACACAACACACAACACACACACCACAACACACACACACACACACACACACAACACAACACACACACCACAACACAGCACAGCACAGCACAACACAGCACACCACAACACAACACAACACAGCACACCACAACACAGCACAGCACAGCACAGCACAGCACAGCACAACACAACACAGCACACCACAACACAACCACAACACACCACAACACAACACAACACAGCACCACAACACAGCACAGCACGCACAGCACAGCACAACACAACACAGCACACCACAACACAGCACAGCACAGCACAACACAGCACACCACAACACAACACAACACAGCACACCACAACACAGCACAGCACAGCACAACACAACACAGCACACCACAACACAACACAACACAACACAACACAGCACACCACAACACAACACAACACAACACAACACAGCACACCACAACACAGCACAGCACAGCACAACACAACACAGCACACCACAACACAACACAACACAACACAACAACACAACACAGCACACCACAACACAACACAACACAACACAGCACACCACAACACAGCACAGCACAACACAGCACAGCACAACACAACACAACACAACACAACACACACCACAACACAACACAACACAACACAGCACACCACAACACAACACAACACAACACAGCACACCACAACACAACAACACAACACAACACAACACAGCACACCACAACACAACACAACACAACACAACACAGCACACCACAACACAACACAACACAACACAACACACCACAACACAGCACAGCACAGCACAACACAGCACACCACAACACACCAACACAACACAGCACACCACAACACAACACAGCACAGCACAACACAACACAGCACACCACAACACAACACAACACAACACACAGCACACCCACACCACAACACAGCACAGCACAACACAACACAGCACACCACAACACAACACAACACAACACAACACAGCACACCACAACACAGCACAGCACAACACAACACAGCACACCACAACACAACACAACACAACACAGCACCCACACCACAACACAACACAACACAACACAGCACAGCACAGCACTACACTACATTACACTACGCACTTATCCTACCACACACACACACACACAACACACACACACACACACACACACACACACACACACACACACACACACACATGTCCCCTCCAATTCCAGTGGGGTATTTTACTCAGAACGTAACCTGGATATATAAGCCTGGGGTCTCAGTATGTGTTATTACCCTGCAGGATGAACAAGGACCAGGAGATACACCGCCCTGGGGAACGTTTATCCTCAACAGTGTTTGTTTACGGTCGCTTTCTTGCAGACAGTCCATAAATACCCCAAGCTGGTGGCCCGGTTTCCTCTGTGCTGTGTAGGTGTGTGGGGTGCAGGTTGAGGGTGTGTTGTGTGTGTGAGGCGAGGATATAGTGGGGTGGGGTGTGGCGGGTCAGGGTTTGTAGGGGGTGTGGGAAATGTCCTAAGGGTATTGAGAGAGAGAGAGAGAGAGAGAGAGAGAGAGAGAGAGAGAGAGAGAGGGAGAGAAAGACAGACAAAGAGACAGATAGAGACAAATAATAGAGACAGAAAGAGAGAGAGAGAGAGAGAGAGAGAGAGAGAGAGAGAGAGAGAAGAAGAGAGAGAGAGAGAGAGAGAGAGAGAGAGAGAGAGGACAGTATCTCACTAGGAACAATTAGCTAATGGCATTAGGCAAAGAGTCATGTTGGATACCCTCTCCTCTTCCTCTCACTTTGTCCTCACTCCCTCTCACTTACCTCACACTCTCACCTCTCATCTCTCACCTCTCACTCTCACTCTTATATACAAGCAAGTGCTGAAATGTATTGCACACACACACACACACACACACACACACACATTATTCTCATCCTTGACCACCGAAGGGTCAAGATGTACCTGGCGCTCCTCTCGGAGCAGCCAGGTCAACTGTTATGTTGGCCCATACCAACTCCCTCCCCTGAACCCTCCTCCCCACCGGAATATCAACAAGTTCACGCCAGAAGTTACTATTTCATTTAGGAAAGGAATGGAACCAGTGTTAAACAGAGGTGAACAGTGGTGAACAGTGCTTAAGTCAGTGAGAACAACTCAACAGTAACAGTGGTACCCAAGTTGACCTTCACACAGTGAGGTCCCAGGTACCCAGTGATAACGGCCCGACCCAACAACCAGCGATGTGTTAATCCGTCTACGATAGGAAGGCCTGGGACCACACCTCACTCATAGAACACTGTCTGTGAGGGAACTACTACACCACGTGAGGCCCCTCATAACACCATCTGTGAGGGAATTACTACACCACGTGAGGCCCCTCATAACACCATCTGTGAGGGAATTACTACACCACGTGAGGCCCTCATAACACCATCTGTGAGGGAATTACTATGTGAGGCCCCTCTAACACCATCTGTGAGGAATTCCTACACACGTGAGGCCCCTCATAACACCATCTGTGAGGGAATTACTACACCACGTGAGGCCCCGCACAACACCATCTGTGAGGGAATTACTACACCACGTGAGGCCCCGCATAACACCATCTGTGAGGGAATTACTACACCACGGGAGGCCCCTCATAACACCATCTGTGAGGGAATTACTACACCACGTGAGGCCCCTCATAACACCATCTGTGAGGGAACTACTACACCACGTGAGGTCCCTCCTACACCATCTGGGAGGGAGTTACTACACTACGTGTTTGCTGTTCAACACCTACATTAATCTGTATGTTCACTGTATGTTCCTTCACCTTTCTCTAATGAAGGCTTTTGTTAAACCACCAATGTATGTAATAAGTCATTTATGCCCAATGTATATTTTCAGCCTTCGGGCTGCAGAACTTTTTCAATAAACCGTTAATTATTATTATTATTATTATTATTACACCATTCATACAATCTTGAAGAGGAGGGAGGAAGAGGGAAGGAAAGAGGTGAAAAATGGGAGATGAAGGAAGGAAGGAAGGAAGGAAGGAAATGGATATAATGAAATAGAATCAGAAGAGGAATTCACAGAATGGAGAGAGAGAGAGAGAGAGAGAGAGAGAGAGAGAGAGAGAGAGAGAGAGAGAGACTGGCCCTCACGTCATCAAACATCTTTCAACTTGTCAAGAAAATTTACATCTATATTGGTCAAAAACAACTATTTCCTGGGGGTCACCTAACTTTCTGGCCACAGTTCAATTTCTTGGCCACAGTTCATTTTCTTGGCCACAGTTCAGTTTCTTGGCCACAGTTCAGTTTCTTGGCCACAGTTCATTTTCTTGGCCACAGCGGTGTAATGGTCAGCATGTTCTGTTGACCATTACACCACAGGTCGCACAGGTCGCCTGGACATTCTACACCCATGGCCACTGTTCCTCTCACTCTCCCACGCAATCCCACTCACTCCCACTCGTCCTCTCTCGCCCTCCTTCCGCCACTCACTATCCCTCCTCCACTCTCCCCTCTTTTCCCCTCTCACCCTCCTTCCACCACTCCCACTCTCCCTCCTCTCACTCTCCCACTCAATCCCACTCACTCCCACTCTCCCTCGTTCCACCACTCACTCTCACACTCAATCCCACTCATTTCCACTCTCCCTCTCTCACCCTCCTTCCACCACTTTATATCCCTCCTCCACTCTCCCCTCTTTTCCCCTCTCACCCTCCCACTCACTCCCACTCCCACTCCCCCCCTCTCACTCTGTCAATCACTCCCTCACCGCTATGCTTCATTGACTCAATAAACTATTTTCTTTGAGCTCCATGATAACTCGGTGGCAACATTTCTGACGTTGGTTCGATCCCCGCTGGTGGTGGTTTGTGTACGAGTTTATACACATACATATATCCTAAGCTATACATAATATATACATGAGGATCGTTTGTATGTATGTATGTATGTTTGTATGTATGTATGTATGTATGTATGTTTCGTCGATAATGCTTTTGTTGTGTGGTGGGAAGTATAACATTGCTCTTATAACGGGATGAAAATATATAGCGCTCTCCCCCTCCTCTTCCCCCTCCTCCTCTTCCTCCCCCTCTTTTTCTTCCTCCTATTATACTTCTTCTTTCTTTCCTTCCTCCTTCTCTTCTTCCTGCTCCTTCTCTGTTTCCTCCTCCTCTTCCCCCTCCTTTCCTTCCTCCTCCTCCTCATAACCTAACCTAATCTCCTCTGCTTCCTCCTCCTCTATACCATCATGGGGCCCATATATAACCCCTGAAACCCATTAAATTGTGGCTGTTCTCATACTCTTTTGCCCATTTTAACCCATGAATCGACC
>NW_024715090.1:0-5000 GCF_018991925.1 Homarus americanus
CTGGGACAGGACAGGCTCTTAACAACAACAACAACAGCACCAACAACAACAACAACAACAAACAACAGCAACAACAACAACAACAACAACAACAACAACAACAACAACAACAACAACAACAGCAACAACAACCAACAAGCAACAACCAACAACAACAACAACAACAACAACAACAACCAACAACAGCAACAACAACAACAACAACAACGAAACAGCAGCAACAGTAACCAACAACAACCAACAACAACGAGCAACAACAAAACGGCAACCATAATGAACAGCATAACGAACAACAACAGCAACTTGACAAACAACAGCAACAGCAACGGCAACCAACGGCAAGCGACAGCAGCAGCAACGAAAACAGCGAACTTGACAACGGCGCTCAACAGCAGCAAACGGCAACAGCAACAGCAAGCGGCTGGCTGGCACCAACAACGACAACGAACAACCGGCAGCAGGCAACGACAACCGGCTCAAGCAACAGCAGCTTCGAACCGAACAGCAGCTCAACAACCCAGCCAACGAAACAACAACCAGCAACCAGCAACCAACAAACGACAACAAACCAGCAACAACAACAACAACAACAGCAACAACAACAACGGCGACAACAACGGCGGCAACTGACGGCAACTGACAACTGACCAACCGACGACGACGACGACATTTGACAACTGACATTTGACGACTGACGACGAACCGACTTCGACGACTGACTGACGACTTTAGAACTGACGACCGGCAGGCGACTGGGCAGGGCAGGCGACGACGGCAGAACTGAACTGGGACTGGGCGACTGGACTGGACTGGACTGACCGACTGGACTACTACTACTTTTCGCGTGACTCCAGCTGCTCCCCATGGCCACCCCTTACCATTTTAATAACCATGTCCTACATGCATAAGCTTATCCTGTCATGTTAAATTAGTTGACACATGAATCATAGGCATTCACGTGACTTCTTAGCCTCATAGTCAGCATCTGCCTTGATTGTCGGAGTAGGGGCAAGCTCTCGTTCCCTGAGGCAGAAGCAAAATAGCCGACCGAGAGAGAGGGACAGTCGACTCTGTCCAGGCTGTGACATAACTACAGGCTGCTGCTTCATTCGGAGATCAGCTCCCTTGAGTCTGGCGTAAAACATCTTGCGCAGGCCCATCCCGCAGAGGTTGCTTGAACACTAGAGGGTAGGCTGCAGCCAGTCAACATTTTGAGATTCTCTCCCCATATGCCTTCTCTTGTCGTTCTCGTTCCTCCTATGCGCAGCATCGAGAAGCCTAGGTTGCAGTGACAAACGGCCATGGGATCCAAAAATCTCCTGATGTGGAAAAGCTGGCTGTCCCGTCTGAAATCTCCAGCACTGTCCCACCGGGCTGAACTAGATGTCATGTTTGAGTCCTGTGTTTAGGAGATCTCGCCATCCAGTGGAAGGTCGGTTCTACGCGACGTCCCGGCAATTTCAGTTCTAACATATTTGCTGTGAGATCCTTACCTCGTCATGCCTCCCATGCATGTAAGCCCCCCTTCTTGCAAACCAACCGCGCGTCTTTTCATCGCCAGAATAGCCACACACGCATTGGGAGGGCCGGAAGCCATCTGCTGGCCAACCGTACCTTAAGAACAATGGCGTCTCGCAAATTCTTGTTTTAAGGCTGAAACCATTTGCCCTTATCATTAACGTAGTTAACCAGTTCAGCGCGCCCACCTCTCTTTAGCTACTTTTTTTTGTCGATTTTCTGGAACCTGCGGCAATGGTTAGCGCAACATGTCATTTGGCAGTGCTGCCGTCTGTTTATAATGGCCCTGCAGGTCCCAATACTTCGCTGGTGTCCACTTCCCTGTGTTGCATTCTGGGCACAATATGCTGATCAGTGAGGGCTGCGTGAGCTTAAGTAATTTTTGATGTTCACGTCAGCAATCTCCTCTGGATGGTGGTCCATCCTGCAAATCTTGGTGATGCAAGAGTATTTCTTTCTTCTGCAGTTAAGTCGTAGTGTTTCACTAGTTTTGAGAATGAGCAGCACTGATTGCTTCTTCCAAAAGATGAGAGGTGGATACTCAAGATACCGTCATCAAGGTAGTTCAACGATGTGACTCACATGTGTGAATGCCAAAAGGCCGCATGGCTCTGTTAGCAATCTCTCCCATGCCGACATGGATTTCCTTCTTGCTCATTCACCTTTCCCCCCTACATTACCAGGTCTTGAAGTCGTAGTACCAGTACTACACCTAGATGTCTTTGGCCGTCCTTGGTGTACATTTACTCACTTTCGCCAACCTCCACAACCCCGTCATAATAGTCTGGCTTCACATCAAGAAGAACGTTGCTGGCATTTTGGGTGGCCTCCTGTTGTAGACCTCGCGATATTTACCAGGTCCCTACTTTTAATGTCCCTCACTTTCCTGCTCCTGTAGGGTCATCGCGCCATGCTACTGTTGACAGTTGTTTCACTACTTTGGCTTCTTGTTGCATTTTAGTAGGCCCTGTGCATACATTGTTACAACGAGGGTCCCCCTGTGTTGTTCCTCAGTCGACTGTGAGATAAGTATCACCTCGTAGAGATAACATTGTTTACTACGTAGGGTCTGAAAAATTCCTGTGCAATTTTCACTTGCTACATCCATAAGCTAAGGACAATTGATCTTGATGTTGTGCGAGGTGCCGCCTTGCAGTTAGAAATATGTTGAATGCGTTTGACATCCACCAGGAGAACGGCCTCACAATCACGCTGCTCAAATATCAATCTCATGGCGTGAATGGCCGCCTCCCCCACCAGCTAGTGGCCACTTACCTGGGTTCCTGCTGCTGCCCTGACACATCATCCTTTACCACCTCCATTACACTTTCGATAATCTGCCTCCCAGCGCCCCCCACCCTATGGAATTCCTACCTCTGGTTTCTTTTTCCCGGGAATAGGCGGCAGGCCGTCAGAACCTGGAGGTGATAGCAAGAGGATGCAAGCTTTCTTGCAAAATTGGCCATGCTTGGTGCAGAGAATCAGCGCTACTGAGGCCAAGCTTGTTTGTGTGAGGATGACTCTCCAACAGTTTGCATCCAGACTGGCGCTCCTCCTCAGTCCTTCCAGTCTTTTTTCCCACACACCATCTCTCCTCAGCCACTACTCGAACAGGACGGCATTTGGTGTTGGGATACCGGCACCACAGGCCACGATGCCTTCATCTTCGC
This sequence comes from Homarus americanus, assembly GCF_018991925.1. NCBI lineage: Eukaryota > Metazoa > Arthropoda > Malacostraca > Decapoda > Nephropidae > Homarus > Homarus americanus. Next base: position 3,189 of record NW_024715090.1, read on the forward strand.
TTGCAGGATGTTTCTCTTTCCAATAGTTTTTTAATGTCACGCTCATTTGGCATCCACTCCACGGATTCATGTGTGAGATCTTACCGCAGAGACACTTTTCCCCACACACTTTTTGTTTCCCAAATTTTCTTGCCACGTCATCGGTGTTTGCTTTCCGTCACCCATGGGTACAGTCTCTCCTGCAGTGTTCTTACTTCACCTTAAAGGAGATCATCTAAAGACACAATCTCTTATTGTCCAACCTTCTCTTCATTGCTCCGCACATTTTTCTTTGTAACCTTTTATCCTTGTCTCCAGCAAAATAAATGTGGTATTATTGCCAGTATTTGAAAACTAGGGGGCTTGAGAAAGTCCTAGTGTATCAGTCATAGTAGATGCCGAATCTCCTTTTTGCGTGCATGGGTAAGTTCCAAATAAATTAGCGGGCGACCGCCGGCAATTTTCTGGTAAGGTTTCTTTGACCCTTCGCCTGCATTTTTCCTGGCCTTTAAAACCACCAGAGGCGCTGTCTCATTCTCCTCGTGGACACCTGCTGCTGAGGCAGCATTTGACCAATGCTACATTATCGGAGTTGAGTAGACTGCTGCTATCATTTTCGGATATCATCGGGAAGTTGGGTCCGGCGATATCACAGCAGCCACCTGCGTCGGCTCCCCACGACGTGGTGGCCACTGGAATCCCGCTTCCTACAAACCACGCGATCTGTGCTGTTTCTCGCACAGAAAAACACAATTTGTGCAGTTTTTGGTTCGGGCTAGCACAGACGCAGCAGGAATCGCCCACCGAAACATAGTGACCAGCACCTTGGGCGACGGTAACGTCCGCCCTCCGGACATCTGATTGTCCAGACACAAAATTATACTGAGTTCTTATGAGGAAGGGCGGAAGGTGAGCTGGACTAATAATGTGTGTCCGGAAATGGTAGGGGCATACGTGCGCGCGTGGGTGTGTAGGCTACCCCCTAATAGCGACCATCGCCATCAGAATGATACACTATATGAATGAGAGTTTGTCCGCACCAGGCACTAGTTTTATATTTCATGGCACAAATAACCACTATTTATATGAGATGCTGGTGTAATATCAGTTATGTATGCTACTACTACTACTACTACTTTCAACAAAACAAACAACAGCAGCTGGCTGACAGCAGGCAACAGCTTTGACCGACAAACGACTGACAGCAAAACGACAGCAGAAACCGACAGGCGAACTGGCTGAACTGACTGAACTGAACTGACTGACTGGACTGGACTGGGACTGACTGACTGACTGGCTGCCTGCTGCTGCTGCTGCTGCTGCTGCTGCTGCTGCTACCACTGCTGCTGCTGCTGCTGCTGCTGCTGCTGCTGCTGCTGCTGCTGCTGCTGCTGCTGCTGCTGCTGCTGCTGCTGCTGCTGCTGCTGCTGCTGCTGCTGCTGCTGCTGCTGCTGCTGCTGCTGCTACTGCTGCTACTGCTGCTACTGGCACAGATGTTGGCCTCCATGCTCCCCCAACCACACCTTCATACCATTTGTTGCCTTAATATTAAATGTCCTAATACACCAAACTATCCTATCTGTGTTAAGTGTGGTTGACCGCAGATCCATGCGGCATTCAGTGACTGTAACCTCATAGTCGATATCTGCAGCAATTGTCGAATAAGCTACTGCTACTGCTACTACTGCTACTGCTACTACTGCTACTGCTACTGCTACTACTGCTACTGCTACTACTACTGCTACTACTGCTACTGCTACTACTACTGTACATAGCTATCTATCTGTGTTAGTTGAGCCATAGTCATTTGACATTAAAGTGACTGTAGCCTCA
>NW_024715091.1:0-28162 GCF_018991925.1 Homarus americanus
TGTTTTGTGGTGCGTCACTGTGTTGTGTTGTGGTGCGTCACAGTGTGTTGTGCTGTGGTGCGTCACGGTGTTGAGAGTACACAGTCAGAGAGAAAGAGAGACAAACCAGTGAAGAAGAATACTCCACCTGTGGCGGCAGAAGAACACAAGGTTGGTCATTAGCTCGAAAGATGAGTTTCAGATCTAATAAAAGTTGAGGCAGGGATTGAAATAGTCCTGGACGGTGAAAATTGATTTTAAAAGGGGACGAAGACCTGAGACATTTAACTTGTATATTGTCATAAACTTGTGTATATAAGGACTTAAGACACTACAGGGAGGAAGACTAAGAGAACCATGAACTTGTTGCCGGAAGATTATGGGTAAGGAATAAAGTGCATGGAATAAAGACATAAAGAAGAGCAGATAAATGAGTGAATACAGTGATGGTGAAGAAGGATGAAGGTTTGTGTAGATGTTTTAAATAATATATAAGACAATTAAGGATAAGATGGGTGACATTACTGTGTGTGACTGTACAAGGTGTTCAATTTTAATATATAAATTATAGGTAATATAGCTTGAGTACAGCAACAGATATAGATGATAGAATTAAAGTGATATATGGGTGGTGTGACAGAGGCCATTATTTACCTGCATCTTGAGACCATTACATAATTACCTGTAACTTGTTATCTAAAAGAAATAACAAAAGAATAGGGAAAAAAACATTATAGATTTTTATATTCTCTCTCTTCTTCGATATGTGTGTGTGTGTGTGTGTGTGTGTGTGTTGATGAAACTGGTCATCTTAGGTGGCGTTAACCCTAAGATAGGGGTCTGGCGGCCGGATGGATGCACCCCTCGCCTCCTGTCCCAAGAGTCTCTGATTTGACCCCGAGGCACTACCAGTCCACCCAGCTGTACCTAACTTTATAGTGAAGGCGGTCGAGAGAAAATAGTTCAATGTTCAGTTCACAAGTCAGGTTAACGTTCTGTGTCGGAAGCGCCAAACTATAAGTAAAATCCTTTTATTTCAATTTGTATTTCATTATTTGCAAAATAAAGTGAACAAGTAGTGGTACGTCCAAAAGACACCGCCGCCCCCTCCCATGCTATACCACAAACAAAAGATGAGTAAAAGAGGGGATGCCAAAGCCCCAGGTTAATTTTGTGTCCAAATTTCATCTTCCTGCTCAAAAAGTGCCTGAGATATCACCCAGACAAACAATAACAGAGCAAACAATCAGTACCTCTCTTTCGTAATTTAAACCCTTGAAGAACAAACTTCGGGCGGCACCTGGAGACGGAATGGGGGAAGGAAGTGTACAAAAGATATAATACTGGATAGTTAAAAAAGTTGAGCGGGTGTAGAGGAGGATGATGGATGAGGGACAGAGTAAGAGCGTTGGGTGTCGAGAGAGGGTGGAGCTGAGGCGGTGCTGCTGAGACGAGGGTAATGTGACTATCCTTTTAATGTCTTTGTTGTTTGAGTAGCAGAAGACTTTTAGAATGTTGAAATAAATATTTTTGTGTAGTTTGGAATGTGAAGATTTGCAGCTCAATAAAGGAAAGGCTTAAGGATGTGGAAGAAGATGATTTAATATGTTCACACAATAATCTGAGAACTAATAAACATAGTTAAAGCTACGTTAGGTAAGATCTTATATAGCTTTAAGATATACTATAACATGAACTTACTGCCAAACTTATGTAGAGGTCATAGTATTACAGTTGTTAATAACTGTGTGTATATATTGTAGGTCTTTGTTCATTTACCCATATTTTTTTTTCTTTAACGTTTTCTCCTAAGCGTTAACATTATTGATCCTTATAATGTTTATGATGCCCACTAGTATTTATGCCATATGAATTAATGGACTCGCCCGATTATTATTAGTGTCATATTATTTGTTGCCTGAACTCATTTTTAAAGATACTCAAGTGTACAATCTTGTATATAAACAAGTAATCGAGTTAATTTTATCTAAACAAGGAAGTGAAAGTAAGAGTGAAGAGTGGAATATATATATATATATATATATATATATATATATATATATATATATATATATATATATATATATATATATATATATATATATATATATATATATATATATATAATCAACGACCTCACCAGCAAGGAATCGAACCCTCGACCTACTGGGTGGGACTAGGGAACGCTTACCGGCTAGCCCACAAGTGTCCTTGTGGGCTAGCTGATAAGCGTTCCCTAGTCCCACCCAGTAGGTCGAGGGTTCGATTCCTTGCTGGTGAGGTCGTTGATTATATGTTCAAAGTCCGCGTGTTAAATGGACTAAAAGTGAAATATATATATATATATATATATATATATATATATATATATATATATATATATATATATATATATATATATATATATATATATATATATATATATATATATATATATATTGATAAAATCACACGGGGAAAAGGGAAACAACGGAGCACCTTAGCTTTCGTCTTTATTCACGACATGTTCAGTTGCCTCTGAAGATGTCTTGAAAAAGACGAAAGCTAAGGTGCTCTGTTGTTTCCATTTTCCCGTGTGATTTTATCAAGATTTATCTTATCCACGTTTTCATTGTGGATTTACATGAAATATATATATATATATATATATATATATATATATATATATATATATATATATATATATATATATATATATATATATTTTCATTGTATATATATATATATATATATATATATATATATATATATATATATATATGCGGCAAATCACTGTAGGTGCGCGTAATCTAGGTATATGCTGATAACCACAAGGAAAGAAGAAAACACGAAGTTCCCAAGCGCTTTCGTGTAATTCACATCTTCAGGGGTGAGTACAGACTAGAGAGAGTAATACAAATCAAGGTGTATATATACAGAGGAGGGTGAGACCAGGTCCACAATGGTCAGGTATTAGGTAATGACCCTACTAATCTTTAAATAGCACACAACGGTTGGTGGTCAGGTCAGATGGTCAAGTGACCCGGCCTTCTCACTTGATCACAAATCTTCTTAATTACAAAATTGTCCAGCTTGTACATGCCGTTACTCAAATTCATGTTGAATGCTTCGGTATGTTTAATAAGGCTAGATTCTATGATGTTCCTACTGTCAATTGACTTACATGGTAATATTGAGGAGGCATTATCCCAGTCAATGCAATGCTTGTTATCCCTCAAATGAACAAACAGAGCAGTGGATTCCTGGCCTGTCCTAACACTGTATTTGTGTTGTTTAATTCTAGTTGCAAGATCTTTACCTGTCTGGCCTAAGTAAAACATATTACATTCCTTGCAAGGAACTTTATAAATGCAACCAATTGTGTTGTTGGGGGAGTTCTTGATTAACATTTGTTTAACAGTGCATGAGTTTTTAAATGCCACATTGACGTTCCAGGCTTTTAGTTGTGAAGGAATGTGTGAGAAATTTTTGTGAAATGGTAATATTAAGATATTCTTATGGTCATGGGTGGGCTTGGGATCAGTTCTATAAAAAGTTTTCTTAGTAATGTTTAGGCATTTGTCTATGAAAGATCTAGGGTATTTAAGGTTTGAGCCAATATTATATATATATTTGTATTCCTCATCGATGAATTCCGGACTGCAAATTCTCAAGGCACGTAAAAACATTGTTGAAAATACTGACTGTTTGACTTTATTATGGTGGGCAGAATAATAATGAATGTATGAACACACATTAGTTGGTTTTCTATAAATACTGAACTTAAAAGTGTTACCTTTTCTGTGTATCAGACAGTCTAGGAATGGCAATTTACAGTCTTGCTCTAATTCCACAGTGAATTTGATCGAGGGGGCTAAGTTGTTAAGTTGTGGTAGGAAAGCTTTAATGTCCTCATTACATGGCCAGAGACATAATACATCATCAACATATCTAAACCAGACTGCTGAGGGTGGTAAAATATTACTTAATAGTTTCTTTTCAAAGAATTCCATATATAGGTTGCTTAATACAGGTGAGAGTGGATTACCCATTGCCATACCAAATTTTTGAGCATAATATTCCCCATTGAATTCGAATTTGCAATCCTTAATACATAGTTTGATGAGTTCGATGAAGTCGTCTTTCGAGACGGGCAGTGAAATGTTATCCAGGGAATCTATGAGGAACTCTAGTAAATCATCAACTGGGACCATTGTAAAGAGTGACGTTACATCAAAGCTGACCAGTTTAAAATCATGATTAATGTGTAAGTTATTGAGTTTATCAACCAGATCCATATTATTCTTGATATTGGAGTTAGAAATGTTGCCAACTAGGGGATTTAGTAAAGAAACTAACCATTTAGATAGTTTATAAGAGATTGACCCAACTGAGCTAATGATGGGTCTTGCTGGGTTATTGGGCTTGTGGGTGCATTTATAAAGTTCCTTGCAAGGAATGTAATATGTTTTACTTAGGCCAGACAGGTAAAGATCTTGCAACTAGAATTAAACAACACAAATACAGTGTTAGGACAGGCCAGGAATCCAATGCTCTGTTTGTTCATTTGAGGGATAACAAGCATTGCATTGACTGGGATAATGCCTCCTCAATATTACCATGTAATTCAATTGATAGTAGGAACATCATAGAATCTAGTCTTATTAAACATACCGAAGCATTCAACATGAATTTGAGTAACTGCATGTACAAGCTGGACAATTTTGTAATTAAGAAGATTTGTGATCAGGTGAGAAGGCCGGGTCACTTGACCGTCTGACCTGACCACCAACCATTGTGTGCTATTTAAAGATTAGTAGGGTCATTACCTAATACCTGACCATTGTGGACCTGGTCTCACCCTCCTCTGTATATATACACCTTGATTTGTATTACTCTTTCTAGTCTGTACTCACCCCTGAAGATGTGAATTACACGAAAGCGCTTGGGAACTTCGTGTTTTCTTCTTTCCTTGTGGTTATCAGCATATACCTAGATCATATATTATAGTGATATATATATATATATATATATATATATATATATATATATATATATATATATATATATATATATATATATATATATATATATATATATATATATATATATATATATATAAAACAATGCAAGGAAATGTTCAAATCATCAGCACAAACAGGCGAGCAACTTATATTTTGGTTTAATTTAGTATCCTGGAATTCTGGCAGAAGTCAGGAGTGAATTATTCAGTTTTCATTTGGTGTTTCTTGTGCTGGTGTGGTTGTGGCTGGTGATGGGGGGTGGGAGCTGTGGTGGACGTCAGGGAGCAGCACTGAGAGCCAATTAAACTGTCAGGAGAGTTGGCTGGCCGGGCCTCCACGTGTCCAACGATTTCGGCAGATCATTTGCTGTTTTCTCGTCCTGGGAGAGTGACGGTGATACTATGCTCCTCTCACCCTTAATAAGAAGACTTTCTCTACTGACTAAGAGCTCTGTACGCCTTAGTCGTGTTGGTTTAGCCTTTGTGTGCTTGGGTTGTGTTGCCTTAGTGTATCTATATATATGAGTTAAGGTTCTTATCTATGCTGGCTGTAGCACCTGTCTTCCTGGACTGTGCCGACTGTTTACATAGTTTGAAGAACATTTGATAGGTTACAATATCGTCCTCATACTGGTCAGGACAGAAGCCTCACAAGGATCACCGGAATATAACGCTGAAACCAGCACCTATTAACAGGGTAATATTATTTTTCTTATAAAAATGTAAAATAATGTATTATACATTTATTCCAAATACGTTAATCTTAAGTTGTTTCAAGTTACTGAAAGTTGTCTCAGTATGTGTGAATGTCAACGTGATCACTGAACCCAGGACGGTACTTTTAATGAGGGGGGAGGAGGAGGGGAGGGAGTAACACAACATTTAGGTCACCCTGTTCCATCTTGCTGCTGCCATACAACCGTATCATTAACACGGACACCACTGGGATCTGTATTAGAGAGTCTAAGGGTTACTTCCCTATATGATACCAAGTCTCAGTCTAACGCTGTAATGAAGCCAACTGACCACTCTCTCGAACACAAACACTGAGGTGGGGTATAAATGATAATGTGTGAATACTGGTCCATGAATAACAGTACTGACCTCCTATGGCAAGATGAAAGCTTTCCTAAATTACTACAGTGTGTTGGCACCGATAGGTTCCACTTTCCCGACACTTTCACGTTACCATCAACGTCTTGGACATTGTCTCAGTTTAATATTTTTATAAGTCGTATCGTCTCGGCAAAATGTGATCTTTAACACCACACTACCACTGAGGCGTCAAAGGGGGAGGAAATGCGTTCTTTGTGTCTCCCCTTCCCTCAGGGGTTTTGAAATGGACTGACACGCTTCAACGATTCCCTGTGGACCACGCTGGTGCTGTACGGCATTGTAAGAAAACCTTCAAGCCAATATTTATCATTCCATTATGTTGCGGTATTTGTTGATGGAGTTTTATGACATAACTGCTACCATATTTGATAAGTTCTGTATGACAGAGTCAACACCTGCCATAAAGTACTGACGGAGGTGTTATCTATCAATAATAATAATAATAATAATCATCATCATCATCATCATGATTATAAGTTACAGCTCGAGAAGATGAACGAAGTCATTTCAGTAATTATTTTTTTAAAGTTCTGAACAATTTCTCGAGCTGTTATTACACTCTCTCTCTCTCTCTCTCTCTCTCTCAGAAAATAAGATGTTTGCTGTTTTTTGGTGCATCAATCTACCTAAACATTAAAAAAAGAGAGAACGACTTATCTGTCCGGTGAATCTGCATAAATGTGTTGCATTTGAAAGGAGAAAATATTCGGAGGTGTATAATAATTACTCTTCTCTTAATTAAGGCAACGAATGTGCTGTAAAAATGTTGTGTTGTAACACGAGATTAAATTACTCCCTTATCGAGTAAACCTTCAAAGTTGACCTGATATACAGCGATGGTGGTCATTTACCTTGAGCCTTTACGCTGTTCCATGTTGCCTAATTACGTAAGCTGATGCCAAGAAGTGTAGAAGGACTTAGTGTAGGATCATAAGGTAAGGCGGTGGTTGAACCCACACGCTAAGGTTCACACTTTACGTCAGTGAGCTTGGGGTTATTGCTTCTGGCAGCGGCAGGGAGGATCATGGAGTAACATTACCTGGCTCAAGGAACCACCAGGTAGGCGCTGCACTACTTCCTCATACTACAGGTAAATAGGTAAACTTTCCTCTAATTTATGCGTGAAATATATATTTATTTTAATATTACTAAATTAGTTTTGTTATAGAGTATTTAAACTTAGTCTTCATAACCAGTAGTAAATTCACCCCATATATCCCTGCTAAGTAAATTATATATCCAGCTTACATTATTCTTCTTCCTCTTGCGGCCAGAGATACAAGGCCTGATGGAACTGACGTCACATGTGTCTGACGTCACGGTGTGTAGTATAAGGCCGCGCGACATTGAAATACAATTATAAAATACTAAAATTTGTTCACTTAATTTAATATTTTGTTATTAGCTGCTATTACATTAGCAATATTTCGTATAAATTAGATGTAACCATTTTGTAAATATCTTAGTTTAACGAAATTTTACTGATAATACATATGATGTTTTGATTTTGGCTGGTGTGTAGCTTGGCTGGTGTGTAGCTTGGCTGGTGTGTAGCTTGGCTGGTGTGTAGCTTGGCTGGTGTGTAGCTTGGCTGGTGTGTAGCTTGGCTGGTGTGTAGCTTGGCTGGTGTGTATCTTGGCTGGTGTGTAGCTTGGCTGGTGTGTAGCTTGGCTGGTGTGTAGCTTGGCTGGTGTGTATCTTGAGCATAAAGTAAATGAATGAAATTAACTCGCGAATAAGTCCTGTCTCCTTTGGTGCTTTATTTTGTCATTTAAAGGAGAATATTATCTAATGATGAATGAAATTAGGTCAGGATGCTGAGGAAAAAATATTTTTCGGTAATGATTTTTCTGGCCAACTCGGGCGATCATCGACGTAAAAGGCTAAACATATAACAAAGAATTTACGGCCTTGAAACATACCACACAGGTAATGACAGAACTGACAGATTATTGCATAAATGAACTAAAAATGTAATATATACTAACAGGTAAATTTCAGACAGATGATCTTGAAGAAAGGTTTGGTCAGTATCGCCAGCTGGCAGGTGGCCAGTACAACATATCTGTGCGTCAAGTGTTTGAGTGTGAAAAAACTCAGAATGATGTCTGTATTGTATTTGATCCTACCACTTCATAACCAAAATGTTGACCTGAGGAAGTTTGAGGAACTAACCGGGATGACATGGGAAAGAAGCACAAGGTAGATCTTCATAAACTCAACGGAGATGTGACAGATAATGATGTTAAAGAATGTAAGGACGTTCTTCCTGTTGTAGCCCACTTAGCTGGTTACTGCTGCTATACAGTTGTCAAGAAAATTAAATTTAACTTTTGCAAGGAATTAATAACGTGTACACGTGTGAAGATAAACTGCCATTCAGCGTATTAGCGGAGGTTCTCTGTTGTACCCAAATGAAACTGAAACAAACATTGTTCTATACAATTATATTATTGTTAACAAATTAACAGAACAGAATTTTTTCTCATTCTGTCAACCAGCGAAACTTAACAATGAACATTTCGTTGAATGTTCCGGCAGATAATGACGTTCTTTTTCCCAGCGACTTTTGTGATGGTGGTCACAGTACGGATAAGGTAGAAAGAATGTTGCTATGGGCTTCTTCTAATGCTCTGCTAAACAATTATTGTGCTAGGGAGAACAATAACATAGCTGCCACCAAGAACCTTGAGAAAAAATTAAAACTTCAAACATTAAGCTAAGTACAGTAGTTGTAAGCAACAAATCGTGTGTATTAAGTCACACCTTCTCTACTTAGGAGGTAAATAAATGTTAGTAGCCATTGTTAACTTCACTATTTTAGTTGATGACCTTTGAGGGGGAAAACAGGCATTATTTTTAAGGATGAGATTGGTATGTGTTGGTACTAGAGGTGATGACGTCACGCGAGGCCTTGTATCTCGGTGGTCTTGGCTGTACTCGATAATGTGTCGTCCATCGTTCTGTTCGTCGACACACTCACTCTCACATACCTGAAACACGTCACGTTCTGCCTTCTGTCTCCAGTTATTCTTACATTTCTCTCTCCTTTTCTCTACTTATTTTTATGACTTTACTCTTTCTTCTTGTTCACTATTATCTTTCGCCCACTACACACGCCCCCAAACTTATTCATTGACGTTTTTAACTTTTCTTCTAAATCGCTCGACAATTTTCTTACATTTATTATTTATAGTGATTGAATATTCAAATTATGAGATATGACCGAGCGAAAAAATGTGGGAGTGTGATTTCTTGGGGATAAATCTGATGTTTTATGTGAGTATTTATTCTCAATTAAATATAAATAATAATTTACTTGTTGATTTAGGTTAGGTCAAGGTAGTTTAGTTTAGTTGAGGTTAGATTAGATTCGTTTATCTTGGTTTATCACTAATGCCTCGAGTGACGTCATCAGAGTCTGGAGGTTTCGTTTGCTTGATGAAGTTGGTTATAATTTAATTTAAATCTTGATAAGAAGAAAAGGTTAATTATTTCATGGTTGTTTTGGTGTTAAAATGTCCTCGTCATGTCACCAGCTTGTGGGCGTCACTTAGCGCTGCACTGCTCCTCTCAGGCTGTCCTTAAGTACACATAATTCAATCTTCATTTATATATTATCACTATTTTTTGAGGTCTAGAGAGAACTACTTTATAATTTTGTTTGGATATTATGTACTGTAAGTCTTCACAGAATCCTTCGACATATTTCTCCTTCAAAATGTGTTATATTTAGGTGGTAAAATGTAGTAAACATCAGCAACAGACAGACAACATGAACTATAAGGACATACTGTACTGGCGGCCATCAACACTTGTAAGAAAATTGAGAAATTGTGTCAGTGATTCAGCCCGGGCAGTGTTTCCCGACAGAGTTCCTCATATTGTGTTACCTGTCAATTACGGCGACAAAGGATCATAAGGGCAGAGACAAACGGCCCATCACGTCCGGGGAGGTGATGAGCGGTGGTCGGCCAGCCTCTGTCGTCGTTCAGGAGCCTTGTGACACACTCGCATTTCTCTCTTTACCAGCGACCAAGACGGGCGCACGTGTTGTTATATACCGTATGTGGAACTATTATTATTATTATTATTATTATTATTATTATTATTATTATTATTATTATTATTATTATTATTATTATTATTATTCCACGTACAGTATATTGATAAAATATTGATTATTTACAACTAAAGGACTGTATCTTTTTAACTACAGAACATAATCAGTCATAGCATTTAAAAGGTAGAGTTTTACTTCTCATGTTTACATTGTAGTCAGACTTACCATGTTTATGTACAGTCTCATTCAAGATTCTTCGAGCACTGCTGGAGACAGCTGGCAACTCAAGGCCGTTTGTTTACTAGAGTACGTTGTATAATATAATACGAAACAACAAAGCCCAACCATTAATTAAGCAACGGGGAACTAAGTAACCAATCAGCAACCACTTTTACGTTCGTTCATAATTTTTACTACGTACTATAGTGAACAAACGGCCTCGAGTTGCCAGCTGTCTCCAGCAGTGTTCGAAGAATCTCTGACGAGACTGTACACACGCCGTGTAAAGACATTAGGAAACACACGAGTATTTATCTAGATCTTCATTTTCATACAATATTGCTCAGTTAGTTTTAGGTGAGGCTGTGTTGGCGACTGAGGCTTGTACAGCAACATTACCATGGACTCGCGTTCACTTAATACTTAATAAAGCAATATCCATTACTGAGAGGGTGTGTGTACAGGCTATAAAAGACCTCCTCCTGGAGACCGTCTACTAAACCTCCCCAGGTCCTCCCCGGCGTCCTACACGACCCACACACCAGATGTATTGTGCTCCACAACTGTCCTCAGTGAAGGCAAGTGTTCGCACAACAATACTTACTGCAGTCAGTGTCTAAAGGGAAAGTTTACGGATGTTTCAAATATTTTTCCAATACAAGTCGATTGTTTCCAACGATCATGACGTGGTTGAATTTAAGAACAAAATAATGTATCACCATTAACAATAAAGACAACGCAGTTTGAGAAGCAGCTTTAGTTAATGCTTGATAGCTCCACCTAATGGGGAGAAGTGGTCCGAAGAAATTATATTTTCCGATATCGTGCGTACAAAACATGTACAGCACACTGTATACAGCACAGTGTGTGCTAAACCTTCGGTACACAAGAGGACAGCGTGGCCGGCACAGCACCCAACAGCCTTTCTTAACTTTGTAAAGTTAGGTACCCAGCTGGACAACAGGTTGATGTGAGAGAGATGCAATACTCCAGGGAAGGCAACAAGATTCTGCGAGTCAGCCACGTGGTATGACGCTGTCAGCCATGTTGTATGAAAGTGTCAGCCATGTTGTATGAAACTGTCAACCAAGTTGTATGACACTGTCACCGCCATGACAACTCTCCACTGCCAGTCAGCCACGTGGTATGGCACTGTCACCGCCATGATAACTCTCCACTGCCAGTCAGCCATGTGGTATGACACTGTCACCACCATGACAACTCTACACTAGCAGGAGTAATAAGCCTGTCCTCTAATGGCCTAAGTTTGAGTGATGGACGATGATTAATTTTAGAATATCACTTGAGGTCAGTTGGCAAAAGTCTTGTGACATGATCCTGTCTCGGATTTTACTGAAGCATTTTAATTGGAGAAGTTTGGCAATCTGGGATTTTCCCTATTATAGCTCGAGACATGTGGTGGGGCGGGCGGTGACCAGGAGTAATGCTGCTCATAAACAGGTGGATGTGTCGCGTACCTCACTGCTCCCACTCTGGACGAGCCACAGTTGACGTCAGTACACCAAGGCTGCTTAATATTAATTGGTGCCATATATAGGTAGATTGGTCAGCATGATGATGTATCCTGGTTTATGTGTGAGGTAAACTGCTGACATTTGGCAGGGAACCATAGGGAGAAATGGACTAGGTGAAAGTAATCCCAACGGCCTACTCCTCAGCAAGTGAGCTGTAAACAACCTCTCTATCACTAATACCTTGTTTAAGCAGGCCGATAAGTTCAAGGGTTCGTGGTCCTCCCCACCATGCTAAATGGCAGCGAGACATGGGTCACGTACAGGGGGCACCTCAAGGCACTTGAAACCTTTCACCAACGTCGTCTATGTTCCATCCTCCGAGTTCGCTGGGAATACAAGAGAACAAATGCCAATATTCTCGCTGACATCAACTGTAGGAGCATCGAGGCTACCATTATCCATGAACAACTACGCTGGACTGGCCATGTTACCTGCATGGATGACAGTAGATTGCCAAAGCAGCTACTTAACAGTCACCTAACGAATAGTAAACGTAACTCTGCGGGCAACTGAAAAGGCATAAGGATAGTCTTAAGACAAACCTGAAAAAGTGCCAAATCGACCCCTTCACCTGGGAGACGATTACTCCACACCGTAACGCTTGTAGGAGCACCACAGAAGGTGTCAGTACCTTTCAGTTAACCCGACTGCATACCGACGCAGACAAGTGCCAATACCGGAAAGACCTTGCCGCCGTCCCTCCTGCACTAGATGTATTGTAGCCCTCCACATGTGCGACATATGTGCAACATCTGTGAACAACCCTGCCGGTCCCGTATCGGCCTCTTTAGTCACCTCAGAACTCACCAACCTAGGTGACATCCTTAATAACTCATATCATTGAATCATAGCTTGATGATCGTCATACTCGATTCCGAGTGACAGGAAAGTAGTGGTAGTAGTAGTAGTAGTATGAATTAACGTCTTTAATAGCACAGTGATATGTTTGCAACGTTTATGTGTTATGATAATAGCTTGTGCTACTGGCCAATGGCCATGTAATCTGATGTTGTGGTATTATAAGGATACTGTTAATGTGTTTGCACTGTGCCATAATGGAGGTTTGTAATGTGCCGAGCAGCGGCCGGGATGATCGGCTACTGCTTAATTGGACCTCGGCGGGGAGCGAGGCGATTGTTCATTGATGAGGAATATAAATATATCTATAATATTAGCTTGAACCTTAAATACCCTAGATCTTTCATAAATGCCTGAACATTACTAAGAAATCTTTTTATAGAACCGATCCCAAGCCCACCCATGACCATAAATTCCTTTACAACTAAAAACCTGGAACGTCAATGTGGCATTTAAAAACTCATGCACTGTTAAACAAATGTTAATCAAGAACTCCCCCAACAACACAATTGGTTGCATTTATAAAGTTCCTTGCAAGGAATGAAATATGTTTTACTTAGGCCAGACAGGTAAAGATCTTGGAACTAGACTTACAGTAAACAACATAAATATAGTGTTAGGGCAGGCCAGGAATCCAATGCTCTGTTTGTTCATTTGAGGGATAATAAGCATTGCATTGACTGGGATAATGCCTCCTCAATATTACCTTGTAATTCAATTGACAATAGGAACATTATAGAATCTAGTCTCATTAAACATACAGAATCCGTCAACATGAATTTGAGTAATGGTATGTACAAACTGGATAATTTCGTAATTAAGAGGATTTGTAACCAGGTGAGAAGGTTGGGTCAGCTTACCCTCTGACCTGACTACCGACTGCTGCGGTGCTTTTTGAAGATTAGTAGGGTCATTACCTAATACCTGACCATTGTGGACTTGATCTCACCCTCCTTTGTATATATACACCTTGTTATGTAGTTCTCCCTAGTCTGTACTCACCCCTGAAGATGTGAATTACACGAAAGCGCTTGGGAACTTCGTGTTTTCTTCTTTCCTTGTGGTTATCAGCATATACCTAGATCACGCGCACCTACAGTACAGTGATTTTCTTGCATATATATATATATATATATATATATATATATATATATATATATATATATATATATATATATATATATATATATATATATATATATATATATAGTCACCATCGTAAAGGTGAGTTTATTGTGCTACAGGGTTGTAGTCAGCTGTGGGTCAACAGGTAAAATATCACTGGGGCTCATAAACTGCTGCCGCCATTAGGAAATTATTTCCTGAATAGCAACTTGAGTTACATTTGGTTGTTTATTTATATAGGTTAATTTATGTCCCTTTTTTCAGGGAATTTAGGTAAATTGGTGTTATTTTTTAACATATTTAACACATGAAAGGTTAGGGTAAAAGAAACCAGATAAATGTATACATGTAGAAATTAACCATGATCACACACACACACACACACACACACACACTACCTTCCACCCATACCACGTTTCTTTCCCCGCCCTTCTCCTCCCCTCTCAACGATATCTACCCCTTCCCCCTCCACCACCTCAGAGATTGGCTGTAATGAACATAGATCAGGTGAGTCACAAAGGCTCAGGCAGGTGACGCTGAAAACAAACTATCGCAGGTAAATTGGTAGGAAGGTGAACATCAACACTAACTTGCCTTAAATAATATGCAAATTACTTACCAATATTGAGTAACTCTTAGTGGATCGAATTTTCTTGCTGAGGTCATAAATCTGGTTTACTTATCGTTCAGGGTTGGGTTAAAGATATGTTAACTTGTGTTAAATTTATTATGATTTTTTTATTGTTTTTGTTGATTTTTATTATAAATATTATTCCTATAACTTTTATTGTAGTTCTATTTTATTATTTTTAATATTTTTTATTATTTTTAATATTTTTTATTATTTTTCATTATTATTATTCGTATTATTATTATTTATTATTATTATTATTATAACTTTTATTATTTATCTTTTTTATTATTATTTTATCTTTTATTATTATTATTTTTCCTATTATTTATTATTATTATTATTATTCCTATTATTTTTATCATTTATCATTATTATTATTTTTATTATTTATTATTTTTATTAATTTTATTATCTTTATTTTAATCCCATTATTTATATATTTTTATTATTATTATTATTACTTGTGGAAGCGGCTAGCCAAGGAGTGGGCCACCCTGAGGCCTCCCCGCCAGGACTGGCCTGGAAACGAGTGGCCAAGCAAGGTGGACCACTTCGAGGCTGAGCCGTTCCGGTGTGCCTCGACCCGAGGCCCAACAGAACTTCACCGTACGTATAGCTCGTCAGGCCACGGTGAGACGGCACATGAGGGTAATTTTGGTAGTTGTATTTATGTTCCATATAACATATTTATGGTTAATTCACCTGTTATTTAGTGCTGTGTGTATATTTGACATAAGTTATGTATATACAAGCATATACGAGATTATAGGTGATATATAGTGAAGGGAAGAGCAGGGATAAGACAATTTAAATCTAGAAGTTAAACTAAATTCTCCCGAAAATAAAAAGAATCAACTATTACAGCGAACTGTGGCGACTCTTGTGTACAATTCTGCAGGTAATGTTATTAATTACATCCTTGAAGCAACAACGTCATTTTTACCACCAGTATCTCCCCAACACAACTAAAATAAAGTTATACATTGGTAATGCAACAAACAAAACTAATTATTTTACAAGTATTGTTTCACTTGATAACTGATAACTTCACCACCACCACTACCACCAACACCACCACTCACTCCACTACCACCAACACCACCACTAACTCCACTACCACCAACACCACCACTCACTCCACTACCACCAACACCACCACTAACTCCACTACCACCAACACCACCACTAACTCCACTACCACCAACACCACCACTAACTCCACTACCACCAACACCACCACTAACTCCACTACCACCAACACCACCACTAACCCACTACCACCAACACCACCACTAACTCCACTACCACCAACACCACCACTAACTACACTACCACCAACACCACCACTAACTCCACTACCACCAACACCACCACTAACTCCACTACCACCAACACCACCACTAACTACACTACCACCAACACCACCACTAACTCCACTACCACCAACACCACCACTAACTCCACTACCACCAACACCACCACTAACTCCACTACCACCAACACCACCACTAACTCCACTACCACCAACACCACCACTAACCCACTCACCACCAACACCACCACTCTACACCACACTACCACCAACACCACCCTCACACACCACCACTCTACTCACCACTACCACCACCCCACCACTACTTACACTACCACCACTACCACTTCTACCACCACCACCCTAACACCACCACTCTACCCACCACACCAACACCACCACTCTACTCACTCACCACCAACACCACACCAATCTACACCACTACCACCAACACCACCACCTACACCACCACCACCAACACCACCACCTACACCACTACCACCACTCTACCACTACCACCAACACCACCACTCTACACCACTACCAACACCACTCACACCACTACCACCAACACCACCACTCTACACCACTACCACCAACACCACCACTCACACCACTACCACCACTCACCACTACCACCAACACCACCACTCTACACCACTACCACCAACACCACCACTCTACACCACTACCACCAACACCACCACTCTACACCACTACCACCAACACCACCACTCTACACCACTACCACCATACTTGCCTTAACTTCCCACTGACTACCTACAGTACACACACACACACACACACACACACACACACACTATATTACCGCTCCTGGACATGTAAAACTTTATTTTCAACATTATTAGTTAGTTTAAAAAAATTGCTATAAACAACATTGACTGCAGGACGAGAACGCTGCAGGTATTTTGTTTTTTTGATGCTAAAAATGGGTCCAATTGGTGAGTGTCTGAATATTGCAATTAACCTTTTGTTTGTTTTGAAAAGTATGTACATAGTAATTTTTTTAAACTTTTTGTCTGCTTTTTGAGTTTTGAATTCTAGGTAATTAAGCCCTAATACACCTGCACAAATATCACCTGTACATATTTATATTTATTGTGATATAAGTTTATTATAATGTATGTTTCCGCCGCCTCATATACTAATTAGTGAGCAGCGGTATATCACGTAGGTATACCTGGTCATGTGTTAACAAACCTGTATATGTAGACGATAATTCGTGAGGCATAAAATAATTTAATCGTCAACCTCCAGTCATCATCATCATCATCACAATCATTCTCAGTCACCATCAGCATTATTAATCATCATCATCATTATTAAATACCATCATCATCATCATCATAATATATAACACGATAAAAAGGAACAAATTAATCAATAAACAAATCAAGATAAACAAGGAACTTACTTTCATCTCTATCAAGTGAGAGAAATCCTGCACAATGCGGCGGTCTTCAGGAACTCAGTGTTGATATTTGTGCAGAAAGCTGCCTCCTACACCTGCAGTTATGGCAGAGAATAAAACTTTACCCATAATGAGGAAGTAAAGGAAGCCAGGTCCAGTGATCACAGCCTTAACAGCATCCACCACCAGCCATTTAGGCAACTCTCAAGAAGATAATTATGAAAATATTGATCTGAATTTTAAAATTATTCAAATATATCTTCCTATAACTAGTAATGTGAAAAAAATATAGTAATTATAATTGTCATAATCTTGGGTGGAACACTGACTCAAGAGTCATTAAGACCGAGTTACCATTAAGGAAACATTACAAGATAATGACTTAAATGAATGATTAATATACTCCAAGATGTTCTGTATGTAAGGTTATTGTTATTATTTTGTTGACATTGTTTTGACTCACTTAAAACTCCACAACTTCTATCATTCTCAGGTCGACAGTGTGTCCAGACTGGCACCTACTGTGTCTCTTGGCCTTGAGTCTCTCTGCCGTGAAAAACTCCTTCAATTTGTCAAAGAATTTTTCCAACTCTTATGTCCTCATGAACTGTGGCGTCTTTTGGTGTATTTAACTTATTTACTAACATTCTCTTGGGTGAAACAATTGACATTTGCATATATAAATTGTCCTATTTATTCGAAATTTCGTTCGCATTTAGCAAAAAATATTTCGCTAAAGGTTTAAACTTTACCGCTAAAGACTATCATATATTATGAAAGACAAATGTTCAAACCAACAGATAGTATTGGAACGCGTCGCCCACCTGGTCTTAGTCTTGAGAATATATGTTCATCACATCAGGAACAACTGTACCTTCACAGTTTAAAGCAGTGTATTATGGTGATGTATTGTTGTTGTGGTGCTTCAACTGTCAGGGTCTATAACCTCCAATATGAACCTTTCTAACACTTGTTGTTTCTTTCTTCCTGTCTTGATCTATGCCCTACAGTTCTCTGTTGTGTACACCTGAAGGACACGGGGCGGGGCTGCAGTGGTCGTTGTTGTTATGATGTTTTTGTGATAATTATATGAATTTTGAAGAGTAAATTTTTCACATAATTTTAGAATAATTTAGAATAAAAATGTGGCTTTAAGGTATTATTTTCGCTATCTCTACTAACCCCTTCACTACGGGACGCTGTACCTTAAAGACTATGAAAACCTCTTGGTGGGGGAGGAGTTGAGGCAAGATAATCCATCGATACTATAATGGAAGTATTGGGAAAATGTCCACACAGAAGAGTAAAGTTTATTGGGGGAAAGTTAAAGATATATTAAAATAACATGATGGTGCTGGTGGTGACTATAATGAAGGTCATTTATTTTACAGAAAATTACAAACTACTAAAGTTATATTTTTATTAATTATTATTTTAATTTACAGTCGTCCAAAAGTAAGACACAACACTGGAGCTCATAGACGATATATTATGGAATTTATATTTCGACAATTGGCCACATAATTTAATCTCGGAAAGTAATGACATATTGATGAACATCTAGTTAGTGTTACTTGGTATATTAAGTATTACAACATGAAATTATAGTTGTTTAAATCATAAGTAATTCAGGATATTACGTCTAAGGTTTTCATTAGTTGTTCTGTACACAATACTGTACGGCAGATGACGCCCGCCTCAACAATATCACTTCCCAGTGTTCGCTTCCTGACTCTTTTATTCAAGACACCATTTGTCATCTGAACATAACTAAACTTGATCTAAATTAGTCAAGGTCAGGTGAAAATCAGGTTAGTTTAAGGTGCAGTGCACAAATATATTCCTAAAGAGCTGAAATTTACAAATATAATGAACAAAAAACTGATCAGCTGAAGAATCTTCACCGCAGCGTATTTCACCTAAAGACTAACCGCCCTAACGCCAATCAGACCCTAACCTAACCAAACGTCACCCCCTCAAATAGTGTTAGGGTGGTTAATCTTTAGGTGAAATAACATTGGGTGGAGATTCTTCAGGTGATCCGAAAAAATAACACTCAGGGAATTGATGAAAGTCCACAGTGAAAGTAAATAAAAACGCCTTAAATGCAGGTCTAATAAATTCAGGGATAAATCTATTTTGATAACCTTAGTGGGACGGGTGGCCGGCCGTTCACCTCACTGCTGCCTCACTCACCAGCTGGGGAGGCTGTGAGGTTTTCTCTCAGTTGTATGAAAGGGACACGAAGTCTTCACTGTTTATTATGATGGCTGAAGGCTGTAGACACTTAAAAGTGTCATATCAAAATAATAACAATAATCAGGATATAATAACTATAGACCTATCTGGTGATGGCGACAAAACATTAACAACAGTGAACGTCACAGCGGCCTCCTCACTAGACTCAGGGCCGCTGCATCATAAACTCAGCTCCAGCCTTAACACAAGTATTATAGGATTTTATTCATTAACATAGACCGCTGCAAATACTGGATGTTGAGGGAGAAATCCGCACAGAGATTCTAGAGTCTTGTTGTTTTGTTACATTGGTTTTACTTAACTTATTTTGGAATAGATTTATTGATATATTCTTACTATATTAAACCTAGAAGTAACACAAATGATATAGACTAAATGTGGATATTATACAAGAAATTCCCCTCTAAACAAAGTATTAATTATCACTACATAAAAAGATTACACGTCAACACTGGCGACTGACAATATTCCTTCGTATTTGTCTCCGTCGTGTGAGAGAAACTAATGAACAGTAAGATATTAAATATTGAACTAGGAATATAAACCAAACTCTTGGTTCCATCTGAGAGCTAAATGTGTTACAGTGCTCGTGAGACACAGACTGTGTGTTTAGTGAGTTAATACAGCATCTGGTAAAGGAAATAATACCTGTACCGATTTTCTAAAATAAATGAATTATCTTCCATTTATTATCACGACACCAAGATAATACTTATGATATGATGAAATATTAAAATGTGATTTAGACAGACAATCAATGCTTTAATATTCACAGGTGGATTGTGAAGTATTAGGCTATGATAATGACCATATATAAGGCGTTGTTATAATGGCCCCGTCACACCTCAGATGAATGTTGTCTCCCTCCATCGGTAGTTCGTTAAAATACAAAACTAACTTAAGATCGAACCAATTTCACATTTTTCGAACTCGCTGATTGATTTATTATCTTTATCATTAGTGTCAAAGACAGTTTGTTAAAAAAAGTTGTACGTTACCGGAAATTAATCTCTCACGTCAATACAAAGCTGAGAGGAAACAGAGATCAAATAAAACCATGGAAGAGGCCAATCTTGCCGAGGTTGAGGTACTCGTTCTGCCACTATTATCGTATCTGAATATGTGGTCACGTTAGTCAGTAGATCCTCAGCCTCCAGTCGTCTCTCACACATTACATGTTATTGTGGAGGAAAGAACGGCTTGGTCAGGGGTTCTCAACCAGGGGGAAATTCCCCCCAAGGGGGGAATTCAGGTTTTCAGGGGGGCGGGGGGGGTGGGGAATGATTCGGGAGCAAGAGATATGTTCGATGAGAAATCAATCACAGAATTTGGGCCCTTGATGTGCGATTCCTACCCAAAAGTGCCAGAAAGATCTATCCGTGCATTGCTTCCGTTTGGGTCGACATATCTTTGTGAGTCAGGCTTTTCAACTCTGTTGTAAATTAAAACGAAGCAACGTAGTAGATTACAAGTGGAAAATGACCTGCGTTGTGTTCTTTCAAGCACTCCTCCGCGTATCCCAGAATTAGCGAAGAAAAAACAATCACAGGTTTCTCATTGACTGTAATCTTCATCTGAATAAAATTAATTACAAATTTACAATATCCTGGTATTCTATTGAACTTTTTGTTTATTGCATTATGCTTCAGTTTGGTCTGTTAAGTAATTCATTATAAATAAAAAAAACTATTTTACTTTTATTCAAGTTTTATAAATCCATCAACATTTTCAATTGGCATTTAATTTGTAAAACTCCACTATAAAAATAATCCATGTAAAATTGTAAATGTATATGTACTAATATGGAAAAAATAAAGGATTTTCAGCATTATATGCATATTATTTGGAATGCACGTTTGAGGCAGACAATCTTGGAAAGGAGGGGGGAATGACATTCTGACATATGGTGAAAGGGGTGCATGGGGCAAACAAGGTTGAGAACCACTGGGCTAGGTGGACCAACACGTTCAGAGGATGACGACTTGGTGTTATACTTCAAAATGAGAGAGAGAGAGAAATAGAAAAAAATTTTCAAGTACCTTATGAGTTTGTTCGTCTGTTTGCTCATCAAGAATCATCCTCTATGATCACTAAACCATCAAAATTGGATTCTGATCCTCAGCAAAGTATTTCTAGCACGTTGTATATATATATATATATATATATATATATATATATATATTGGTTAAATGACATAGTAGACGAATATTAATAGTTGCCGTATCGTAACAGAAGGAACAATTCATATTGTTTCAGAGGATAACATATACCACCATCCATCGTCACTACATATAACACCATCCATCATCACTACATATAACACCATCCATCGTCACTGCATATAACACCATCCATCATCACTACATACAACACCATTCATCGTCACTACATATAACACCATGCATCATCACTACATATAATACTATCCATCATCACTACATATAACACTATCCATCATCACTACATATAACATTATCCATCCATCATCACTACAAATAACACCATCCATCATCACTACATATAACACCATCCATCATCACTACATATAACACCATCCATCAACACTACATATAACACTATCCATCATTACTACATATAACACTATCTATCATTACTACATATAACACTATCCATCATCACTACATATAACACTATCCATCATCACTACATATAACACCATCCATCACCACTACATATAACACCATCCATCATCACTACATATAACACCATCCATCATCATTACATATAACACCATCCATCATCACTACATGTAACACCATCCATCATCACTACATATAACACCTTCCATCACCACTACATATAACACCATCCATCATCACTACATATAACACTATCCATCATCTCTACATATAACACCATCCATCATCACTACTTATAACACCATCCATCATCACTACATATAACAAAATCCATCATCACTACATATAACACCATCCATCATCACTACATATAATACCATCTATCATCACTACATATAACACTATCCATCATCACTACATATAATACTATCCATCATCACTACATATAACACTATCCATCATAATTACATATAACACCATCCATCATCACTACATATAACACCATCCATCATCACTACTTATAATACCATCCATCATCACTACATATAACACCAACCATCATCACTACATATAACACTACATCATCACTACATATAACACCATCCATCACCACTACATATAACACCATCCATCATCACTACATATAACACCACCATCCATCATCACTACATATAACATTATCAATCCATCATCACTACAAATAACACCATCCATCATCACTACATATAACACCATCCATCAATACTACATATAACACCATCCATCAACACTACATATAACACTATCCATCATTACTACATATAACACTATCTATCATTACTACATATAACACTATCCATCATCACTACATATAACACTATCCATCATCACTACATATAACACCATCCATCATCACTACTTATAACACCATCCATCATCACTACATATAACACCAACCATCATCACTACATATAACACTACATCATCACTAATTATAACACCATCCATCGTCACTACATATAACACCATCCATCATCACTACATATAATACCTCTCCATCATCACTACATATAACACCATCCATCATCACTACATATAACACCACCCATCATCACTACATATAACACCATCCATCGTCACTACATATAACACCACCCATCATCACTACATATAACACCACCAATCATCATTACATATAACATCATCCATCATCGCTACATATAACACCATCCATCATCACTACATATAACACCATCCATCACCACTACATATAACAACATCCATCATCACTACATATAACACCACCCATCATCACTACATATAACACCACCCATCATCACTACATATAACACCATCCATCACCACTACATATAACACCATCCATCATCACTACATATAACACCATCCATCAAGCCAGATGCCCAGCTGACTGAAGACCTCTTATGTATCACCAGTGCCCAAGTCAACCAGCCCACAACTTTAAATCAGCTACGCACCTATTGGAATCACCCTCCCCAATACCCAGCTTCCACCTGTGAAAGTTTTGTGTTCGACTGGGTTTATGCTGATATTGCAGGAGTCGTAGACCCTCAGCAATTCTGGCAACATGAAAACTTCCTCCACCACTCTACCGGGTCTTGTGAGCTTTCTCGGATTACATATACCGCCATCTCGAGAAACGAAAAACGTCTATAGCTGTCGCCTTCATTGATTTCACACTAAAGCGTTCGACCCAATGACCACAATATAATCATCAACAAAGCTATTGACCTCGGGCTTCGAGAAGTCTTATACCATGGCTTACAGACTTCCTCAGTGACCGACGCCAAGCTGTACGCTTCCGAGGGGCTGTCTCCACCTTTCAGTCACTCACCTGTGGCGTCCCCCAAGGCACCAAGATGGGACCACACTGCTTCCTTATGCTCATCAATGATGCCCTAAGAGAAACCCCTGCTCGCTGGAAATATGTCGATGACTCTACCATTGGGATTAGTGTCAACAATTCGGCTCCCGACTATACCGCCCTCCAGGATTTATTGAACAGTCTCCAAAATTGGGCCACCAACAACTATGTCACCATCAACCATACCAAGACCATGGTTATACCATCAACCTCTCCTCCGACATTGTCCCACCTCCTTCCATTACTCTAGGTCCGAACACACTCCAGGTTGTAGATTCCACGAAGCTCCTCGGCGTCACCATAGACAACAAACTAAATTAAAACCACACGTCAGTGAAGTTGTCAAAACCACCAGTTTCCGTCTCCACCTCCTCCGCCGACTCAAGTCCCTCGGAATTCCTGCATCCAAGCTCCTCAGTGTTTACTCAACATTCATACTTCCCAAGCTCACCTACGCCTCCCCTACCTGGTCTTCCTCCCCAAACGCCACACAACGTAAACACCTAGAAAAAGTGCAAAAGAGGGCATGCAAGATTATTCTCTCCCTTCCTACTCCACATATCAAGAAGCGCTCAACACACTGACCCTTTCGACTCTCACTGACCATCACCACGACCTCATCTGCAAATTTGGTAAGAAGCTTCTACACCATCCTCGACACCGGCTCCTACTACCACCTGAGATCCCTAGTCCGAGAATTGCTGTTCGACACCACAACCGCATCCAGCCCATACGTACACGAACTGATCGCTATAAGAACAGCCCAGTCCCAACCATTGTAAAAATTATCAATAACTTGTAATAAACCAGTGTATTCACTCCCAGTAAACACTACTCCTTGCACTGTCACTATGTTGAAAATGAACTGTAGTTTGAGCTTTTCCCCATCTAATTATTATGTCTAATTTGTGTCACTTATGTTACTTTGTATATTATTTGTAATTCGAAACCCATTCCCCCAAATATGTAACTGTATATTTTCAGCCTTCTGGCTGCCAAGCTCTTCAATAAACCGTTAATTGTTATTATTATTATAACACCATCCATACATATAACACCATATCACTACATATACACCATCCATCATCACTACATATGACACCATGCATCATCACTACATATAACACCATCCATCATCACTACATATAACCCTATTCCTCAACACTACATATAACAATATCCATCATCACTTCATATAACACCATCCATCATCACTACATATAACACCATACATCATCACTACATATAACACCATCCATCATCATTACATATAACACCATCCATCATCACTACATATAACTCCATCATCACTTCATATAACACCATCCATCATCACTACATATATCACCATCCATCATCACTACATATAACACCATTTGTCATCGCTACATATAACACTATCCATCATCACTACATATAATACTATCCATCATCACTACATATAACACTATCCATCATCACTACATATAATACTATCCATCATCACTACATATACCACCATCCATCTTCACTACATATAACACCATCCATCGTCACTACATATAACACCACCCATCGTCACTACATATAACACCATCCATCGTCACTACATATAACACTATCCATCAACACTACATATAACACCATCCATCATCACTACATATAACACCATCCATCATCACTATATATAACACCATCCATCATCACTACATATAACACCCTCCATCATCACTACATATAACACCATCCATCATCACTACATATAACACCATCCATCATCACTACATATAACACCATACATCATAACTACATATAACACCATCCATCATCACTATATATAACACCATCCATCATCACTACAACACCATCCATCATCACTACAACACCATCCATCATCACTACATATAACACCAGCCATCATCACTACAACACCATCCATCATCACTCTACTTACCATCCATCATCACTATATTCTTAAATTCCAACCTCATTATAATTATTTCTGAATGGAATGGTCAAATTTTGAATTGGCCTCAGTAAGAGAGCTGTTAGAGTCATTATGTCAAAATGGGGAAACACTCTGTAACCCAAGTGCCAAAGTGCGGAAAGGCCCAGGTGAAGGGCCAGGAGAAGGGCCAGGAGAAGAAGGTCACCGTCCCCGAGAAGAAGGTGAAAGGCTCCGGTCCCCGAACTCAAAAGGTGGAGACCACCAAAAACCACAAGGCTAAAAAACACAATGCTCAAAAACCCAAGTTTCAAAAACCCAATGCTCAAACACCCAAAGCTCAAAACAATAAGAAGAAAGTAAATACCACCTTCTGCCATGTGCAAAAGGACGAGATCGTGCCCTGGGGAGACTACATCTACACCGGGAAAAAGACAAAGAACAACAAAACGCGCTGAACAGTCGCCATCCCTTCTGATGTGATGTTAAATAATAATAAAAATATTAATTATTTTGTTTGTATTATTTATGCTTTTATTATTTACATATGTACACTATACATATATATATATATATATATATATATATATATATATATATATATATATATATATATATATATATATATATATATATATACAAATAAATCACTTTAGGTGCGTGATCATCAGCATATATATTATATATATATATATATATATATATATATATATATATATATATATATATATATATATATATATATATATATATATATATATATATATATATATATATATATATATATTATTTTAAATAAAATTGAATCAGTGCTGAATTGCATTTTGATTTTAATGTGTTATTAAAGGACAGTCTTTTCTTAACATTATTATTATTATTATTATTATTATTTTCATTATCATTATCATCATCATCATCATCATCATCATCATCATTATCATTGCTGCGGCTGTTGTTGTTGCTATTACTAAAACCCAACGTACTCTTCTGTAATCTGGGAATAACTTTCAGTCATCATTGTTTGTATCGAAGATATAGCGATGTATCACTTGCTTCTCACTACTGTGACTCGGGTTCGATACATCTTTGAATCGTATGTGAGAAGATTGTTGTCCACTACGACCCAACCGTATTGATCTTCTGAGTGTAAAATGATTCTAAGATACGAGAATTGAAGAAAATGTTAGAGGAACATTTTTACCTGTTTAATATTGTCTAATTTGGAGGAAGTGGAGGTGGCACTGCTGCACCTGGTGACCTCATGCATAGGTAGCGTTGTCTAGTGGTGACACACACGCACACACACACACACACACACACACACACACACACACACACACACACACCACTTAACATTAAGACACCACCGCCGCCTCTACTACCACCATTACAGACACATCCCCTCATTACCGCCCACCAGTCCTTGACCTCAGGAAGATGACACAACCTCCAGCAAGTGTCACGTTAAAAATTACTGTTTATTCTCCTGTTATAGTCATGAACTTAACACACTGGTGATGTTTGGTGGACATTTAAAGTGTTTGTAAAGAGTGGATCACAACAGCCAGATCTGTTAGGTGGTGGAGTGTGTGTTGTGTTTGTGTTGACATAACCAAACCATTGGTCATCTTGCTTTAATAGTAATACCCGTATGTTAAGTTTACCTTTAATTAATAGTATCGTTATTCACCATTTAGGAACATTATATTTTGGTAATTCACTGTATAAGTTGTTCACTGTGGTCCCCGCCAACATGGGTGGTGGGGGGGGCACTGTATAATATTCACTGTATAAGTTGTTCACTGTGGTCCCGGCCATCATGGGTGGTGGGGGGGAGGCACTGTATGATATTCACTGTATAAGTTGTTCACTGTGGTCCCGGCCATCATGGGTGGTGGAGACACTGTATAAGTTGTTCACTGTGGTCCCCTGCATCATGGGTGGTGGGGGGGCACTATATGATATTCACTATATATGTTGTTCACTGTAGTCCCCGCCATCATGGGTGGTGGTGGGGGGCACTGTATGATATTCACTGTATAAGTTGTTCACCGTGGTCCCCGCCATCATGGGTGGTGGGGGGGACACTATATGATATTCACTGTATAAGTTGTTCACTGTAGTCCCCGCCATCATGGGTGGGGGGGGGACACTGTATGATATTCACTGTATAAGTTGTTCACTGTGGTCCCCGCCATCATGGGTGGTGGGGGGGACACTGT
>NW_024715092.1:0-25127 GCF_018991925.1 Homarus americanus
CAATTCGGGAGGTGGGTAGGTGCAACAAACAAGAGCTAGTAACAAATAAATGTATAAAGAATAAGTAAGTAAATAAATAAATAAAATAAAAGAAAATACAATAAAATACAATAAAATAAAATAAATTGTTTACATGAATTAGGCGTGCTGCAAACATGAAATGAAGCCCAAACACACTCCATGTATGTCACTTTGCAGTGGGTGTAAAAGTACTCCACGCAGAATTTATTTATTTATTTATTATGTTTCGATTTAGTCCTGTTTCTACGCCAATAGAGAATGCAGATTATTATAATTTTTTTTTATTTATTTCCCTCTCAATATATCACTGTCGGTAACTGTCTCTTTAACATGTAACTGTGGCTCCGAAGGAGCCGATTAAGTTGTAGTAGTGGGATGGCGTGTTTGTTGTGCACAAGTAACCTCTTACTTGGAAGAGGTGTACTTGGTGACAGCCTTGGTACCCTCAGACACGGCATGCTTGGCCAGTTCACCGGGCAGCAAGAGTCGGACAGCTGTCTGGATTTCCCGACTTGGAATGGTGGAGCGTTTGTTGTAGTGCGCCAGGCGGGAAGCTTCGGCAGCGATGCGCTCGAAGATGTCGTTCACGAAAGAGTTCATGATGGACATAGCTTTGGAGGAGACTCCTGTGTCGGGGTGCACTTGCTTCAGTACCTTGTAGATGTAGATGCTGTAGCTTTCCTTCCTCCTGCGCTTCTTCTTCTTGTCACCCTTGGCAATGGCCTTCTGGGCCTTTCCAGCCTTCTTGGCAGCCTTTCCGGAAGTTTTGGGAGGCATGGCGGCACAGTTACTCGTGGCGCGGAGCGAGAGAATTGAAAACTGGCCCGACTAACTTTTCCTTATATACCGAGCGGGCCGTTCAGGATCAGACTGGCTGCAGCTACGGCTCTCTTACATTGGTTGGGTCCGCGAGACGGCCACCTGGCCTGATCCTGAGCTTGGTATAAAAGACCAAGGTGGCGGGCGGAAATTTAACCCCTATCACGAAAAGCAGCAGCAGCAACATGTCAGGACGCGGCAAGGGAGGCAAGGTGAAGGGCAAGTCAAAGTCCCGTTCTAGCAGGGCCGGACTCCAGTTCCCCGTGGGTAGGATCCACCGTCTCTTGCGTAAAGGCAACTATGCTGAGCGTGTTGGTGCAGGTGCACCTGTGTACCTTGCAGCCGTCATGGAGTACCTGGCAGCAGAAGTGCTCGAGCTGGCCGGTAACGCCGCCCGCGACAACAAGAAGACCCGCATTATCCCGCGGCATCTTCAGCTTGCCATTCGCAATGACGAGGAGCTGAACAAGCTCCTATCTGGAGTCACCATTGCCCAAGGGGGTGTCCTTCCTAACATCCAAGCTGTGCTCCTCCCCAAGAAGACAGAGAAGAAATAAGAACCCAAGGTTCGTTCACACAAGACAACCTAACCAAACAGGCTCCTTTCGGAGCCACAGGATATCACTTAAAGAGAGAAATATACGACATCAACGTTTTGCAGGATAACACTCTGTGGAAATTGAGTGAAAATGTTTTTGAATGGTGTAGATGTGAAGGGGTACTGCGGGGGCCTGGGGTGGGGGACTTAAACGGGACTTAGAAGGGCGCAAGAAGCAGCAGCAGCAGCAAGGGAGGCGACCTTATTTTCACTCTGGTTCATTGACAGTACACATTTACCAGCAGCATACATTGGAGTCATATTGTAATTGTAGACTAATCAGTGTGGGCAAGCTAGCCAATTTGGGATAAACAGCAAGAATGTAATGTCCTCAATGAAGTAATGACATAGTTCAAGATACAATAAGTGAGGTGGCCTGAAGTCTTTGACAGTGTCCCATTCAATAATATAGTAGTGCTTTAAAGGTGTATCACCAAGTTCACATGCTGAGTGTTCCGGTATGGGTACAGCGTTACTAACTAGCCAGATGTGTCTGTATCCTAACCTAATTCTGGCCACGACTACATCACACAGGCAGGCAGGAGCAAGTTGTTTGGACACTCTTCCTAGCCCCCTTGGTCCCTGTTCACCTACCTACTGTAGCAGTAAGTAGGTACCTGTTGTAAATCGAAAGGTTGCCAATTCGTATTCAGGGAAAGTTGTTGGAGCTTCTAAACTTGAACTGACACAATCCGAGGAGTGGTGACCCGAGGATCACAGACACTATCTCTCCCACCACAAATCCCTTCCTAACCTCCTGCTCCTTCCTATGTCCTCCCAAAATTGAACCATGCTATCGCAAAGGTAATAATACAGGTAGAGACAACAACATATTTTCCTATTGTCTTATTATATATTAATAACAGAAACGCTGCCGCCATCCCGGAGGCTTTACATTGTCTCACTGTTCATTCCCTCCACAATTCTTCTTCTTCTTCTTCTTCTTCTTCTTCTTCTTCTTCTTCTTCTTCTTCTTCTTCTTCTTCTTCCATCAATACTTTATTAACGGTGTATGTAAGTTTCACCATGTTTTGCACTACAGCAGTAGAGCAAAGTATATTTTGTTAGCAATAAACCAAAAGCATATTTTATGGCCTAATCATCACTACATAGAACACCACCCATAAAGCATGATACTAGTAGACCACAAAAACTGCTATAAACCCCCAAAGCATATTTTATTGCCTAATCATCACTACATAGAACACCACTCATAAAGCATGATACTATTAGACCACAAACTGCTATAAACCCCAATAATATACTATACTAGTGACTCTAATTGTGTTACCCAATATTATACGAAATAATACTATAAAACATAATAATAAACACACTAATAGTGTATATTAGTTGAATGCACAATCTGATGAGAAGTCAAAAAAAAAAAAAAAAAAAATAGCAACAACCTAGAAAGAGTGTAGAGTATTTTTGTGCAAACTATTATACTAGTAGATGGTCTAAGATAACTGTATGTGAAGGAAAAGGTGTGCCCTCCACTCAAACTTTCTTTTTATGAAATCTCCTACTCCCCAGCTGAGCGGTACGCCCAATGGGAAACAAAACGTGGCACATAACACGCCGCCCGCCAGCTCTGGCTCGGTGAATAGGAATCAGTAATCGGGCGGAGTATAAACAACACCGCCGCCAATGTGCTCCTCCCATCTCTGAGGAAATCTGGCGGGCAACTTAGTATTATATTAGCATGTAATAATAATAACAATAATAATAATAATAATACTACTACTACTAATAATAATAATAATAATATTAATAATAATAATATTAATAATAATAACATGCAATTTCATTTTATAACACATTCTAACAAAATAGTGTATAGCCTACTATACTTAACTATAATAGGTTAGGTTGCGTAGGAGGATCTAAAAAGTACAGTAGTATACACACACACACACACACACACACACACACACACACATACATATAGACAACAAACTAAATTAGAAACCACACGTCAGTGAAGTTATCAAATCCTCCAGTTTCCGTCTCCACCTCCTACGCCGACTCAAGTCCCTCGGTGGTCCT
Source organism: Homarus americanus (assembly GCF_018991925.1). Lineage (NCBI taxonomy): Eukaryota > Metazoa > Arthropoda > Malacostraca > Decapoda > Nephropidae > Homarus > Homarus americanus. Next base: position 3,488 of record NW_024715092.1, read on the forward strand.
GCACACGAGCTCCTCAGTGTTTACACAACATTCATACTTCCCAAGCTCACCTATGCCTCCTCCACCTGGTCTTCCTCCCTAAATGCCACACAACGTAAACACCTCGAAAAAGTGCAAAAGAGGCCATGCAAGATTATTCTCTACCCTTCCTACTCCACATATCAAGCAGCGCTCAACACACTGACCCTTTAGACTCTCACTGACCATCACCACGACCTCATCTGCAAATTTGGTAAGAAGCTTCTACACCATCCCAGACACCGGCTCCTACTACCACCTGAGATCCCTAGTCCGAGAATTGCTCTTCGACACCACAACCGCATCCAGCCCAGCCCATACGTGCACGAACTGATCGCTATAAGAACAGCCCAGTCCCAACCATTGTAAAAATTATCGATAACTTGTAATAAATCAGTGTACTCACTCCCAGTAAACACTACTCCTTGCACTGTCACTATGGTGAAATGAACTGTAGTTTGAGCTTTTCCCCAGCTAGTTATTATATGTCTTATTTGTGTCACTCATGTTACTTGTATATTATTTGTAATTCGTAACCCATTCCCCAAATATGTAACTGTATATTTTCAGTCTTCTGGCTGCCAAGCTCTTTCAATAAACCGTTAATTATTATTATTATTATTATTATTTATATGTTGGCCCATACCAACTCACTCCCCTGAACCCTCCTCCCCAGCGGACTAGCAACAAGTTCTTGCCATAAGGTACTATCTCATTTGGCCAAGGAATGGAACCAGTGATGAATAGTGGTGAACAGTGCTTAACTCAGTGAAAAACAACTCGGCAGTTGAGTCTTACCCAAGCTAGCTAACCACCTTCACACAGTGAGGTCCCAGGTACCCAGTTATACTTCCCCTGAGACTCCACGATAGAGAGGCCTGGGACCACACCTCACCCACTTGAATGAGTGAGTCATGTCGACCACGTGGTGTCCTCAAGATGCTACGACACCACGTAGTGAATGTTTTGCTACAGCATCATCATGTGAAGTTCCTCATAACACCATCTGTGAGGTAACTGCTACATCATCAGGCCCCTCATAACGCCATCTGTGAGGGAGTTACTACACTACGTGTCTGGTGTTTAACATCTCACCTTACATTATCTACGCGTGCAAACATCAATCTGTATGTTCACTGTGTGCTCCTTCACCTTTCTCTAATGAGGGCTTTTGTTAAACCACCAATTTATGATGTACTAAGTCATTTGTGTCCAATGTATACTTTCGAAAAGCCCTTGTTTGGGGAAGGTAGGAGAGAGTAGTCGTCATTATTGTCCAAGCCACATTATTTATTTCTATATATAAGTAATGCAGGCTGGTTTTTAAATACCTCAATCCACTAACGGTGCTGTTTGTATATTAAGAAATACCGAAGCCATACAGTACAACACCAGCGAATATGAAGTATCACTGTAACCGGCAACTGTTACTCACTCATACCTACATACATATATAGAGTCTTTACAGAATGATAGCAGACACGAGGAAGACGAACAACAAGAGGAGAGTTAGAAGAAAATCAACTTCAAGCTAAGAAGAAGAATACCAAGACATTTCCTCCAAACAAGAAAACAACACACACACAATCAAGCCGACCAAACACTGAGAAACCATGGCGGAACCCAACATGCACCGGACGCTTGACCTGACTCTGTCCTGCCGCATCCAGGCAAGTTGCTGCTTAAAGTCCCTCACGCAAGCGCTGTTTAGCCACTGCACCTATTCTCTCCTCCAAAAATTCACTTCAACCCCCCCTGTCACTAGCATGTTATGTATGTATGTATGAATGATAACTGCAACTTTGCGTATTAAAACTCATTACTCTTACCGAAGTAATATAGTGCGTGGTTATGTTATGTCATGTTAGGATAGATTATAAACTACATTGGGTTACATTTCGTGAGGTTCGGTGACGTTACAATTCCAGAATTAGAGAGGAACATGTTATTGGATTTATTTTCAACGATTTACTCAGTGTCTAACCAACTCTTTAGCGATTTAAATGTGGACCTAAAATTAGGTCCGTATATTTCTTTGTTGTTTGTCGTGGTGGTGGTGGTGGTGTGCGCCCGTCCATCAGGTTGATTAACCACCAAAACCATAAAGGGTGCGGCCCTGCCGTTTCAGGGCATACACCACATCCATGGCGGTGACGGTCTTCCTTTTTGCGTGCTCGATGTAGGTGACGGCGTCACGGATGACGTTCTCCAGAAACACCTTGAGGACGCCGCGGGTCTCCTCGTAGATAAGGCCGGATATACGTTTAACACCTCCACGCCGAGCTAGACGACGAATGGCGGGCTTGGTGATACCCTGGATGTTGTCACGAAGCACCTTACGATGACGCTTGGCGCCACCCTTTCCAAGTCCCTTGCCTCCTTTGCCTCGTCCAGTCATGTTGTTGTGGTTGCTACTACAGGTGGTCCTGGTGTGGCTTCGCCCACGGTTTGGTGGGCGTAGGTGGCGTGCTGTGGACGCAGCGGTAGTATCGTTCATCCAAGGCCGTCCCTCCCTCTTGGAGGTGGGGCGTAGCTTGCGGATGACGCATGCGGCACTCGTGGCCAATGAGGTGGCCACTGGGGTGGAGAATGTCTGTATATAAGCCCGCCCGCCTGCCGGGCCGCCCGTATTGACTATTTCGTCGTCGAGATGGCCCGTACTAAACAGACTGCCCGCAAGTCCACTGGAGGCAAGGCTCCACGGAAGCAGCTTGCCACCAAGGCAGCTCGCAAGTCCGCCCCAGCCACCGGTGGTGTCAAGAAGCCCCATCGTTACAGGCCCGGAACCGTCGCCCTTCGTGAGATCCGTCGTTACCAGAAGAGCACAGAGCTACTCATCAGGAAGCTGCCCTTCGCTGGTGCGTGGGGTCCCTTGGGATTTCCACGAACGACCCTGCGCTGGTCGTCTGCCGTCATGTGGCTCTGCAAGGCCTCTGAGAGGTGGGTCTTTTCGAGGACACCAACCTGTGTGCCATTCCCGCCAAGCGCGTTACCATCATGCCCAAGGACATCCAGCTGGCCCGGCGCATCCGCGGAGAGCGTGCTTAAGTCCTCTTCCTTGGGGAAAAAGAAAAAGCACAACAAAACCTACCAGACATCTATAACTCGGCCCTTCTCAGGGCCAAAGAACTGTTCTGAAGATAATTGTCATGACAATCGAAATGGTTGGTGGTAGGAGAGCGTTAATTTCGGTTACCCAAATCGCCTAACGGTAAGTTGGTAACATTCGTGCAGGCACGAATGTATAGTAGGTCATCAATTCGGGAGGTGGGTGGGTGCAACAAACAAGAGCTAGTAACAAATAAATATATAAAGAATAAGTAAGTAAATAAATAAATAAAATAAAAGAAAATACAATAAAATACAATAAAATAAAATAAATTATTTACATGAAATAGGCGTGCTGCAAACATGAAATGAAGCCCAAACACACTCCATGTATGTCACTTTGCAGTGGGTGTAAAAGTACTCCACGCAGAATTTATTTATTTATTTATTATGTTTCGATTTAGTCCGGTTTCTACGCCAATAGAGAATGCAGATTATTATAATTTTTTTTTTTTTTTATTTCCCTCTCAATATATCACTGTCGGTAACTGTCTCTTTAACATGTAACTGTGGCTCCGATGGAGCCGATTAAGTTGTAGTAGTGGGATGGCGTGTTTGTTGTGCACAAGTAACCTCTTACTTGGAAGAGGTGTACTTGGTGACAGCCTTGGTGCCCTCAGACACGGCATGCTTGGCCAGTTCACCGGGCAGCAAGAGTCGGACAGCTGTCTGGATTTCCCGACTTGTAATGGTGGAGCGTTTGTTGTGGTGCGCCAGGCGGGAAGCCTCGGCAGCGATGCGCTCGAAGATGTCGTTCACGAAAGAGTTCATGATGGACATAGCTTTGGAGGAGACTCCTGTGTCGGGGTGCACTTGCTTCAGTACCTTGTAGATGTAGATGCTGTAGCTTTCCTTCCTCCTGCCCTTCTTCTTCTTGTCACCCTTGGCAATGGCCTTCTGGGCCTTTCCAGCCTTCTTGGCAGCCTTTCCGGAAGTTTTGGGAGGCATGGCGGCACAGTTACTCGTGGCGCGGAGCGAGAGAATTGAAAACTGGCCCGACTAACTTTTCCTTATATACCGAGCGGGCCGCTCAGGATCAGACTGGCTGCAGCTACGGCTCTCTTACATTGGTTGGGTCCGCGAGACGGCCACCTGGCCTGATCCTGAGCTTGGTATAAAAGACCAAGGTGGCGGGCGGAAATTTAACTCCTATCACGAAAAGCAGCAGCAGCAACATGTCAGGAAGCGGCAAGGGAGGCAAGGTGAAGGGCAAGTCAAAGTCCCGTTCTAGCAGGGCCGGACTCCAGTTCCCCGTGGGTAGGATCCACCGTCTCTTGCGTAAAGGCAACTATGCTGAGCGTGTTGGTGCAGGTGCCCCTGTGTACCTTGCAGCCGTCATGGAGTACCTGGCAGCAGAAGTGCTCGAGCTGGCCGGTAACGCCGCCCGCGACAACAAGAAGACCCGCATTATCACGCGTCATCTTCAGCTTGCCATTCGCAATGACGAGGAGCTGAACAAGCTCCTGTCTGGAGTCACCATTGCCCAAGGGGGTGTCCTTCCTAACATCCAAGCTGTGCTCCTCCCAAGAAGACAGAGAAGAAATAAGAACCCAAGGTTCGTTCACACAAGACAACCTAACCAAACAGGCTCCTTTCGGAGCCACAGGATATCACTTAAAGAGAGAAATATACGACATCAACGTTTTGCAGGATAACACTCTATTTTACGTGTAATTAGCATAGTATTGTGGAAATTGAGTGAAATTGATTTTGAATGGTGTAGATGTGAAGGGCGGTTGTGGGGGCCTGGGGTGGGGGACTTAAACGGGACTTAGAAGGGCGCAGAAGCAGCTTTAGCAGCAGCAGCAGCAAGGGAGGCGACCTTATTTTCAGTCAGGTTCATACACAAAGAAATACATCAGATTCATTGACAGTACAGTACACATTTACCAGTGTGGGCTAGCCAATTTGGGATAAAGAGCAAGAATGTAATGTCCTCAATGAAGTAATGACATAGTTCAAGATACAATAAGTGAGGTGGCCTGAAGTCTTTGACAGTGTCACATTCAATAATATAGTAGTGCTTTAAAGGTGTATCACCAAGTTTACATGCTGAGTGTTCCTTTATGGGTACAGCGTTACTAACTAGCCAGATGTGTCTGTATCCTAACCTAATTCTGGCCACGACTACATCACACAGGCAGGCAGGAGCAAGTTGTTTGGACACTATTCCTAGCCCCCTTGGTCCCTGTTCACCTACCTACTGTAGCAGTAAGTAGGTACCTGTTGTAAATCGAAAGGTTGCGAATTCGTATTCAGGGAAAGTTGTTGGAGCTTCTAAACTTGAACTGACACAATCCGAGGAGTGGTGACCCGAGGATCACAGACACTATCTCTCCCTTCCTAACCTCCTGCTCCTTCCTCTGTCCTCCCCAAATTGAACCATGCTATCGCAAAGGTAATAATACAGGTAGAGACAACAACATATTTTCCTATTGTCTTATTATATATTAATAACAGAAACGCTGCCGCCATCCCGGAGGCTTTACATTGTCTCACTGTTCATTCCCTCCACAATTCTACCTCGTACTTCTTCTTCTTCTTCTTCTTCTTCTTCTTCTTCTTCCATGAATACTTTATTAACGGTGTATGTAAGTTTCACCATGTTTTGCACGACAGCGGTAGAGCAAAGTATATTTTGTTAGCAATAAACCAAAAGCATATTTTATGGCCTAATCATCACTACATAGAACACCACCCATAAAGCATGATACTAGTAGACCACAAAAACTGCTATAAACACCCAAAGCATATTTTATTGCCTAATCATCACTACATAGAACACCACTCATAAAGCATGATACTATTAGACCACAAACTGCTATAAACCCCAATAATATACTATACTAGTGACTATAATTGTGTTACCCAATATTATACGAAATAATACTATAAAACATAATAATAAACACACTAATAGTGTATATTAGTTGAATGCACAATCTGATGAGAAGTCAAAAAAAAAAAAAAAAAAATAGCAACAACCTAGAAAGAGTGTAGAGTATTTTTGTGCAAACTATTATACTAGTAGATGGTCTAAGATAACTGTATGTGAAGGAAAAGGTGTGCTCTCCACTCAAACTTTCTTTTTATGAAATCTCCTACTCCCCAGCTGAGCGGTACGCCCAATGGGAAACAAAACGTGGCACATAACACGCCGCCCGCCAGCTCTGGCTCGGTGAATAGGAATCAGTAATCGGGCGGAGTATAAACAACACCGCCGCCAATGTGCTCCTCCCATCTCTGAGGAAATCTGGCGGGCAACTTAGTATTATATTAGCATGTAATAATAATAACAATAATAATAATAATAATACTACTACTAATAATAATAATAATAATAATAATTAATATTAATAATAATAATATTAATAATAATAACATGCAATTTCATTTTATAACACATACTAACAAAATAGTGTATAGCCTACTATACTTAACTATAATAGGTTAGGTTGCGTAGGAGGATCTAAAAAGTACAGTAGTATACACACACACACACACACACACACACACACACACACACACACACATACATATAGACAACAAACTAAATTAGAAACCACACGTCAGTGAAGTTATCAAATCCTCCAGTTTCCGTCTCCACCTCCTACGCCGACTCAAGTCCCTCGGTGGTCCTGCACACGAGCTCCTCAGTGTTTACACAACATTCATACTTCCCAAGCTCACCTATGCCTCCTCCACCTGGTCTTCCTCCCTAAATGCCACACAACGTAAACACCTCGAAAAAGTGCAAAAGAGGCCATGCAAGATTATTCTCTACCCTTCCTACTCCACATATCAAGAAGCGCTCAACACACTGACCCTTTAGACTCTCACTGACCATCACCACGACCTCATCTGCAAATTTGGTAAGAAGCTTCTACACCATCCCCGACACCGGCTCCTACTACCACCTGAGATCCCTAGTCCGAGAATTGCTCTTCGACACCACAACCGCATCCAGCCCAGCCCATACGTGCACGAACTGATCGCTATAAGAACAGCCCAGTCCCAACCATTGTAAAAATTATCGATAACTTGTAATAAATCAGTGTACTCACTCCCAGTAAACACTACTCCTTGCACTGTCACTATGTTGAAATGAACTGTAGTTTGAGCTTTTCCCCAGCTAGTTATTATATGTCTTATTTGTGTCACTCATGTTACTTGTATATTATTTGTAATTCGTAACCCATTCCCCAAATATGTAACTGTATATTTTCAGTCTTCTGGCTGCCAAGCTCTGTCAATAAACCGTTAATTATTATTATTATTATTATTATTTATATGTTGGCCCATACCAACTCACTCCCCTGAACCCTCCTCCCCAGCGGACTATCAACAAGTTCTTGCCATAAGGTACTATCTCATTTGGCCAAGGAATGGAACCAGTGATGAATAGTGGTGAACAGTGCTTAACTCAGTGAAAAACAACTCGGCAGTTGAGTCTTACCCAAGCTAGCTAACCACCTTCACACAGTGAGGTCCCAGGTACCCAGTTATACTTCCCCTGAGACTCCACGATAGAGAGGCCTGGGACCACACCTCACCCACTTGAATGAGTGAGTCATGTCGACCACGTGGTGTCCCCAAGATGCTACGACAACACGTAGTGAATGTTTTGCTACAGCATCATCATGTGAATTTCCTCATAACACCATCTGTGAGGTAACTGCTACATCATCAGGCCCCTCATAACGCCATCTGTGAGGGAGTTACTACACTACGTGTCTGGTGTTCAACATCTCACCTTACATGATCTCCGCGTGCAAACATTAATCTGTATGTTCACTGTGTGCTCCTTCACCTTTCTCTAATGAGGGCTTTTGTTAAACCACCAATTTATGATGTACTAAGTCATTTGTGTCCAATGTATACTTTCGAAAAGCCCTTGTTTGGGGAAGGTAGGAGAGAGTAGTCGTCATTATTGTCCAAGCCACATTATTTATTTCTATATATAAGTAATGCAGGCTGGTTTTTAAATACCTCAATCCCCTAACGGTGCCGTTTGTATATTAAGCAATACCGAAGCCATACAGTACAACACCAGCGAATATGAAGTATCACTGTAACCGGCAACTGTTACTCACTCATACCTACATACATATAGAGAGTCTTTACAGAATGATAGCAGACACGAGGAAGACGAACAACAAGAGGAGAAGAGTTAGAAGAAAATCAACTTCAAGCTAAGAAGAAGAATACCAAGACATTTCCTCCAAACAAGAAAACAACACACACACAATCAAGCCGACCAAACACTGAGAAACCATGGCGGAACCCAACATGCACCGGACGCTTGACCTGACTCTATCCTGCCGCATCCAGGCGAGTTGCTGCTTAAAGTCCCTCACGCAAGCGCTGTGTAGCCACTGCACCTATTCTATCCTCCTAAAATTCACTTCAATCCCCCCCTGCCACTAGCATGTTATGTATGTATGTATGTATGTATGTATGTATGTATGTATGTATGTATGAATGAATGATAACTGCAACTTTGTGTATTAAAACTCATTACTCTTACCGAAGTAATATAGTGCGTGGTTATGTTATGTCATGTTAGGATAGATTATAAACTACATTGGGTTACATTTCGTGGGGTTCGGTGACGCTACAGGAAGTTAGGTGAGGTACCTGGAGGTTAGGTGAATGTTGACTGACTGACTGACTGACTGACAATTATTAGGAAGTGGTTCCAACACGTTCACACACAACCTATACTCATACCACAAGTCCAGAATTAGAGAGGATCATGTTATTGGATATATTTTCAACGATTTACTCAGTGTCTAACCAACTCTTTAGCGATTTAAATGTGGACCTAAAATTAGGTCCGTATATTTGTTTGTCGTGGTGGTGGTGGTGGTGTGCGCCCGTCCATCAGGTTGATTAACCGCCAAAACCATAAAGGGTGCGGCCCTGCCGTTTCAGGGCATACACCACATCCATGGCGGTGACGGTCTTCCTTTTTGCGTGCTCGGTGTAGGTGACGGCGTCACGGATGACGTTCTCCAGAAACACCTTGAGGACGCCGCGGGTCTCCTCGTAGATGAGGCCGGATATACGTTTAACACCTCCACGCCGAGCTAGACGACGAATGGCGGGCTTGGTGATACCCTGGATGTTGTCACGAAGCACCTTACGATGACGCTTGGCGCCACCCTTTCCAAGTCCCTTGCCTCCTTTGCCTCGTCCAGTCATGTTGTTGTGGTTGCTACTACAGGTGGTCCTGGTGTGGCTTCGCCCACGGTTTGGGGGGAGTAGGTGGCGTGCTGTGGACGCAGCGGTAGTATCGTTCATCCAAGGCCGTCCCTCCCTCTTGGAGGTGGGGCGTAGCTTGCGGATGACGCATGCGGCACTCGTGGCCAATGAGGTGGCCACTGAGGTGGAGAATGTCTGTATATAAGCCCGCCCGCCTGCCGGGCCGCCCGTATTGACTATTTCGTCGTCGAGATGGCCCGTACTAAACAGACTGCCCGCAAGTCCACTGGAGGCAAGGCTACACGGAAGCAGCTTGCCACCAAGGCAGCTCGCAAGTCCGCCCCAGCCACCGGTGGTGTCAAGAAGCCCCATCGTTACAGGCCCGGAACCGTCGCCCTTCGTGAGATCCGTCGTTACCAGAAGAGCACAGAGCTACTCATCAGGAAGCTGCCCTTCCAGCGCCTGGTGCGTGAGATCGCCCAGGATTTCAAGGCGACACCGGCTTCAGTCAATGCCTGTCCATGGCTCACGGGAAGCCTCTGGGGAGGCTTACCTGGTGGTGCTTTCGAGACACCAACCTGTGCCATTCACGCCAAGCGCGTTACCATCATGCCCAAGGACATCCAGCTGGCCCGGCGCATCCGCGGAGAGCGTGCTTAAGTCCTCTTCCTTGGGGAAAAACAAAAAGCACAACAAAACCTACCAGACATCTATAACTCGGCCCTTCTCAGGGCCAAAGAACTGTTCTGAAGATAATTTTCATGACAATCGAAATGGTTGGTGGTAGGAGAGCGTTAATTTCGGTAACCCAAATCGCCTAACGGTAAGTTGGTAACAGTCGTGCAGGCACGAATGTATAGTAGGTCATCAATTCGGGAGGTGGGTGGGTGCAACAAACAAGAGCTAGTAACAAATAAATATATAAAGAATAAGTAAGTAAATAAATAAATAAAATAAAAGAAAATACAATAAAATACAATAAAATAAAATAAATTGTTTACATGAAATAGGCGTGCTGCAAACATGAAATGAAGCCCAAACACACTCCATGTATGTCACTTTGCAGTGGGTGTAAAAGTACTCCACGCAGAATTTATTTATTTATTTATTATGTTTCGATTTAGTCCGGTTTCTACGCCAATAGAGAATGCAGATTATTATAATTTTTTTTTTTTTTTATTTCCCTCTCAATATATCACTGTCAGTAACTGTCTCTTTAACATGTAACTGTGGCTCCGATGGAGCCGATTAAGTTGTAGTAGTGGGATGGCGTGTTTGTTGTGCACAAGTAACCTCTTACTTGGAAGAGGTGTACTTGGTGACAGCCTTGGTGCCCTCAGACACGGCATGCTTGGCCAGTTCACCGGGCAGCAAGAGTCGGACAGCTGTCTGGATTTCCCGACTTGTAATGGTGGAGCGTTTGTTGTAGTGCGCCAGGCGGGAAGCCTCGGCAGCGATGCGCTCGAAGATGTCGTTCACGAAAAAGTTCATGATGGACATAGCTTTGGAGGAGACTCCTGTGTCGGGGTGCACTTGCTTCAGTACCTTGTAGATGTAGATGCTGTAGCTTTCCTTCCTCCTGCGCTTCTTCTTCTTGTCACCCTTGGCAATGGCCTTCTGGGCCTTTCCAGCCTTCTTGGCAGCCTTTCCGGAAGTTTTGGGAGGCATGGCGGCACAGTTACTCGTGGCGCGGAGCGAGAGAATTGAAAACTGGCCCGACTAACTTTTCCTTATATACCGAGCGGGCCGCTCAGGATCAGACTGGCTGCAGCTACGGCTCTCTCACATTGGTTGGGTCCGCGAGACGGCCACCTGGCCTGATCCTGAGCTTGGTATAAAAGACCAAGGTGGCGGGCGGAAATTTAACTCCTATCACGAAAAGCAGCAGCAGCAACATGTCAGGACGCGGCAAGGGAGGCAAGGTGAAGGGCAAGTCAAAGTCCCGTTCTAGCAGGGCCGGACTCCAGTTCCCCGTGGGTAGGATCCACCGTCTCTTGCGTAAAGGCAACTATGCTGAGCGTGTTGGTGCAGGTGCACCTGTGTACCTTGCAGCCGTCATGGAGTACCTGGCAGCAGAAGTGCTCGAGCTGGCCGGTAACGCCGCCCGCGACAACAAGAAGACCCGCATTATCCCGCGTCATCTTCAGCTTGCCATTCGCAATGACGAGGAGCTGAACAAGCTCCTGTCTGGAGTCACCATTGCCCAAGGGGGTGTCCTTCCTAACATCCAAGCTGTGCTCCTCCCCAAGAAGACAGAGAAGAAATCAGAACCCAAGGTTCGTTCACACAAGACAACCTAACCAAACAGGCTCCTTTCGGAGCCACAGGATATCACTTAAAGAGAGAAATATACGACATCAACGTTTTGCAGGATAACACTCTGTGCAAATTGAGTGTAAATGTTTTTGAATGGTGTAGATGTGAAGGGGTACTGCGGGGGCCTGGGGTGGGGGACTTAAACGGGACTTAGAAGGGCGCAGAAGCAGCAGCAGCAAGGGAGGCGACCTTATTTTCACTCTGGTTCATTGACAGTACACATTTACCAGCAGCATACATTGGAGTCATATTGTAATTGTAGACTAATCAGTGTGGGCTAGCTAGCTAGCCAATTTGGGATAAACAGCAAGAATGTAATGTCCTCAATGAAGTAATGACATAGTTCAAGATACAATAAGTGAGGTGGCCTGAAGTCTTTGACAGTGTCACATTCAATAATATAGTGCTTTAAAGGTGTATCACAAAGTTTACATGCTGAGTGTTCCGGTATGGGTACAGCGTTACTAACTTGCCAGATGTGTCTGTATCCTAACCTAATTGTGGCCACGACTACATCACACAGGCAGGCAGGAGCAAGTTGTTTGGACACTATTCCTAGCCCCCTTGGTCCCTGTTCACCTACTGTGGCAGTAAGTAGGTACCTGTTGTAAATCGAAAGGTTGCGAATTCGTATTCAGGGAAAGTTGTTGGAGCTTCTAAACTTGAACTGACACAATCCGAGGAGTGGTGACCCGAGGATCACAGACACTATCTCTCCCACTACAAATCCCATCCTAACCTCCTGCTCCTTCCTATGTCCTCCCAAAATTGAACCATGCTATCGCAAAGGTAATAATACAGGTAGAGACAACAACATATTTTCCTATTGTCTTATTATATATTAATAACAGAAACGCTGCCGCCATCCCGGAGGCTTTACATTGTCTCACTGTTCATTCCCTCCACAATTCTTCCTCTTACTTCTTCTTCTTCTTCTTCTTCTTCTTCTTCTTCTTCTTCTTCTTCTTCTTCTTCTTCTTCTTCTTCTTCTTCTTCTTCTTCTTCTTCTTCTTCTTCTTCTTCTTCTTCTTCCATCAATACTTTATTAACGGTGTATGTAAGTTTCACCATGTTTTGCACTACAGCGGTAGAGCAAAGTATATTTTGTTAGCAATAAACCAAAAGCATATTTTATGCCCTAATCATCACTACATAGAACACCACCCATAAAGCATGATACTAGTAGACCACAAAAACTGCTATAAACCCCCAAAGCATATTTTATTGCCTAATCATCACTACATAGAACACCACTCATAAAGCATGATACTATTAGACCACAAACTGCTATAAACCCCAATAATATACTATACTAGTGACTCTAATTGTGTTACCCAATACCCAATATTATACGAAATAATACTATAAAACATAATAATAAACACACTAATAGTGTATATTAGTTGAATGCACAATCTGATGAGAAGTCAAAAAAAAAAAAAACAACATAACAATAACCTAGAAAGAGTGTAGAGTATTTTTGTGCAAACTATTATACTAGTAGATGGTCTAAGATAACTGTATGTGAAGGAAAAGGTGTGCTCTCCACTCAAACTTTCTTTTTATGAAATCTCCTACTCCCCAGCTGAGCGGTACGCCCAATGGGAAACAAAACGTGGCACATAACACGCCGCCCGCCAGCTCTGGCTCGGTGAATAGGAATCAGTAATCAGGCGGAGTATAAACAACACCGCCGCCAATGTGCTCCTCCCATCTCTGAGGAAATCTGGCGGGCAACTTAGTATTATATTAACATGTAATAATAATAACAATAATAATAATAATAATACTACTACTACTACTAATAATAATAATAATAATAATAATAATATTAATAATAATAATATTAATAATAATAACATGCAATTTCATTTTATAACACATACTAACAAAATAGTGTATAGCCTACTATACTTAACTATAATAGGTTAGGTTGCGTAGGAGGATCTAAAAAGTACAGTAGTATACACACACACACACACACACACACACACACACACACACACACACACATACATATAGACAACAAACTAAATTAGAAACCACACGTCAGTGAAGTTATCAAATCCTCCAGTTTCCGTCTCCACCTCCTACGCCGACTCAAGTCCCTCGGTGTTCCTGCACACGAGCTCCTCAGTGTTTACACAACATTTATACTTCCCAAGCTCACCTATGCCTCCCCCACCTGGTCTTCCTCCCTAAATGCCACACAACGTAAACACCTAGAAAAAGTGCAAAAGAGGCCATGCAAGATTATTCTCTACCCTTCCTACTCCACATATCAAGAAGCGCTCAACACACTGACCCTTTAGACTCTCACTGACCATCACCACGACCTCATCTGCAAATTTGGTAAGAAGCTTCTACACCATCCCCGACACCGGCTCCTACTACCACCTGAGATCCCTAGTCCGAGAATTGCTCTTTGACACCACAACCGCATCCAGCCCAGCCCATACGTGCACGAACTGATCGCTATAAGAACAGCCCAGTCCCAACCATTGTAAAACTTATCGATAACTTGTAATAAATCAGTGTACTCACTCCCAGTAAACACTACTCCTTGCACTGTCACTATGTTGAAATGAACTGTAGTTTGAGCTTTTCCCCAGCTAGTTATTATATGTCTTATTTGTGTCACTCATGTTACTTGTATATTATTTGTAAGTCGTAACCCATTCCCCAAATATGTAACTGTATATTTTCAGTCTTCTGGCTGCCAAGCTCTTTCAATAAACCGTTAATTATTATTATTATTATTATTATTTATATGTTGGCCCATACCAACTCACTCCCCTGAACCCTCCTCCCCAGCGGACTATCAACAAGTTCTTGCCATAAGGTACTATTTCATTTGGCCAAGGAATGGAACCAGTGATGAATAGTAGTGAACAGTGCTTAACTCAGTGAAAAACAACTCGGCAGTTGAGTCTTACCCAAGCTAGCTAACCACCTTCACACAGTGAGGTCCCAGGTACCCAGTTATACTTCCCCTGAGACTCCACGATAGAGAGGCCTGGGACCACACCTCACCCACTTGAATGAGTGAGTCATGTCGACCACGTGGTGTCCCCAAGATGCTACGACAACACGTAGTGAATGTTTTGCTACAGCATCATCATGTGAATTTCCTCATAACACCATCTGTGAGGTAACTGCTACATCATCAGGCCCCTCATAACGCCATCTGTGAGGGAGTTACTACACTACGTGTCTGGTGTTCAGCATCTCACCTTACATGATCTACGCGTGCAAACATTAATCTGTATGTTCACTGTGTGCTCCTTCACCTTTCTCTAATGAGGGCTTTTGTTAAACCACCAATTTATGATGTACTAAGTCATTTGTGTCCAATGTATACTTTCGAAAAGCCCTTGTTTGGGGAAGGTAGGAGAGAGTAGTCGTCATTATTGTCCAAGCCACATTATTTATTTCTATATATAAGTAATGCAGGCTGGTTTTTAAATACCTCAATCCCCTAACGGTGCCGTTTGTATATTAAGAAATACCGAAGCCATACAGTACAACACCAGCGAATATGAAGTATCACTGTAACCGGCAACTGTTACTCACTCATACCTACATACATATAGAAAGTCTTTACAGAATGATAGCAGACACGAGGAAGACGAACAACAAGAGGAGAAGAGTTAGAAGAAAATCAACTTCAAGCTAAGAAGAAGAATACCAAGACATTTCCTCCAAACAAGAAAACAACACACACACAATCAAGCCGACCAAACACTGAGAAACTATGGCGGAACCCAACATGCACCGGACGCTTGACCTGACTCTATCCTGCCGCATCCAGGCGAGTTGCTGCTTAAAGTCCCTCACGCAAGCGCTGTTTAGCCACTGCACCTATTCTATCCTCCTAAAATTCACTTCAATCCCCCCTGCCACTAGCATGTTATGTATGTATGTATGTATGTATGTATGTATGAATGAATGATAACTGCAACTTTGCGTATTAAAACTCATTACTCTTACCGAAGTAATATAGTGCGTGGTTATGTTATGTCATGTTAGGATAGATTATAAACTACATTGGGTTACATTTCGTGAGGTTCGGTGACGCTACAGGAAGTTAGGTGAGGTACCTGGAGGTTAGGTGAATGTTGACTGACTGACTGACTGACAATTACTAGGAAGTGGTTCCAACACGTTCACGCACAACCTATACTCATACCACAAGTCCAGAATTAGAGAGGATCATGTTATTGGATATATTTTCAACGATTTACTCAGTGTCTAACCAACTCTTTAGCGATTTAAATGTGGACCTAAAATTAGGTCCGTATATTTGTTTGTCGTGGTGGTGGTGGTGGTGGTGGTGGTGTGCGCCCGTCCATCAGGTTGATTAACCACCAAAACCATAAAGGGTGCGGCCCTGCCGTTTCAGGGCATACACCACATCCATGGCGGTGACGGTCTTCCTTTTTGCGTGCTCGGTGTAGGTGACGGCGTCACGGATGACGTTCTCAAGAAACACCTTGAGGACGCCGCGGGTCTCCTCGTAGATGAGGCCGGATATACGTTTAACACCTCCACGCCGAGCTAGACGACGAATGGCGGGCTTGGTGATACCCTGGATGTCGTCACGAAGCACCTTACGATGACGCTTGGCGCCACCCTTTCCAAGTCCCTTGCCTCCTTTGCCTCGTCCAGTCATGTTGTTGTGGTTGCTACTACAGGTGGTCCTGGTGTGGCTTCGCCCACGGTTTGGTGGGAGTAGGTGGCGTGCTGTGGACGCAGCGGTAGTATCGTTCATCCAAGGCCGTCCCTCCCTCTTGGAGGTGGGGCGTAGCTTGCGGATGACGCATGCGGCACTCGTGGCCAATGAGGTGGCCACTGAGGTGGAGAATGTCTGTATATAAGCCCGCCCGCCTGCCCGGCCGCCCGTATTTACTATTTCGTCGTCGAGATGGCCCGTACTAAACAGACTGCCCGCAAGTCCACTGGAGGCAAGGCTCCACGGAAGCAGCTTGCCACCAAGGCAGCTCGCAAGTCCGCCCCAGCCACCGGTGGTGTCAAGAAGCCCCATCGTTACAGGCCCGGAACCGTCGCCCTTCGTGAGATCCGTCGTTACCAGAAGAGCACAGAGCTACTCATCAGGAAGCTGCCCTTCCAGCGCCTGGTGCGTGAGATCGCCCAGGATTTCAAGACTGACCTGCGCTTCCAGTCGTCTGCCGTCATGGCTCTGCAGGAAGCCTCTGAAGCTTACCTGGTGGGTCTTTTCGAGGACACCAACCTGTGTGCCATTCACGCCAAGCGCGTTACCATCATGCCCAAGGACATCCAGCTGGCCCGGCGCATCCGCGGAGAGCGTGCTTAAGTCCTCTTCCTTGGGGAAAAACAAAAAGCACAACAAAACCTACCAGACATCTATAACTCGGCCCTTCTCAGGGCCAAAGAACTGTTCTGAAGATAATTTTCATGACAATCGAAATGGTTGGTGGTCGGAGAGCGTTAATTTCGGTTACCCAAATCGCCTAACGGTAAGTTGGTAACATTCATGGAGGTACGATTGTATAGTAGGTCATCAATTCGGGAGGTGGGTGGGTGCAACAAACAAGAGCTAGTAACAAATAAATATATAAAGAATAAGTAAGTAAAGAAATAAATAAAATAAAAGAACATACAATAAAATAAAATAAAATTTTTTTTTACATGAAATAGGCATGCTGCAAACAAGAAATGAAGCCCAAACACACTCCATGTATGTCACTTTGCAGTGGGTGTAAAAGTACTCCACGCAGAATTTATTTATTTATTTATTATGTTTCGATTTAGTCCTGTTTCTACGCCAATAGAGAATGCAGATTATTATAATTTTATTTTTTTATTTCCCTCTCAATATATCACTGTCGGTAACTGTCTCTTTAACATGTAACTGTGGCTCCGATGGAGCCGATTAAGTTGTAGTAGTGGGATGGCGTGTTTGTTGTGCACAAGTAACCTCTTACTTGGAAGAGGTGTACTTGGTGACAGCCTTGGTGCCCTCAGACACGGCATGCTTGGCCAGTTCACCGGGCAGCAAGAGTCGGACAGCTGTCTGGATTTCCCGACTTGTAATGGTGGGGCGTTTGTTGTAGTGCGCCAGGCGGGAAGCCTCGGCAGCGATGCGCTCGAAGATGTCGTTCACGAAAGAGTTCATGATGGACATAGCTTTGGAGGAGACTCCTGTGTCGGGGTGCACTTGCTTCAGTACCTTGTAGATGTAGATGCTGTAGCTTTCCTTCCTCCTGCGCTTCTTCTTCTTGTCACCCTTGGCAATGGCCTTCTGGGCCTTTCCAGCCTTCTTGGCAGCCTTTCCGGAAGTTTTGGGAGGCATGGCGGCACAGTTACTCGTGGCGCGGAGCGAGAGAATTGAAAACTGGCCCGACTAACTTTTCCTTATATACCGAGCGGGCGGCTCAGGATCAGACTGGCTGCAGCTACGGCTCTCTTACATTGGTTGGGTCCGCGAGACGGCCACCTGGCCTGATCCTGAGCTTGGTATAAAAGACCAAGGTGGCGGGCGGAAATTTAACTCCTATCACGAAAAGCAGCAGCAGCAACATGTCAGGACGCGGCAAGGGAGGCAAAGTGAAGGGCAAGTCAAAGTCCCGTTCTAGCAGGGCCGGACTCCAGTTCCCCGTGGGTAGGATCCACCGTCTCTTGCGTAAAGGCAACTATGCTGAGCGTGTTGGTGCAGGTGCCCCTGTGTACCTTGCAGCCGTCATGGAGTACCTGGCAGCAGAAGTGCTCGAGCTGGCCGGTAACGCCGCCCGCGACAACAAGAAGACCCGCATTATCCCGCGTCATCTTCAGCTTGCCATTCGCAATTACGAGGAGCTGAACAAGCTCCTGTCTGGAGTCACCATTGCCCAAGGGGGTGTCCTTCTAACATCAAGCTGTACTCCCTCCCCAAGAAGACAGAAGAAATAAGAACTAGGTTCGTTCACACAAGACAACCTAACCAAACAGGCTCCGTTCGGAGCCACAGGATATCACTTAAAGAGAGAAATATACGACATCAACGTTTTGCAGGATAACACTCTATTTTACGTGTAATTAGCATAGTATTGTGGAAATTGAGTGAAATTGTTTGAGAATGGTGTAGATGTGAAGGGTTACTGCGGGGCCTGGGGTGGGGGACTTAAACGGGACTTAGAAGGGCGCAAGAAGCAGCAGCAGCAGCAGCAGCCAGGGAGGCGACCTTATTTTCACTCTGGTTCATTGACAGTACACATTTACCAGCAGCATACATTGGAGTCATATTGTAATTGTAGACTAATCAGTGTGGGCTAGCTAGCCAAGTTGGGATAGAGAGCAAGAATGTAATGTCCTCAATGAAGTAATGACATAGTTCAAGATACAATAAGTGAGGTGGCCTGAAGTCTTTGACAGTGTCACATTCAATAATATAGTGCTTTAAAGGTGTATCACAAAGTTTACATGCTGAGTGTTCCGGTATGGGTACAGCGTGACTAACTTGCCAGATGTGTCTGTATCCTAACCTAATTCTGGCCACGACTACATCACACAGGCAGGCAGGAGCAAGTTGTTTGGACACTCTTCCTAGCCCCCTTGGTCCCTGTTCACCTACCTACTGTAGCAGTAAGTAGGTACCTGTTGTAAATCGAAAGGTTGCCAATTCGTATTCAGGGAAAGTTGTTGGAGCTTCTAAACTTGAACTGACACAATCCGAGGAGTGGTGACCCGAGGATCACAGACACTATCTCTCCCACTACAAATCCCTTCCTAACCTCCTGCTCCTTCCTAACCTCCTGCTCCTTCCTATGTCCTCCCAAAATTGCACCATGCTATCGCAAAGGTAATAATACAGGTAGAGACAACAACATATTTTCCTATTGTCTTATTATATATTAATAACAGAAACGCTGCCGCCATCCCGGAGGCTTTACATTGTCTCACTGTTCATTCCCTCCACAATTCTTCCTCTTACTTCTTCTTCTTCTTCTTCTTCTTCTTCTTCTTCTTCTTCTTCTTCTTCTTCTTCTTCTTCTTCTTCTTCTTCTTCTTCTTCTTCTTCTTCTTCTTCTTCTTCTTCTTCTTCTTCTTCTTCTTCTTCTTCTTCTTCTTCTTCTTCTTCTTCTTCTTCTTCTTCTTCCATCAATACTTTATTAACGGTGTATGTAAGTTTCACCATGTTTTGCACTACAGCGGTAGAGCAAAGTATATTTTGTTAGCAATAAACCAAAAGCATATTTTATGGCCTAATCATCACCACATAGAACACCACCCATAAAGCATGATACTAGTAGACCACAAAAACTGCTATAAACCCCCAAAGCATATTTTATTGCCTAATCATCACTACATAGAACACCACTCATAAAGCATGATACTATTAGACCACAAACTGCTATAAACCCCAATAATATACTATACTAGTGACTCTAATTGTGTTACCCAATATTATACGAAATAATACTATAAAACATAATAATAAACACACTAATAGTGTATATTAGTTGAATGCACAATCTGATGAGAAGTCAAAAAAAAAAAAACAACATAACAATAACCTAGAAAGAGTGTAGAGTATTTTTGTGCAAACTATTATACTAGTAGATGGTCTAAGATAACTGTATGTGAAGGAAAAGGTGTGCTCTCCACTCAAACTTTCTTTTTATGAACTCTCCTACTCCCCAGCTGAGCGGTACGCCCAATGGGAAACAAAACGTGGCACATAACACGCCGCCCGCCAGCTCTGGCTCGGTGAATAGGAATCAGTAATCGGGCGGAGTATAAACAACACCGCCGCCAATGTGCTCCTCCCATCTCTGAGGAAATCTGGCGGGCAACTTAGTATTATATTAACATGTAATAATAATAACAATAATAATAATAATAATACTACTACTACTACTAATAATAATAATAATAATAATAATAATATTAATAATAATAATATTAATAATAATAACATGCAATTTCATTTTATAACACATACTAACAAAATAGTGTATAGCCTACTATACTTAACTATAATAGGTTAGGTTGCGTAGGAGGATCTAAAAAGTACAGTAGTATACACACACACACACACACACACACACACACACACACACACACACACACATACATATAGACAACAAACTAAATTAGAAACCACACGTCAGTGAAGTTATCAAATCCTCCAGTTTCCGTCTCCACCTCCTACGCCGACTCAAGTCCCTCGGTGGTCCTGCACACGAGCTCCTCAGTGTTTACACAACATTCATACTTCCCCAGCTCACCTATGCCTCCTCCACCTGGTCTTCCTCCCTAAATGCCACACAACGTAAACACCTCGAAAAAGTGCAAAAGAGGCCATGCAAGATTATTCTCTACCCTTCCTACTCCACATATCAAGAAGCGCTCAACACACTGACCCTTTAGACTCTCACTGACCATCACCACGACCTCATCTGCAAATTTGGTAAGAAGCTTCTACACCATCCCCGACACCGGCTCCTACTACCACCTGAGATCCCTAGTCCGAGAATTGCTCTTCGACACCACAACCGCATCCAGCCCAGCCCATACGTGCACGAACTGATCGCTATAAGAACAGCCCAGTCCCAACCATTTTAAAAATTATCGATAACTTGTAATAAATCAGTGTACTCACTCCCAGTAAACACTACTCCTTGCACTGTCACTATGTTGAAATGAACTGTAGTTTGAGCTTTTCCCCAGCTAGTTATTATATGTCTTATTTGTGTCACTCATGTTACTTGTATATTATTTGTAATTCGTAACCCATTCCCCAAATATGTAACTGTATATTTTCAGTCTTCTGGCTGCTAAGCTCTTTCAATAAACCGTTAATTATTATTATTATTATTATTATTATTTATATGTTGGCCCATACCAACTCACTCCCCTGAACCCTCCTCCCCAGCCGACTATCAACAAGTTCTTGCCATAAGGTACTATCTCATTTGGCAAAGGAATGGAACCAGTGATGAATAGTGGTGAACAGTGCTTAACTCAGTGAAAA
>NW_024715093.1:0-28672 GCF_018991925.1 Homarus americanus
TTTCTACAACTGGCAATTGAGGGTTTGAAGGCTAACGGCCTCCCTACCATAAACATTCCTGACTCCTACAGAACCGGTCCCGACCTCATCTTCCCCACTGCCCCCATCTCCGACCGTACCAACATGCCCCCCCCCACCCCCCAGAGAATCCACTGTAATCCCCCTCCACCCCTCCACTTCTGCCATGCCCACACCTGACTTATCAAAATATTTGTACAAAATGACGAAGACGCCGACCAATTCCACTCCCCAGCATTGACCAAAAAACTAAAAGACAATGGCTTAACGGTCCTCAGCTCACCCGAATACCGCGCAAAATGCACCCTCATATGTAGGAAAGTCATCCCTCATATCCTTGACAACCCTAACCTATTGACAGAACTCAACACACACAACACCTCCCAAATGACATATGCAGCCCGGATGGGAACTCTCCCCATGTTAAAAATCACTACAGCTACACAAACTGACGCCATCAAATTAAAATCCAACGGAATAAAATTCGGCAATAACATCATCCCCTCACGAAACATTGAATTCCAACACTACATTCCAGTTCACCAATGCTACAACTGCTACCAATTTGGACACAACACCAACCGTTGCAGTAACACACTAACTTGTTCAAAATGTGCCAATCAAGGCCACTCATACAGAAACTGCACTGCCACTGTAACTAAATGCTGCAATTGTAAAGGCCCACACTCTGCCATCAGCAACAAGTGCCAAATCAGACTCGATAACAACACAACACCACTCCCTCCCCGCCGACCCTCACCTCCCACTGCACCTCCCACAGCACCACCTCCTCCTCCCCACCACTCACTTCCTAATCCCACGACTCTCCCCACCCGCACTTGCTGGACCAACAACCTGACCGCCCCCCTTCCCTCCCCCGACACTGACGCAAAAATCACCACCATCATACTTCTGGCACATACCCTAAGCAACGGTAACAGATCACTTTTCCTAAAACTGGCATTTGAGGGTTTGAAGGCTAACGGCCTCCCTACCATAAACATTCCTGACTCCTTCAGAACCGGTCCCGACCTCATCTTCCCCACTGCCCCCATCTCCGACCGTACCAATATGCCCCCCCCCACCCCCCAGAGAATCCACTGTCTCCCTCCTCCCCTCCACTTCTGCCATGCCCACACCTGACTTATCTCACCATTCTACCATTACCTCACCCCCCAAAGTAATCAGTCCAAAACATACCGGCCCCTCCACCTCGACCTTGCCTACACCCGACTTCTCCCACTTGACTACGTTGAACTCCCGGACCACGAACACCCAAACCAAACCCGATCCTCCCCTAACACCCCAGACTCCCAAGAATAAAATGGCAGCCCTTCCCCCCACAGAACTAGTGGTCAAGACCCCTAGACCAAAGAGGAAGAACACCTCCCCCCTTTCTCCCTATACACCTGACAGCAAAAAATTATACAATACACTCATCCAACCAAATCAATAATCAAAGTAAACTATACGGCACTACCCCAAAGGAAACAGAAATCAACCCCGACACGAACCTAGCACACTCCCCTCAACCTCCCGACTCCCCCACACACAGTCACGTAACTGCCCTTCCCTCACTTGCATACACAACACTCATACCACCACCACGCTCACAGTCACTCGACAATTTAGACCTCATCCCTGCACCTCAGAATTTCTATCTTTAAGTACTAAACAGACCAAACACTCCCCTCCCACCTCCCTTGTATTAATATCTTCCCTATAACCACACCCAACAATTTCCCCCCAAATTAAAACCTAGCCTCTCCTTAACCCTCACCCAACGATTCCCACCCAACCTAACCAAATCAACCTAACCTCTCCTCAGCCCACACCCAACGATTCCCACCTAACCTAACTAAGCTTAACCTAACCTCTTCTCAACCCCACACCCAATAATTCCCACCCAACCTAACCTTACCTGACTTGACCAATTCCCTCCTCCCCCCCCTCACTCCAAACCCCACGCCACCAACTCAAACTCAAGACCACTCTGACAAAAAAATAAAAAATAAATAAATAAATAACTAAACCACTCAACCTGCACTAACACTCCCCCTAACAATCCCCCCAAAATAAAAACCTAACGTACCCAGCCATTACTAGCAATTCCACACAAAATAAAAAAATAACCATTCTACCATTACCTAACCACACCCTATCACTCCTCCCAAAACAAAAACCTAACATACCCAGCCGTTACTAGCAATCCCACACAAAATAAAAAATAACCATTCTACCATTAACTAACCACACCCTATCACTCCTCCCAAAATAAATACCTAACATACCCAGCCGTTACTAGCAATCCCACACAAAATAAAAAATAACCATTCTACCATTAACTAACCACACCCTATCACTCCTCCCAAAATAAATACCTAACTTACCCATCCCATACTAACTCGGATGACATGTATGTTTCCCTTAGCCAATAAGGTCGAGGAGAGTTGCGCAGTACCTCTCCCTCTAGAATGTTACCAACACTGTTTTATGGGCACCTCCCTTAGCCAATAAGGTCGGAGAGGTGTACCTAATAAAAATGGTACCAAATTACAGACGACATTGAACGTCTCCCTTAGCCAATAAGGTCGGGGAGGGGTGCAATGTACCTGTACACAAACCCTCTCCCTCAAGAATGGGGCCAGAACTCACAATACCTGCAAGAAAGAAAGAATGCAATAATTAACCCAACTCTGCCAACCACTAACAAAACCTACAATCCTCCCAAAAGAAAAACTTAACCCAATTCAACTTTATCTCCAAAAAATAAATAAATAAATAAATAAAAACATATGACGCAATACAACTATTCATTAGCAACACAAAACATATCATTCCTAAGAAATCCTACCATACCATAAATTAACCCAAGAACCTCCAAAGCCCCCCTTTCCCCCTTTCGCCTCCCTTCTCCTCTCCTCTCCTCCCCCCTCCTCCCGACAACCGAACCATACCTGACCTTATAACATTATCCTAACCCTCCCTCTCTCCCCTTACATTTACATGCAAACACATACACACTCACACAACAACCCCCCTTAAGCAATTTTAATTCACCTTAAATTAACATACAACCGCCACCCCCATCAATCCCCAAACACAAACTCCCCCCCTCCCTCAACCAATCTCCAAACACAACATCCCCCCCCCGCCAGACAAAGCCACCTCACCAAAATCGACCTAACTCAAGACTGAAACCTAACAACCTATATCTCACTCTCATCTCCGTTCACAATTTGACATAGCTCAAATCTGCCTCCTGCCATTACTAAACAACTCTCCTACGATACACTCATCCTTCCTCACTACGAATACTTTGACATTTCAAACTCAAAGATTCAAAACTCTTCCTCCAACTCTCTCCATTTCTCTCTGACATAGCTAAAAGACCCACAACTCTCAGAACCTAATCAAACATACCCAACGTCTGTGACATCCAATTCTTAATAAAATTGACCTAACTCTAGACTGAAACCACTCAACCTATATCTCATTCTCGTCTCCGTTCATAATTTGACAAAAAAGCTCAAATCTGTCTGCTGCTATTACTAAAAACTCTCCTACGATACGCTCATCCTTCCTTACTATGAATACTTTGACATTTCAAGCTCAAAGATTCAAAAACCCTTCCTCCAACTCGCTCCGTTCCTCTTTGACATAGCTCAAAGACTTTACCTTCATCTCTCTCCAAACAACCCTACGACTAGCAAAATTTCTATATTTTCACCTTCTCTGTTTGATTTGATCGTGTGCTGCCTGTGCGTCCGTCCACCTGCGTTTCTCGGCTTGCGCCGTCGCCGTGGCGGGGCGGTTCTTCCTACGCTTTACCAACACTGCCTAAGCTAAGACGACAATCAGAACACCCGCGTTGGCCCTTTGCGTGCCCGGACCTGCTCCCGCCCTCCCTCTGCCTCGTCCTGATTGTGATTGTTGCACCCTCAGGGCATTTTGCCTACCCCCTCACGCAAGCGGTGTTTAGCCACTGCACCTGTTCTCTCCTTCTAAAATTCACTTCCATCCTCCCTTTATTCTTCCTCTGAACCTCCTTTCCCCCTGTCACTAGCATTTTTCTAGTTCTCTAGTAGGCTGTACCACTCTCTAACCCTCTCTCACCATGAACAGTTACGAGTTTGATAACGTGGCGCGGATACGTCCGGATACGCCGACCTGCCCCAAGAAATTAACCTCCTAGTTCTCAAGAAGTTCTTTGAAACTAATGAGATCGTGGGGGTCACCAAGGTGGAACGACTGAAGCTCCATGGTGACATCAAGATCACCTTCGCCGAGAAGGGTATGCCCGTACAGCTCGCGGAGATCCCAGACATCAACGGCATTCCATTTAAAATGATTGCCTACAAGACGGACAACCTGAAGCTGGGAGTAATCTCCCACGCCGAAATTGCCCACGTGGACCAAGCAGAGCTGAGTGAGCTCCTCAAGGGGCAACTCCAAGTTGTGAAGAAGCTGTCCGACACCACTGCCCTCATCGGACACCATACAACCCTACCCAAGGAGGCTCAACTGGCGTGGGTAACTGTGCCAGTCAAGCCCTACTGCAGACCGAAACGCTGTTACAAATGCCAGCACTACGGACACACTGTCAACAAGTGTGAGGCGCAGGAGGACACCTGCTCCCTGTGCGGCAACCCCGGACACCGTTACACGGTCTGCCCCAACAAAGTAAAAAAATGCGCTGCCTGTGGCGGCCCACACTCCTCCGTCGATCGGACCTGCCCGAAATGGAAGGAGGAATGCAGGATAGCCAAGGCGTGACTCGACAAGAAACTGAGCTACAAAGAGGCCCTCCTTGCTGTACGCTCCCAAGACAAGAAAAAAACAGCAGAAAAGAAAAACCAAGAAAAGAAAACCCAAGAAAAGAAAACACAAGAAAAGACACCCGCCACACAGAATCAAGAACACCACGAGGCCCATGGAGCTGAAGCCCACGTGGTCAACCTCACCGTCTCCGACTTCTTCCACACCTATGAGGACTTAAGACACGAGGAAGGCGAACAACAAGACCCAAACACGAACGAATGGACACTCCAAGAGAGCAAGAAGAGGAGGAGAGTTAGAAGAAAATCTACATCAAGCTAAGAAGAATACCAAGACATTTCCTCCACACAAGAAAAAAACACACACAATCTAGCCGACCAAGCACTGAGAATCCATGGTCCAACCCAACACGCACCTGACGCTTGACCTGGCGCTAGCCTGACTCTGTCCTGTTGCCTCCTGGCCGCGTCTGGGCGAGTTGCTGCTGCCTCCAACTTATACTCCCTCACGCAAGCGATGTTTAGCCACAGCACCTATTCTCTCCTCCTAAAATTCACTTCAATCTTCCTTTATTCTTCCCCTGAACCTCCTTCCCCCCTGTCACTAGTATTTTTCGATTCGATTCGGCTGTACGCTGATTGGCTGGTAGGCGCGCGGCCGGAGCTCAGTTGGGAGTTGTAAGGCAGAGGATCCACTACAATACTCCCCCTCCCCTCCCGGTGCGGCGGGAGGCTGGATGTTGTCCGGGTTGCCTCCCGCACATGACACATACCGGGCAGGTGTACGTACGACTCGGCCACTAAGTGTAACAACTCCGTCTCGCGACACAAAACCTGTGGGAGAATTAGGGGGAGAAAGAGGGTTTGGGATTAGAGAAGGTTGTACAAGCAATGGTTGCTGTGCTCCTGTTGCTGCAGGGGCTGCATCCTCATGGTCTCTAGCTGGGATGACCGGGTTAGGGGCGACGTCAGGAGGAGGGTCCATGACAGGTGCAGGTTCTATGACAGGAGGAGGGTCCATGGCAGGTGCAGGTTCTATGACATGAGGAGGGTCTATGATAGGAGCAGGGGGTACCTGAGGGTGAAAAGAGGATGCCCAGAAATGTCATGGGCGTGGTGTTGCTGCCGGGGGTAACTGCGGGTAGACTGGTGCAGGCGTAGTATGTTGGTGGTGCTGCTGGGCTGGGGGCCCAACGGGTAAGGTGGCCGGTTTGACTCGGTCTATGCTGACGGTATCATGTCTGCCATTCCGGGTAATCGTCAGGAACTTTGCTGAACGGGTAACCACCTGGAAGGGTCCATCGTAGGGGGCGTTGTAGTGGGTTGTGGTGAGCATCATGCCTGACGAAAACATACTCGGCTGTTAGTAGTGCAGGAGGGATGTGTTCAGGGCGCTGAGGAGGCTGGCGTGGAGCAGTAGCTCTGAATGCAGAAACTGGTTGTCGTAGCTTTTGGAGTAAGTCGTGACGAACGGCAGGAGTGGTTTGGTGGAGGTCAGGAGGGAGTGAGAAATCCCCGGGTAGGCGAAGGGGCTCGCCTAGGGTGAGATCTGCTGGGCTACAGTCCATATCCTCCTTATGTGACGCACGGATACCGAAGAGCACTAAGGGAAGCGCATCAGTCCAGCTGTAAGGGTCGTGCTGTGCCTTGAGTGCGTCCTTCAGCGGCCGGTGAAACCGCACTACCATGCCGTTGACTTGAGGGTGGTATGCGGTAGTGTGTTGCCTACACGTGCCGAGGAACTGTAGGAGGTCCTGCCAGAGTTGACTCAAACTGGGCTCCTCGGTCAGTGATGACGGTTGCAGGGGGGCCGAAACGGGAAACCCAACCGGACATGAAGGCACGGACGGTAGTCTCTGCTGTAGCATTGGGCATGGGAATGGCTTCTGTCCACCTGGTGAAACGGTCGATGCAGGTGAAGATGTAGGTGCTACCGTAGGACGATGGAAGAGGTCCCACGATGTCGAGGTATACTACTTGAAAACGTCCTTTGGGAATAGGGAAGGTTTCTAAGGGGGCCCGTATGTGATGATGTATTTTGGAGGACTGGCAGGCCAGGCACTGGGCAGCCCATTTCTTAGTATCAGACTTGATGCCGGGCCAGACGACACGTTGCGTGAGGAGGCGCTGGGAGGCCTGCACACCCGGGTGGCTGAGACCATGGATGCGGTTGAAAACAGCGTGGCGGTGGACGTGAGGCACGAACGGTCTAGGCTGCCCACAGGAAACGTCGCACCACAATTTTATGTTTGTGCCAGGAACAGGGAGTTCTTGGAGTGTGAGGCCTGAGGGGGATGTCTTGTATGCTGCCAGGTCTTCGTCGTTCTCTTGAGCCGCGGCTAGCTGCCCATAATCAATGGGTGGAGATGAGGGAAGAATGTTGGATATACAACGAGAGAGGGCGTCGGCGATCTCGTTGTGGCTGCCTTTAATGTGTTGGACGTCGCTGGAGAACTCCGAGATGTAAGCCAAGTGGCGCAGGACACGAGGTGTATGTGACTGGGAAGCTGAAGCGAAGGCGTGGACGAGGGGCTTGTGATCAGTGAAGATGGTGAACTGACGGGCCTCGAGGAAGTGCTGGAAATGTTTGACAGCCAGGTATATGGCCAGGAGTTCTCGATCAAAGGTGCTGTACTTGAGGTGTGGTGGTTGAAGCAGTTGTGAGAAGAAAGCAACGGGCGTGAGAATTCCGTTGATCTCCTGCTGTAAGACGGCGCCCACTGCAGTAGAAGAAGCGTCTGTTGTGAGAGTGGTCCGGGCGTTAGGTGCGGGGTGGGCCAGGAGGGTGAGGCGTGTAATGTGCTGTTTGATAGTGGTGAATGCCGTAACAGCCTCTTGAGTCCACACGAGAGGCTTGTGAGACTTCTTTGGAAGTCCCTTGAGAAAGTCGTAGAGGGGGACTAGGACGGTGGCAGCGTTGTCGATGAAGCGGTGGTAGTAGTTGACTAAACCCAGGAATTCTCGGAATTTCTTCGCCGTTTCAGGTTTGGGGAACTCCCTAATGGCAGTTATCTTCTGTGGTAGGGGTTGTATGCCACTGGGCGAGACTCTGTGACCGAGGAAGTCGATGGAGGAGGCTCCGAAGACGCACTTAGCAGGATGAACTTTCATGTTGTTGTTCTGCAGGCGTTGAAGGAGGAGTTGTAGGTGGTGCTGGTGCTCGGCAGGCGTCGAAGATGCGATGAGGATGTCGTCAATGTAGACAGTGACTAAATCGAGGTCGCGAAGCATATGGTCCATGTACCTCTGGAAAGTCTGTGCTGCATTGCACAGGCCAAAACTCATGAAAGCATACTCGAAGAGTCCGAACGGAGTGGTGATGGCTGTCTTCTGGGTATCTGCAGGTGCTACAGGGATCTGATGGAAGGCACGCTCCAAGTCGATCTTCGAGAAGATAGTCTTGCCATGAAGTTTGTGGTGGAAGTCCTGGACATGCGGAATAGGGTACCTGTCAGGTTTGGTGACGAGTTTCAGGGCTCTGTAGTCGCCACACACCCTCCAGTCGCCGGGTGTTTGCTTAGGAACCATGTGAAGAGGCGATACCCATGGACTCTTTGAAGGACGGATGATGCCGTCTTGCAGTAGTTTATTGAATTCTGCCTTGGCTGTGTTCAGGAGCTCAGGGCGCAGGCGGCGAGGGTGTGAGAAGACTGGTGGACCTTCGGTTTCGATGTGATGGAAAATTCCCGACGTAGGTGGTGGGGGTAGAGAGACTCGGGGTGAGAAAAGCTCCTTGAATTCGTCGAGCAGGGAGGAGAACTCGTTGGAAGGCTCAAGACAGGTGATAGTGTCGGTGTGACTGGCACGAGAACCCTGGATCTTGCGTGCTGTAGGCTCATGGATGAGGCATAGATGGCTTGGGTCGACCCCGAGCTTGTGGAAGGTGAGGAAGTCGAAACCATGGATGGGTTGAGACACGTCCGTGATCATGAATAACCAACGCAGAGTCTTGGGCAGACCGAGGTCTAAGGCGAGGGTGTGTACGCCGTAGGAGGCAATGGGGGTACCGTTGGCAGCGAACAGGTCATAAGAGGGTTGCTTTAACGTGTCTTGTAGTGAGGGAGGGATGATGCTGACCGATGAACCTGTGTCGATGAGGAACTTCTTGCCGGAGGTGCAGTCGGTGACGTGCAGTAATGAGACGCCTGAAGGGACGGGGGCTGAGGCGTCTACCAGCCTCCCTTGTTGCCGTTTCCCGAGTAGATGCAGTGGGGCTCACAGTTTTGAGCATTGGGGCCGAAAGTCCGGTGATACCAGCAGAGGGTATATTTGTTGTGCAAGGGGCTGGCTGCTGTGCGTCGGGACTTGTAGGGCGTGGTGCGTGAGTCAGGAACTGGCCCAGCAGCGGGTATGGAGGAGCAGAACTGCTCAATGGTGTCCATCCTGCGGTTCAAAGTTTGCAACAGGTCCCTGATGTCTTGTGAGGTATTACTCGGCTGAGGGGTGTTGACCCAGCTTACAAGTTCAGAGGTAGGTACTGGTGTGACCGTGGGGTTGTCCGCGGCGGCAAGGCACGCAGCAACGCACTTGTTGAAAATTCTGTCTGCCGCGGTTGCATATAGTTCTGGTGCCGTAGGGTAATCTACTGCAGACAGGATGGTGCGAACTTGTGTGGGTAGCTTTTGTGCGTGAAGCTGGCGCAGGATAGTCAGGAAGTCTGTCTGTGTGCTGGGAGTTCAACCTACACATCTCCTCCCAGAGAAGTTCCGGAGTTGAGTTTCCAAGGGAGATAGAAGATAGGTTCTGTAGGATACTGGGGCGGGTCCGTTGGTAATGCGTTTTTAAGGCATCCCGCAGGGTGGCGAATTTGTTGTTCGCTGGAGGGTTGGAGATGGTCTGTGAGACTTGTGTGGCGACTTCAGTGGACAAGGAACAGAGCAGGGCGCCGTACTTTTGCTCGTCTGTTGCTGTAGAGCCGATGAGGGTTGCTTCCACATGAACTAACCACTGTAGGGTGTGTCATACGGAGGCGATTTTTTTTTTTTTAGTTTGAAAAATCGGCCCATGGTATTAATGATTTAGTTATATGTGCAGAATCATGTGATATCTTCAGATTTGAAAAGTTTTCATTTTTTGCTAGGTAAATTTTAACTTGAAATCTTATGAAAATTCAGTATTCCCACCCTTTTACCAACACCACTAAATAGCTTATTTAAAGTAAAGTAAATGTATCAGGTTAATTTATTAGGATGAAAATGATCCAGAATAGTGAAACGAATGATCTTGACACATTTATTAAATTTAATATTCCTTTAGAAAACAAAATCATCAAATACAAAAACCGGTTTTACTACTACGACCCGGTGTTGCTGCACACCATAGAGAACATGTCTTTCTTGCTTCTGTTTCTACTCATCACCTCCCTGCTGACCACCTGAGCTCGGATGTAGCCTTCCCTCCTCTCCTGGCTGTACACGTGACTGCTGGCCTCGCTCACTTGCTGTACACAACGCTCTATACTCTGGGTGTGCGAGGGCCAGGCAGGGACATGCATGGGGTTGTCCAGGAAAGCTCTGACTTGAACATTGGTGAGGCTGCAGGTAAGAGGGGGCTCACTGCCAGCCTGGATGTTATCCAGATCTATGAGATCAGTGAGGGTCTTGGCACCTAGATTGACTTCAGGAGTCTTCCTGACCCTGAAGGAATCGTCACCAACTGATTCGTCATGCCCAGATCCTCTCATAAGTCTCATATCCAAGATCTTTTTGACTGCCACTCTTCTCTCCTCCTCATCCTTACTGCAGAGCATTGTCTGCAGAACTGCCTCGGGATGAGCATACCAGGAAGATCTCCTCACAGTCTGCTCCACAATCTGAACAACCTTCCTTGGCTGACTCCTCAGGAGCTCAAGCTGGAAGAGAACATGCCCCGGACCTTCGGAGAACGATGACTTGACCTTGGTGTTGAACCAATTTGGCAAGTAGACACTACGATGAATTGACAATAAGTCTCAGGTTGTGAAGCTGGTTCCCTTTCAGTTTATGATGAGCGACCCAAATTCTGCAGAACCTGAGAGCCGTTGTGAGCCACCTAGAATGTGAGACTGGACCTATCTGCAGGTAAGCAAGTCTATCAGGCATGACCCCAGTTTTGATGGCACTGCAAATCATGTAACCATAGTACTGGTCAGTACTCAGGTCGTCAATGACAGTATGTGCAAGCTCAACGAGTGGAGGGCCAACTGTGATTTTTTTCAAAGCTCGGATTTATTTCTAACTCAGTGGCAGAGTCCAGCATCTTGCCAAGAGGACCAGACCATCTGTTGTTTGAAAGAGTCTTGCCATCCAGCTCCTGGATCAGATGTCTGAGTGGCAACTCGTTGGTGTGGAGGTCACAAACAATCCAGACCAGCTTCCTCCCAATCTTCCGCTCTATCCACTGTATGACCCCCCCTTGCCACCCTGTGTTCGTGTTGGTGCTGTCCCCTCCAATGGCCTGCAGGGTCTGGTCTACGTTCCTCTCTCTGAGCCAGTTCACAATGTTATCTGCCACTATCTCAGCTGGTTTCCTGATGTCATCTTTCTCTGGAGTGAAATGCCACAAATACTTCCCTCCTGGTTCACTGCAGCAGGAGTAGTGTTCCTCCTTCACCATGGCAGGGAACAACTTGTCAGAATCTCCAACTTTCATGAACACTTTAGTGTCATCCCTTCTCCCATCACAAGCAACAAACAATTGATTCCATTTTCTCTTATCCCCTTATCAAACTCCTCTTCTAAGTTACTGACAAGTTTCTCCTGAGCTCTCCTTACTTTGTTATGATCTATCACCAGGTGAACATCATCAGGTGTTATCAAACCACCGTCAACCCAGGCAGCTGTTGCTATCTCTGCAGTTTCTCTGAGACCAGTGTGGTGTCGCATGCTGGCCAGAGCTATGCTCGGGATATCTTTCCTATTTCGAATCTTATGCCTGGAAGGTTTGGGATCATTATTTTCTGGTTAGGGACAAAGTCACCATTCTCCTGGTCAGCACTCGGATCAGCCATGGGGAAGTCATTAAACTCTGAATCAGCTTGACTCAATCATCGGCCTTTTACCTCAAATTCTGGGCCTTCTCAAGTCTCTTTTCCTCGGCAACTCTTCTCCTCTTCTGCCTCTCTGTGGCAGCCTCCTGTCTCTTGGACTCCGGATTATCTTGGCTAGAAATCATGAGAGCCCCCCTATACTGCCAGTCTTCTCTCTCTGTGCTTTGACAAATGCCAGTTCGATCACAGGAATCTTCAGTTCACGATTGCAAATACAGGAGATGTGGGCCTCGGATTTACAGTCACGATCGCATCCAAACTCAGGACAGAGAACAATTGGGCACTTGCAAGTAATTATGTCAAATAACTGGTCCAGTTGCTTGGCAAAGCTGTCCTTAACTGCAAGTTTTCCTCTCCCAAGAGAGATATCTCTTGCCTTTTCCCAACTTGCTAGCAGTCTCTCACTAATCTTCTTCTGACTTGTTATGACTGGAGGCTTGAACTGAGCGTTAGCCAGAGTGTAATGTGCCGGGACAGCTTTGGTCATACCACTGGCAATGTCTTTTGTTTGTGTAAGTTCTTTGGTTCTTTCACTGGATTTGCCTGATTAAAACACCGTATCTCAAAGCATCTCAATGTAGCAACTCCGGACTTCAGGAGCTCTCTCCCAGACCCAAGATAGTGACTATATGGCTGGATTTTTGGTTCCTCGTCCTGACACAAGCAGCCATCGCAAATATACAACTTATAAATGCATCAGAATCTGAAACAGAAAAAATATTGTTAGTTGGGTTGTTAAAGAATGAAGTCAGAAAGCAATGTTCACTATTTAATTGTAATGCACTAATGCAGCTGTACGTTAGATTTTCGATAAATTTCACGCTAAAATTTACCTAGCAAAAGGTTGCAAAATATTGAAACTGAAATTATTTTCTGTTTATATACAATAAAATCTACCAAAAAAGTGATGGGCCATTAGTTTTAGCTGATCTTCCCTCCTATGACACACCCTACTAACCAGTCCTCTACGTTGTGGTTGAAGGTCGGTAGAGAGATCCGTCCGTCCATTCTTGCGGGAGTATGTCACACCTGTTAGGGAAAGAGGAGGGATGGGTGCTTGTTCCGACCCCCTTCCGTGTTCACAATCTCCTGGGAGGGAGGTGAACAGTTGCATGGGGGATTTCGGGACGAATACACTTTTTAGGGTGCAGGTCCTTAGGCCAGAACTAAAAAAACAAAAGAAAAATAGGAAAATAGGCAAAAGAGTTCAAACCACGTTTGGAATATCGCACAATAGTTGCTCTCCAGCTGTGATGTGGGTCACTCACACCGCCAGTGGGGAGAACAGACTAATGCGTTATAAACCTTACGGTCGTGAGATGGTGTCGTTGTGGAGTAGTGGGGTAGTGAGTGATGCAGGTAAGGCGGTTAGCCTAGGCTCGCAGCAGGCAGGACGATCTTCTCAGCTCCAGGAGTAAGGCAGCAGAAAGGAGTGTGGTATTCACGGCTCCAAGGGTCACCAATTGTAGCGTACTGTAAGTGGCCAGTTGTCAATTCTCTTTAGTTGTCTATTTTCTCTTTGTATGGACACACAAACAT
This sequence comes from Homarus americanus, assembly GCF_018991925.1. Taxonomy (NCBI): domain Eukaryota; kingdom Metazoa; phylum Arthropoda; class Malacostraca; order Decapoda; family Nephropidae; genus Homarus; species Homarus americanus. The sequence goes on from NW_024715093.1 coordinate 13,363, forward strand.
ACGTACATGTAGATATCTCACACTCAGGAATGAGGTAGAATAGAAACTCACAATGCGCTTTCTGTATATATATTGTTGTACAGTGCAGTGCTTAGGAGTGACTAGGTGAGGAGTAGCTTGCTCAGAGGTCCTGTAGGGCGAGGAGGTTTCTGAGGAAGCTGGGTGGTGAGGAGCTGTTGAGAGATGTTGCTGGTCCGGTAGCCGAGTGTAGAATGAGTTCCCCGGTTGTTGTTGTTGTTGTTGAGATTGTCGGACCGTAGTCCGACACGGGCCTTTGCCTATAGGCGGCCCGTTTGGTGGTTCCGGCTGGAGCTCCAGGAGCAGCCAGACCGGATTGGGATTGGAGGTGGTCCCACCTGCAGATTGGAAGGACACTGCAGGTTGCAAGTGTGAGCGGAACCCCGATAAGTGGACGCTTACCACCAACCCCCACTCTTGGACGTGGTCAGTTTCGGAGTGGCGCGCCCCCCGAACTGGGGTCAGCACTTGCTGGGAGAGGATACTTTCTAAGCTATCTGGGTGGTGGGTATCGTGTGATGACCCGGAGTAGGTGGTGAATGTGGTCTGTATGGGCCTTTCGGGTTAGAGTGGCCGCTAGTGTTGCGTGTGTTTCTTGGGAGATTTGAGTTCTGTTTCGGAGGCTTTGTGTGACTTCGCAGTCTAGGAGATAGTGTTCGAGTGGGTTGGCTGCTGGCTCCTGACAGTAGGTGCATTCCATGACGTCATTTCCGATCATCTGCCAGGAGCACTTGTACCCTAGTCGTAGTCGATGAAGGCTGACTTGGGTTTGTCTTGGAGTTTTCTTGTCAGCGAAAGGTGGTTCCCCTTTTGTAGCCGCCAGGTACCATTTGGCTGATTGGGAACCAGCGTTGAATGCGTGAAGGAAGCTCTTTTTGATGTGGAGCTTGCTAGTCTTTCTGAGGTGATTCTTGATCTGTTGCACGCTTGCTGGAACTTGGATGTGTACGCTACTAGAACGTGTAGCTGCCTTGGCTGCTTCGTCTGCCACGTCGTTTCCTCCGATCCCTACATGACTGGGAATTCAGTGTAAGACGACTGGGCGGTTTTGGCTTTGGAGTTCCTGTAGCTGTGCGAGGATCGAGGTAATGATGTGGACGTTGTCTCTTGGTTGACTGTGTTGCAGCGCCTGCATGGCCGATCTCGAGTCCGTGTGAATTATGATGGACTTGTTGTGTTGTGTTGCAGCGTGTTGTAGGGCCTTTGAGATTGCTACCAGCTCTGTTTGTAGGGTGGAGCAGTCATTGGAAAGTCTCCATCGGAGGGTCTGACCTTGGGTGTAGAAGGCCGCTCCGGATCTATGATGTTTTGGGTCCACCGAGCCGTCTGTGAAGTATGATGCTGCATCAGCCGGTGTCTCGGTGGCTATGGCTTCGAGAGTTATTTTTTTGAGGTCCTCCTTCTGGAGGTTGGCTTTACTATCGCCTAGGTCGGTAATTTTGAATGTGGCTGGTGGAGGGCTCCATGGTGGAGGAACAACGTAACCATTGTCTCGTGTGTCTTATTTGTTCTTGACGAGTGTTTCTGCTTGCAGGTGTCGGATGACCTCGCTTGCCTCGTGCGACCAGGTGGCCCCTCGCACTCTGTGGTCGAGGTGGAGGGAGGCACTGATTCGAATTTTGGCAACTGTGGGCTTATCTGATCTACAGATTTTGGCGAGGAGACCGGCTGTCACCTGCTTGACTCGTACTGCCAGGGGTGGTAGTTCGGTTTCCATTTGCAAATTGCAAATTCTGGTCCACATGGGTGCTCCGAGCATGGTCCTGAGAGCATTATTTTGGATTACTTCTAGCTTGGCTATTTGGTCTTCTCTCAGTCCAATGAGTGCTGGAGCACTGTAATCTACCAGCGATCTGATGGCGGCCGTGTAGTAGGCTTTGAGCACATGAAGGCTTGCTCCTGCGGTTGTGCTGGTGAGCGACCTCATTATACAGTATTGTGTCTGCTTTTCGTCCTGTGCCTGAGATACTCGAGTTGCGGCTTGAAGGTGAGTTTCTGGTCAAACCAGATTCCAAGACTCTGGTGGGTGTTGGTCCAGACTACCGGCGTGTTTTGTATGGAGAGCGTCTTGTCTAGTGTGTCTGTGCAGATAGCCATCGCTTTCGACTTGGCTGGATTTATCTTGAGTCCAAGTCTGTTGCACTCCTCTTCTATAAGTTGGAGTGCGTGTTGCGTGTTGGCTAGTCTGTTTGATCCTCTTACTATAAGCTGTAAGTCGTCTGCATAGCATAGGAGCTTGGCTGTTTGTCTGAAAGGAAGTTTGACTAGATTTTCCATCAGGACATTGAACAGCATTGGACTGAGGATGCCTCCTTGTGGGGTTCCGTTTTCATGGACCCTGTAGCTTGAGGTTGCTCCCTGAAAGCGTACTCGTGCTTCTCTCTGTGTGAGGTAGTTCTGGATCCACCCCAGCAACCTTCCTTTGACGCCTTTTCCAGCGAGCGTCGTTGTAATGGCCAGTGGATTTGCTAGTTCGAAGGCCTTCTGCAGGTCGAGGAAGACCACCAGAGCTGGTTTGTAGTCCACTGTGCTGAGTATCTCGGCGATGTTGTTGCCTGTGCCGGTGTTCTCGGTGTAAGCAAAGATGTGAGGGTGTGGGCTGCCTACTTTCCACTTGAGTCGATTGAGAGCCATTCTTTCTCCCGTCTTCGCTATGCAGCTGAGAAGGGAGATGGGCCTCGGTTTGTCTGGTTCTCTGGGCTTCGGAATCGGCTGTATATCTGCCTTCTTCCATTCCGGTGGGAGTCTTTGTGATGTCCACGAAGCATTGATGACTTGTAGCAGAGCCTCGTGTCCGGCTGTACCGGCATGGGAAAGCATGGAGTAGGTTATCCTGTCGGCCCCTGGTGCTGTGTCCTTGCTTCGTTTTAGCGACTTCTGGAGTTCTTGCTGGTTGAAAGGTCTGTCGGTGTCATCTTCACTGTTGCAGGCCTCTTCGATCATCTGGAGTCTGACCTGTCGCAGACGCCGTTGTGACTCCTCCGCCTGTCTCGGGAGGTTTTTCGTTGCTGCTCGGTCAGAGAACAGTTTTGCAAGTCTCTCGGCTTCCTCTTCTGGGTTGGGATGGATTGGTGGTGGTGGTGTTGCCTTCCCAGATGCCCTTCGGATCTGGGCCCACATCTTGCCAAGGGAGGTGTGCTCGTTCAGTTCGGAGCACCACTTGAGCCAGCTTACTTTTTTTATTTCTTCCTTCTCTTCCCTGGTATCCTTAACTATGACTTGCAGGAGATGTCTGTTTGTTTCCGTGGGATGTCTCCTGTAGTTTCTTCGGGCCATGTTCACTCTCTCTGTGGTTGAGTTCTTTCACCCTGGGACAGTAGTACCAGTAATCATTGTACTGTCTTGATGTGGGTTTTGTTTTTGGGATAGCCTCTTCTGCCGCTTGGTGAAACGCCTCGACCAATTGTTGGTGGAGGGTTGTCTCGTCCACGGGTGCTGCGCCGGCCGGCTGTGATTTTTCGCGCCACTTAGCCAGGTGTTTCTTAAAGAGTCCCCAGTCTGCCTTTTGGGTATTGTATCTCCATCTCGGGGGGGGTGGAGTGGGGAGTTTGTTCACCTTCAGCGTTGTTAGGGTGGCGAAGTGGTCACTGGTCAGCGTGGGGTGTAGCTGCCAGGAGGCCGAAGGCTGTAGTGCACTGGAGACGAAGGTTAGATCTAGCCTTCCTCCCCTAGTGTGGGTGGGCTCTCCGGTGTTCAGGAGGCAGATCTCGGGTGTATCTTGAAAGGTGGTGTATAGGTGTAGGCCGTCTTCATTTGTGGGGCTTGCCGAGCTTAGGAAGGGATGATGTGCGTTGAAATCCCCTCCTATGAGTGTGGCGTGGTCAGCGGCCGAAGCAAATAATTGAGTCACCTCCAGTGAGCCCCTTGGGTTCTTGTAGATGTTGTGAACAGTTAATTCCCGTTCTTGGAGGGTTACTTTGACGGCCTGTGTCTCGATGTTTTCCCCACATGGAAATTGCTGCGTGACCTCGGAGGAGGGTATGCTTGACTTGACCAGGATCATACATCCTCTTGTTGACGCCTGCGTGAAATGCCTCCTGTATGTCTTGTAACCACTGAATTTGAAACAGTGGTGTTCTTGTAGAAGTGTTTCTTGTAGCAGTATGATGTCAAGCTTGTCCTTGGCTGCTGCTTCTTGTAGGAGGTGTTTCTTGTTTTTGATGCCCTGAGCATTCCATGTTAGGATGTTCAGGGTGCTGATGTTTTCCACCACTGTTTCATCGGGGACTTCTGGTGGTCCTCGATGGAGATGTCCAAGTTCGATTCCAACTGGATCAGGTTCATATCTTCGTGTTCTGTGGTTTTTGCCTTCTGGGCCGTGGTTCGGTTCAGGGGAGTTGAAACGACCAATTTCTTTCTGGGAGCTGTCGGTATCTTGGGTTCTCTGGTGGCCTTCTTCGGTGTAGAGTGTACCTCGGCTGTCACTCGTGTGAGGACCGGCGTGGCGTCCTCCACTGAGGTGGCTGGAGCTGTGGCGACTTGCCCGAGGACGCTCCCCATGAGTATTTGGAGCTGTGTGGGTTGGATCTTGTGGCCCAGTAGTCCGGCTAGGCCCTCCGCGAAGGTTGTCAGTACCTTGGCTAGGTCTGATACGTGTATCATTCCTTCTGGTGCTTTGGTGTGTGCTTCTTTTGTCTTTTTCGTGGTTGTCGTTGTCTGCTGCTTGGGTGGCTGAGGTGTGGCCGTAGTGAGGCCAGGAAACTGGGCTGCACTTTGGGTGTTGACCGGCTGAGGAGGTTGGCTTTGTTGTCTTGGCCTTTGGGTTCCCCACACGAAGGTACCTGGTGGGGCTGGTGTGCAGGCGGTGGGAGCCGGTCTTGCAGCTGGCCGGTTTGCCTGGACCCTCCTTGTCCTCTCGGAGCATCCAGGGTTCCAGGCGTGGTGTTTGCCCCCGCAGTTGGCACACTTGGGGGCAATTTTTTCTCCATTTTTCAGCTTGGTGAGGCAGGAGTGTGTGCCGTGCTTCTGTGCGCAGACTGCGCAGATTTCCTTGTACGTGCACCTTGTCTGATGGTGCCCGTATTTCTGGCATCTGAAGCACCGCAGGGGCTCTGGGACGAAGGGCCTCACTTCGTAGATCCCCCAGGTTTTGAGGTCTATGGTGCTGGGGGGTGAACCGTAGTGCGTTATGAGCACTTGTTTTGTGGTGGCTGTCTTGTCGGACAGGGGAGAGCATCTCTCGGCTTTTAAGATCTTCGGGTGGTTCTCCAGGGGTTCGAGAGGTAGTTCCTTTGGGTACCGGAGGACTACCGACTTCATCAGTTTCTGGGCGGGGTCTAGCTTGGTTGATGCAACGGTGGTGGTGTTTTGCAGGTAAGTGTCGAGGGTGGTGGCGGAGTCCTTGTCTTTGGGGTGAATAATCATCTCCCCCTTTAGGTTGGGCCGCACTGAGAACTTGGCCAGTGGATTTTGCTTTTCTATCTCTGTGATGGCGGCATATGTCGTTTTTGTGTCCGTTTTCGTGATCCGGAATTTTGGCAGTGTCGTTGGAGGTGAGCTGGTGGTGGTGATGGGTGCCTTTTGGGCTGCTTGACGGCATTCGTTTCCCGAAGAAGCACGTCGGCGTTTTTTATTTTCTACCTTCGTCCAGTTGTCGTCCTCAGTGGCGGTAGCAGTGGTGGTGGAGTTGTTGGAGGTGGTGGCAGTGTTCCTGCTTTTTAGGGCTTCATTGAAGGCGCGTAACTGGTCCGCTTTCTCTGTGCGGAGCCTGTCGTAGTTCGGGTCGTCAGGTTGGCGGTTCAGGCGGGGGTCGCGGTTAGGAGGGCGTACGCGCTCCATAACCGTTTTTATTTATTTATTTATTTTTTTAATTATTAAATCCTACCTATTCCGGTTGAGTAAGTAGCAGAGGAATTTCAGCACTCCCCACTGGCTGGTGGTCGTAGAGTGGTTCCTGAGCTTCTCTCCCGGAGCCCCGTTGGGGAAGCCTACTTCCTAGTGTATGTGACTGCTCACTTATAGACGTGAGCTAAGTGTGCCTATTTGGGAAGGATAAGGATTGCTACCCTCTTTCCAGGTGGACCCGCACGATCACGGTTTTCCTGGAAAGACTCGGCTGGGATGGGTTTTGCTCCAACCCCCTTTCGTGTTCACAATCTCCTGGGAGGGAGGTGAACAGTTACAGGGGGGACCGCAGGACGAATACACTTTTTCAGGGTGCAGGTCCCTAGGCCAGAGCGAAAAAGGAAAAATAGTAGTAGAAGGAAAAGAGCTCAAACCACGCCGGGAATATCGCGCTATAACTGCTCTCCAGCTGGAGTGTGGGTCACTCACACCACCAGTGGGGAGGGCAAGCTAATGCTCGATAAACCGGAAACGCTCGTGAGTTGTTGTTGACGATGTCAATCGTGGCTGGTCCGGTCCGGGAAGATGGCCAAACAATGGCACAAGAGAGAGGGCGGTCTTCACAGTTTCGGGTCCTGCAGGAGGTTTTGTTGAGAGGCCGTATTTATGTGATTTAGGAAACTCAGGATATGAGGTGCTCGAAGCGCGAGGGCCAATCACGGCAGCGGAAGCGTAAGGTGTGAAATGCTCTGATCCTGAGCTGGAAGTTGAAGGTCGAGACTAGGTCGCTGATCGTACCCGTGTTCACTGCATAGACCTAGTCTCTCGGCGTAGCTGGCTGTGCGCTGATTGGCTGGTAGGCCCGCGGCCGGAGCTCAGTTGGGAGTTGTAGGGGAGAGGATCCACTACACTATCACGGCTAAGGTTGGATGGCGAGTGAGTGTAGCGAAGATGCAGTCTGCCCTCACGGCTAGGCAGGGGGCGGGTGGGGGGGGGATTTATATAATTCTGCCAGTTCAAGAATCGAAATGCAAAGATGAAAAATGCTGCTGATTGGCTAAGATGAAAGTGGCAACTGACCAATCAACCGCGCAGTTTGAACACAAGGGCTGATTTGTAGAACTCGCCGCTGGTTGGCTGCTAAGCGGACGGAGGGTGACCAATCAGCAATTGTAGGGGAGAGTATCCACTACAGGGTGTAGTATCTTGCATTATTTAATGGGAGAATGACAAGTCACATGGACTTAACATCTACTGGAGACAACTAGGTGACAAACAAATAGAATCACTCCTCACTACTTACCCTCAATGGCAGGATTATTTCGACAACATCATACTCCCACGCAGATTCAGAGACAGAAATCCCTCCATACTAAACAGACCAAACACTCCCCTCCCACCTCCCTTGTATTAATAACTTCCCTATAACCACACCCAAAAAAAAAAAAATTCCCCCCCAAATTAAACCTAACCTCTCCTTAACCCTCACCCAACGATTCCCTCCTCCCCCCTCACTCCAAACCCCACGCCACCAACTCAAACTCAAGACCACCCACAAAAAAAAAAAAAAAAACTAACCCACTCAACCTGCACTAACACTCCCCCCACAAACAAAAGAAAAGAAAAGACCCTAACAATCCCCCCAAAATAAAAACCTAACATACCCAGCCGTTACTAGCAATCCCACACAAAATAAAAAATAACCATTCTACCATTAACTAACCACACCCTATCACTCCTCCCAAAACAAATACCTAACTTACCCATCCCATACTAACTCGGATGACATGTACGTTTCCCTTAGCCAATAAGGTCGGGGAGAGTTCCACAGTGCCTGTACGCAAGCCCTCTCCCTCAAGAATGTTATCAACACTGTTTTATGGGCACCTCCCTTAGCCAATAAGGTCGGAGAGGTGTACCTAGAAACGGTACCAAATTGCAGACGACATTGAACGCCTCTCTTAGCCAACAAGGTCGGGGAGGGGTGCAATGTACCTGTACACAAACCCTCTCCCTCAAGAATGGGGCCAGAACTCACAATACCTGCAAGAAAGAGAGAATGCAATAATTAACCCAACTCTGCCAACCACTAACAAAACCTACAATCCTCCCAAAAGAAAAACTTAACCCACCCAACCTTACTCACAACCCCTCTTAGAAATCAATACCTACAATCCTCCCAAGATAAAAACTTAATATACCCGACCTTTCTAACAAGCCCCTTTGACCCTCCTAATAAAAAAAAAAATAAATAAATAAATAAAATAAATAAAAAAATAAATAAAAACATATGACGCAATACAACTATTCATTAGCAACACAAAACATATCATTCCTAAGAAATCCTACCATACCATAAATTAACCCAAGAACCTCCAAAGCCCCCCTTTCCCCCTTTCGCCTCCCTTTTCCTCTCCTCTCCTCCCCCCTCCTCCGGACAACCGAACCATACCTGACCTTATAACATTATCCTAACCCTCCCTCTCTCCCCTTACATTTACATGCAAACACATACACACTCACACAACAACCCCCCTTAAGCAATTTTAATTCACCTTAAATTAACATACAACCGCCACCCCCATCAATCCCCAAACACAAACTCCCCCCCTCCCTCAACCAATCTCCAAACACAACATCCCCCCCCCGCCAGACAAAGCCACCTTACCAAAATCGACCTAACTCAAGACTGAAACCTAACAACCTATATCTCACTCTCATCTCCGTTCACAATTTGACATAGCTCAAATCTGCCTCCTGCCATTACTAAACAACTCTCCTACGATACACTCATCCTTCCTCACTACGAATACTTTGACATTTCAAACTCAAAGATTCAAAACTCTTCCTCCAACTCTCTCCATTTCTCTCTGACATAGCTAAAAGACCCACAACTCTCAGAACCTAATCAAACATACCCAACGTCTGTGACATCCAATTCTTAATAAAATTGACCTAACTCTAGACTGAAACCACTCAACCTATATCTCATTCTCGTCTCCGTTCATAATTTGACAAAAAAGCTCAAATCTGTCTGCTGCTATTACTAAAAACTCTCCTACGATACGCTCATCCTTCCTTACTATGAATACTTTGACATTTCAAGCTCAAAGATTCAAAACCCTTCCTCCAACTCGCTCTGTTCCTCTTTGACATAGCTCAAAGACTTTACCTTCTTCTTTCTCCAAACAACCCTACGACTAGCAAAATTTCCATGTTTTCACCTTCTCTGTTAATTTGTTCGTGTGTGGCCTGTGCGTCCGTCCACCTGCGCTTCTCGGCTTGCACCGCCGCCGTGGCGGGGCGGTTCTTCCTCCGCTTTGCCAACACTGCCTAAGCTAGACGACAACCAGAGCACCCGCGTTGGCCCTTTGCTTGCCCGGACCTGCTCCCGCCCTCCCTCTGCCTCGTCCTGATTGTGATTGTTGCACCCTCAGGGCATTTTGCCTACCCCCTCACGCAAGCGGTGTTTAGCCACTGCACCTGTTCTCTCCTTCTAAAATTCACTTCCATCCTCCCTTTATTCTTCCGCTGAACCTCCTTCCCCCCTGTCACTAGCATTTTTCTAGTTCTAGGCTGTACGCAGTGAGTCGCCAGTCGCAGTCGGGAGCAGTCGCAGTCAGGAGCAGTAGCAGTCAGTCACAGAGCGAAGTGGAAGTCGGAGAAGGAACAGACACAGCTGATTGGCTAGTCATTGGACCTATCCCACCTTCCCACGTACCTTGGAAAACCATAGCACCTGACTTTAATTCTCCAGCTGACAATTCTGTTGATTCGATCAACACATTGAGCCTCTCCTACAGTATCGGACCTCCCTTAGGAACCCCGAATGCTGCTGAGGGGCTTGGTGTGAAGAAAGAGTCATCAGTAAGTTTTCAGACCTTTTTCTACCACTCTAACCTTTATCTTCCGTGCCGTGAAAGGACCTATTCCCCTGTCAGCTGACGTACAGGGGAGTATTCGTCTGGAAACGCCCTCTGTCCCCACACCTCGCTAGTGCGTGTTTGTGTGAAGGGTGGAGGGTCAGCACAGCCTGCCGATTCGCCTGGGGACCCCTGTGATAGTGCAGGGCCTCCCCTACGTGAGGGGCGCAGGAAATTAGGGACTGTTAGGGGAGATCTCCATAAATCTCCAATTCAAACAGTTAACATGCCTTCAATTAAAATTAAAGTGGACCGTACCATCCAACCGTGCATGGACCTCGCCTCACTTATTTTCCAGCTGACCTGTATATTTCAGATCCGTTCCTTCACCAATGACGACATTATCAAAATATTTGTACAAACTGATGAAGATGCCGACCTATTCCACTCCCCAGCAATGAACAACAGACTGAGGGACAATGGCCTAACGGTCCTCAGTTCACCCGAATACCGCGCAAAATGCACCCTCATATGTAGAAAAGTCATCCCTCAGATCCTTGACAACCCTAACCTATTGACAGACCTCAACTCACAAAACACCCCCCAAATGACATATGCAGCCCGGATGGGAACTCTCCCCATGTTAAAAATCACTACGGCTACTCAAACTGACGCCATCAAATTAAAATCATACGGAATAAAAATCGGCAGCAATATCATCCCCTCAAGAGACATTGAATTCCAACACTTCATACAAGTACACCAATGTTTCAATTGCTACCAATTCGGGCACAACACCAACCGTTGCAGTAACACAATAACTTGCTCAAAGTGTGCCAATCAAGGCCACTCATACCGAAACTGCACTGCCACGGTAACTAAATGCTGCAACTGTAAAGGCCCTCACGCTGCCATCAGCAACAAGTGCAAAATCAGACTCGACAATAGCACAACACCACTCCCTCCCCGCCTACCTTCACCTCCTACAGCACCCCCCACAGCACCACCTCCACCTCCCCACCACTCACTCCCTACTGCCACGGCCCTCCCCACCCGCACTTGCTGGACCAACAACGTGACCGCCCCCCCACCCTCCTCCGACATGGATGCAAAAATCACCACCATCATACTTCTGGCACATACCCTAAGCAACGGAAACAGGTCTCTTTTTCTGAAACTGGCAATTGATGGTTTGAGGGAGAACGGCCTCCCTACCATACACATTCCTGATTCCTTCAGAACCGGTCCCGACCTCATCTTCCCCACTGCCCCCATCCCCGACCGGACCAGCATGCCACCCCCTCCCCCCAGAGAAACCACTGCAATCTCCCTCCGCCCCTCCACTTCTGCCATGCCCACACCTGACTTATCTCACCAACCTACTATTACCTCACCCCCCGGAGTAATCAGTCCAAAACCTCCCGACCCCTCCACCTTGACCTTGCCTACACCTGACTTTTCCCACACGACTACGATGAACTCCCGGACCACAAAAATCCGAACCAAACCCAATCTTCCCCTAACACCTCAGACTCCCAAGAATAAAATGGCTGCCCATCCCCCCACTGAACTGGTGGTCAAGACCACTAGACCTAAGAGGAAGAACACCTCCCCCCTTTCTTCCTACACACCTGACTGCAAAAGAATTATAAAATACACACATCCAACTAAATCTATAATTAAAGTAAATCTATTCGGCACTACCCCAAAGAAAACAGGAAACAACCCCGACACGAACCTAGCACACTCCACTCATCCTCCCGACTCCCCCACACACACAGTCACGTAACCGCCCATCCCTCACCTACATACACCTCACTCAGACCTCGCTCACAGTCACTCGACAAGTTAGACCTCATCCCTGCACCCCAGAATTTCAATCTCATATAAGTAACAAATTATACAACATGATCACCATTATGCAATACAACTGTAGAGCATATCACTCAAACAGACACGCCATCTCTCTCCTCATACAAGAACACAACCCAGACATCCTCCTCCTTAACTCAACATGCACAAACACCAAAATCAAGCACTTCGGCTACACAAGCAGACAATCACCCCACGAACTATTCGAGGGCGTTGCAATCCTCATCAGATCCTCCATGAAACACGAATTCATCACCAACTTTGCTTTCAAACACTTCATGGCCGCCAAGATCTACACTCAACACGGACAGATTATCATCTGCACAACATACTCAAGACCTAACTCGCGTATCCCCTTCACAGACCTAAACTCCATCTTTAACAACTCACACCTACCTGTAATACTAATGGCCGACCTCAATGCACACCACACCGCATTCCAACACAACCGCATCGACCCCCTTGGCCAACAACTACACGCTTTGGTCACTCACAAAACCTTCACCACATTGGCCCTTTCTTCCCCACATTCTACGCTGCTCACGGCAAAGGCACTCCAGACATCGTCATCACCAACACCCCTGCCCTCCAATTCCAACACTACATCACTCCCGGCCCCCTATCAGGCTCAGACCACATTCCCATCACTCTTCACCTCTCCAACAATCCCATCCTCCTCCCAACAACCTCACCTCAATACCAGTATCAACACGCAGATTGGGATGCCTTCAAAACCACACTCTCTGAACAACAATACACACTCAACCTCGAACACCAACCCACTAGGATGATTGAGGAAACCTGGACACACCTTTTCAACACTATCACCGCCATAGCAGATACCCACATTCCTAAACACCGGTTCAAGAAAAAATACTCCTTCACACCCTCCATAAGAACTCAACGCCTACTTCACTGCTACAGGACACGATTCGAACTAAACAAACTTAACCTAGCACCAGTTTACACAGACATCTCCACACTAAGAACACACATCATCCATAGCCTCCGTCAAGATCATGAGGTTCACTGGGCAAAACTCGTAGAGGCTGCCCAGGAACACAGAACACATAACCCCCGAGAATTTTGGCAAAGGATCGCCAAGCTGAAAGGAACTGCAAAACCCCCTTTGATCACCTGCTAGTAAATGGTAGGAAAATCAATGAGCCAGCCGACGTAGCACAAACACTAAAACAACACTGGGAACACATTTTCCACCCACACCCCCCCACACAACAAAGGTACATCTTAAACCACATAAACAACATCACCACACACATGCAAACACTTCACGACAGAACAACTCCTGACAACACAATAGATACCTCCACTCTCACACAGGACCACACCCTCACTGCTCCTTTCACCCCAACAGAAGTCGCACAAGCACTGGACAAAACCAAAAAGAAAACACCAGGTGACAGCAATATTGGTCAAGCAATCCTGAAGCACCTGCCCCGAGAAACAATCACAGCTATTACATACCTCTACAACACCCAACTGGCTACAGGATACTTCCCAAAGCTCTTTAAGACAGCCACAGCCGTCATGATACCTAAACCAAACAAAAACCCAACAGATCCTCAAAACTACAGACCGATCAGCATACTAGAAGTCTTAGGCAAAACTTTTGAAAGACTATACAACACCCGCCTCAGATACCACCTTGAAGATGAACAACTACTGTCCTACAAGCAGTTCGGCTTCAGAGCACACCACTCAACCCAAGACGCACTCAATATAATGACAAACTACCTCCACATGAACAAAGATGCATACAAGATAGCACTCATTACAAAAGACGTACAAAAAGCCTTCGACACAGTTTGGCACGATGGATTAAAGTACAAGATATGCACCAATTTTAACCTCCCTCAAAAATCACAACAATTACTATGTAACTTCCTAACAGACAGAAAAATGAGGATAAAAGTCACACCTGCCTACTCTGACCACTTCACACTGCATGCAGGAGTCCCACAAGGATCAGTCCTGTCCCCAACACTATACATTCTTTACACAAACGACTTACCTGACCCCTTACACATCGACTCTCTGACAATACAGTACGCCGACGATGTAACCCAACTAGTCAGACACAGAACTCTTGATCACCTAACAGACAAAGCTCACAGGGAACTCGAACAAGTTACACAATGGGAACTCCGATGGCGAATACAAACCAACCCGAACAAAGCACAAATCACCTACTTCGGCACCAAAAGACGACAACCACGTCACATTTACCTAAACCCCTACATCGCCTACCCTTCACCTATAACTATCAAACGAACAAACACAATCCTAGGAGTCACATTCAACGACACCCTCACCATGACACTACACACCAATATGAAGGCTTTGATCGCAAACAAAACACTCGGGAATATATACAGATTCAGAACCGCATCAATCAAAACCAAAACACACCTATTCAAAGCCCTCATACGCCCACTATTGACTTATGCACCTAACACACTCCAGCTAGCACCACCATCAATCGTCAAGAAACTTCAAGTCATACAAAACAAAGCACTAAGATTCATCCATAACACACACTGGTCATCCTTCACCCGAAATAGTCATCTACATGAACTCAGCTCCCTCCCCCCACTTAACATCTACTGGAGACAACTAGGTGACAAACAAATAGAATCACTCCTCACTACTTACCCTCAATGGCAGGATTATTTCGACAACATCATACTCCCACGCAGATTCAGAGACAGAAATCCCTCCATATTAAACAGACCAAACACTCCCCTCCCACCTCCCTTGTATTAATAACTTCCCTATAACCACACCCTAAAAAAAATTTCCCCCTCCAAATTAAACCAAACCTCTCCTCAACCCTCACCCAACGATTCCCACCCAACCTAACCAAATCAACCTAACCTAATATAACCTAACCTCTCCTCAGCCCACACCCAACGATTCCCACCTAACCTAACCCAATCAACCTAACCTAACCTAACTTAACCTTAACCTAACCTCTCCTCAACCCCACACCCAATGATTCCCACCCAACCTAACCCAATCAACCTAATCTAACCTTACCTGACTTACCCAACTTCCCTCCTCCCCCCCCCTCACTCCAAACCCCACGCCCCCAACTCAAACTCAAGACCACTCCGACAAAAAAAAAAAATCTAACCCACTCAACCTGCACTAACTCTTCCCCCCCTAAAAAAGAAAGAAAAGACCCTAACAATCCCCCCAAAAATAAAAACCTAACATACCCAGCCGTTACTAGCAATCCCACACAAAATAAGAAATAACCATTCTACCATTAACTAACCACACCCTATCACTCCTCCCAAAACAAATACCTAACTTACCCATCCCATACTAACTCAGATGACGTGTACGTCTCCCTTAGCCAATAAGGTCGGGGAGAGGTGCACAGTACCTGCACGCAAGCCCTTTCCCTCAAGAATGTTACCAACACTGTTTTATGGGCACCTCCCTTAGCCAATAAGGTCGGAGAGGTGTACCTAACAAAGAATGGTACCAACATACAGATGACATGAACGCCTCCCTTAGCCAATAAGGTCGGGGAGGGGGGCAATGTACCTGTACACAAACCCTCTCCCTCAAGAATGGGACCAGGAACTCACAATACCTGCAAGAGCCTACCACGCAATTGCAGAAGTCCTTTACTAGCCAAAGGAAAGAAAGAAAGCAATAATTAACCCAACTCTGCCAACCACTAACAAAACCTACAATCCTCCCAAAAGAAAAACTTAACCCACCCAATCTTACTCACAATCCCT
>NW_024715094.1:0-29971 GCF_018991925.1 Homarus americanus
CTAGAGTGCCAGTGTTGGACCCAGGGTGAGGAGAGAGTGCCAGTCTTGGACTCAGGGTGAGGAGAGTGTGCCACTGTTGACCCAGAGGGTGAGGAGGAGAGTGCCAGCAAGGACCAGGGTGAGGAGAGAGTGCCAGTGTTGACTAAGGGGTGAGGAGAGGTGCCACTGTTGACCCAGGCAGAGGAGAGAGTGCTGGTGTTGACCCAGTGAGGTGAGAGAGTGTGCTACTGTTGACTCCAGGGTGAGGAGAGAGTGTCAGTGTTGGGACCCAGGGGTGAGGAGGAGAGGCCAGTCTTGACCCAGGGTGAGGAGAGAGTGCCAGTGTTGACTCAGGGGTGAGGAGAGGAGGCCAGCTGACCCAGGGTGAGGAGAGAGTGCCAGTGCGACTCAGGGGTGAGGGAGAGTGCCGCAAGCTGACTCCAGGGGTGAGGAGAGAGTGCCAGTCTTGGACCCAGGGGTGGAGGAGAGAGCAGCCAGTGCTGACCCAGGGTGAGGAGAGTGCCAGTCTTGGACTCAGGTGAGGAGAGTGTGCTACTGCTGACCCAGGGCAGGAGGAGAGGTGCCAGTGTTGGCCCAGGGTGAGGGAGAGTGTGCCAGTGTTGACTCAGGGTGAGGAGAGAGCGCCTTGGACTCAGGGGGTGGGAGGGAGAGGAGTGCCAGTGTTGGGACCCAGGGTGAGGAGGAGGTGTCAGTGTTGACTCAGGGGTGGAGGAAAGTGCCAGTGTTGACTCAGGGTGAGGAGAGAGAGTGCCACTGCTGACCCAGGTGAGGAGAGAGTGCCAGTGTTGACTCAGGGTGAGAGAGAGCGCCAGTCTTGACCCATAGTGAGGAGAGAGTGCCACTGCTGGACCCAGGGTGAGAGGTGCCACTGCTGACTCAGGGGTGAGAGAGAGGCCACTTGACCCAGGGTGAGAGAGGTGCCACTGCTGACCCAGGGTGAGGAGAGGTGCCACTGCTGACCCAGGGTGAGGAGAGTGCCAACCAAAAAGCCAGTGTTGACCCAGGATGAGGAGGGAGTGCCAGTGCTGACCCACAGAAAACATCACCCTGCACCATTAATGATCCAGAGTGGTCGGTGCCACATCAGTGCCACTATGCGGAGTGCCACAGTCGTCCCCTGCTGACACATTCTTGATAATCTGACTGTGTGACCCACGAGTAAGGTCTGTGTGGCTTCCTCTCACTCACATTCTACACACACCAGAAATAATTACACACAGATATTTGTAAAACAAGACGAGGTACAACATCCAACCACACAGGAAATACCACACACTAACCCATGTCTTGAGAACTGAGTATACATATGGAGGGTATACACATAAAAATATATTAGTTATATATTTTGGAATACATATATTATACATTCTACCATTAATAAAAAACTTTTATAATTGTTTACATATGTATAAAAGTATACATATTTTATATTTATATTTATTCTAATACAGTCTCGTCATTGCACAATATGTATTTCTTCAACTATGAATGAAAAAATATACATAACAAATTTGGCATTTTTCAGTATATTTTTCCTGTATGTATGAGAAAAAATACATATGTTTGTATTTATAACACAGTATATATGGCCTTTATAAACTTGTTATCTTCGTTACGGGTAAGAGAGGTCATTACGTTACGGATTAACTACAGTAGATCGTCAAAGCAGCTACTTTTACAGTCACTCAACGAATAGTAAATATAATGCTGCGGGCAACTTAAAGAGGTACGAGGAAAGTCTTAAGACAAACCTGAAAAGGTGACAATCGTCCTCACCTGGGAGACGCTCACTCCACGCTTGGAGGACCACCACACGAGAAGGTGTCAATATTTCGAGTTAGCCTGACTGTAAGCCGAGGCAGATAAGCGCCAACGCCGGAAAGACCCTGTCACCGCTCCCTCCCTGCAGTAGATGTAGCCCCCACATGCGCAACATCAGAAAGACTCTGTTATACCATATCGGCTTTTTAGTCACCTCAAAACCCACTAACCTAGGTGACATCCTTAATAACTCATATCATTGTATCATAGCTGGATGATCGTCGTACCTGGTTCCGAATGACAGCAAAGCAGTAGTAGTAGTAAAGTAAACAAGATTCGAAGGTCCATTACGACAAAACGACAGCATGGCCAGTGATAAGTTGCAGCAACTGTTGCTGCAAGTACCGAGAATTTGAAAAAAAGTAGCTATAGCGCAGGAGGTGGGCGCCTGAACTGTTAAATGGTTTCAGTCTCAAAACAAGAATTTTACAGATGCCAATGCTCTAAGGTACGGTAGGCCAGTAGAAGGTTTGCCCTCACAATGCCTGTGTGGCTCTTCCTATGACGTCTATCACGCCATGGTGTGCAAGAGGGGCTTCATATGCATGAGGCATAATGAAGTAAGGGATCTCAGCAAATATGTTAGAAGAAATCTGCCGTGAACATGGCAGAGAACCGACCCTTCTTCATTGGACGGTGAGATCTTCCACCATAGGACTTCAAACACATCCAACGAAGCCTGTGTTGACGTCAGTGCTCGAGGATTCTGGACGCAGGGACAGCGAGCCTTCTTCGACATCAGGATTTTTATCCCATGGCCGCATGTCACCGTAACTTAGCTTTCGATGCTGCACACAGGAGGAACGGGAACGCCAAGATAAGGGCATACGGGAAGAGAATTCAGAACGTTGGACAAGGCAGCTTCACCTCTAGTGTTCATAACCTTTGGTGGATGGGACCAAGTGCAAGATGCTTCTACGCCAGACCTCGCTGAGGTGCTATCTGAACAGAAGCAGCAGCCCAGAAGTTATGTTACAGCCTGATGAGATGCCGATTGTCCTTCTCTCCTTAGTAGGCTTTACTCTACCACAGGGGAACGAAAGCATCGGCCCCAAAGCCGACAACAGATGCAGATATCGACTATGAGGCTACAGTCACTGAATGCTGCAGGTTTCACTCACACAGCTATGCATTAGGATATATACATTAAGGTACAAATGTGTGGCTGGGGAGGGAGATGGGATGTGCAGTGTGTGTGGGGGGGTATACCCAGGGGTGTAATCTGTGAGGTGCACCTGTGAGATGTGCACTGTGAGTGATGTGTACCTGTGAGGGGCATTCACACCACACCCACCACACACCCACATACCACATACCACTAACATAATCCAGTTCCACACACACATACACAGGGGTGATGATGAGGGGAGAATGACAGAAGGTGACGTTAAAGACCAGAGGAGGAGTGGAAGATCAGAGAAAGAGTGGGAGGATGAGGGATGGAAGAGGAGGAGATGGGAGATGCACTTACAAACGTCAGCACTCATGTTGACATTCCTGGAGATGAATCTAGAGGAGACAAAGTGAGAACAGGAAGAGGAGGAAGAGGAGACGAATTAGGGACAGGGAATAAGAGAGAAAAGAAGATGAAAAGAGAAGAAGAACAAGGAGGAAGAAGGGAGGAGGAGGAAGACGAAGAAGAGAGGAAAGAGAGGAAGAAGGGGAGAAGAGGAGGAGGAGGGAAAGAGGAGGGAGGAAGAGAGAGGAGGAAAGAGGAGGAGTAGAATAAGAGGAGTGAGACGAAAGAGGAGAAGAAAGTTACATAGGCCCCCAACTCCAACTCCAACTCCAACCCAACTCCAACCCAACCTAACCTAACCCAATCCAACCCAACCCAAACCCAATTGGCTTCATCCTAATGTTTGAATTAATCAGGTTAGTCCATGGCCCATACAATCCATACTATTTCCAGTGCGATGAGGAAGAGGAGGAGGACAAATATGGCTGTCAGTATTGATATAGGATTCAGTTGGCCATATTCTCACGTGTCTCCAGACCTGTGTAGTTAACCCCCACAGCACCCTCCTCCTCACCCCACACAACCCTCTCCTCCTCATCCCACAGCACCCTCCCTCACCCCACAGCACCCTCCTCCTCCATCCCACAGCACCCTCCATCCTCACCCCACAGAACCTCCTCTCCTTCACCCCCACAGCACCCTCCACCCCTCACCCCACAGCACCTCCTCCCCCACCCCACAGCACCCTCTCCCTCACCCCACAGCACCCACCTCCCTCACCCCACATCACCCTCCTCCCTCACCACACAGCACCCTCCTCCCCACCCCACAGCACCCTCCCTCACCCCACAGCACCCTCCCTCACCCCACAGCACCCACCTCCCCACCCCACACACACCCTCCTCCCTCACCCCACAGCACCCTCCTCCCTCACCCCACAGCACCCTCCCTAACCCCACAGCACCCACCTCACCCCCACAGCACCCTCCCCCACCCCACAGCACCTCCTTCCTCACCCCACAGCACCCTTCTCCTCACACCCCACAGCACCCACTCCCTCACCCCACAGCACCCTCCTCCCTCACCCCACAGCACCCTCCTCCTCACCCCACAGCACCCTCTCCTCACCCACACCCTCCTCCCCACCCCACAGCACCCTCTCCCCGCCCACAGCACCCACCTCCTCACCCCACAGCACCACCTCCCTCACCCCACAGCACCCTCCTCCTCACCCCACAGCACCCTTCTCCCCACCCCACAGCACCCACCCCTCACCCCACAGCACCCTCCTCCCTCACCCCCACAGCACCCTCCTCCCCACCCCACAGCACCCTCCTCCCCACCCCACAGCACCCTCTCACCCCACAGCACCCACCCCCACCCCACAGCACCTCCACCTCACCCCACAGCACCCTCCTCCTCACCCCAGCACCCTTCTCCCCTCACCCCACAGCACCCACCTCCCTTACCCCAAGCACACCCTCCTCCTCACCCCACAGCACCCTCCTTCCTCACCCCACAGCACCCTCCTCACCCCACAGCACCCACCTCCCTCCCCCACAGCACCCCTCCTCCCTCACCCCACAGCACCTTCCCCTCCCCACCCCACAGCACCCTCCTCCCCTCACCCCACAGCACCTCCTCCCACCCCACAGCACCCCTCTCCCTCACCCCACAGCACCCACCCCCACCCCACATCACCCTCCTCCCTCACCACAGCACCCCTCCTCTCACCCCACAGCACCCTCCTCCCCCTCACCCCACAGCACCCTTCTCTCCCTCACCCCACAGCACCCACCTCCCACTCCCCACAGCACCCTCCTCCCCCACCCACCAGGCACCCTCCCTCCCCCACCCCACAGCACCTTCTCCCCACCCCCACAGCACCCTCCCCACCCCACAGCACCCACCTCCTTACCCCCACAGCACCCTCCTCCCTCACCCCACAGCACCCACCTCCTTACCCCACAGACCCTCCTCCCACCCCCACGGCACCCTCTCCCTCACCCCACAGCACCCTTTCTCTCACCCCACGGCACCCCTCCTCCCCACAGCACCCTTCTCCCTCACCCCACAGCACCCTTCTTCCCTCACCCCACAGCACCTCCTCCTCACCCCACAGCACCCTCCTCCCTCACCCCACAGCACCTTCTCCCTCACCCCACAGCAACCCTCTCCCTCACCCCACAGCACCCACCTCCCCTTACCCCACAGCACCCTCCTCCCTCCCTCACCCCCACAGCACCCTCCCTTCCTCACCCCACAGCACCCCTTCTCCCCACCCCACAGCACCCACCTCCCCACCCCACAGCACCCCTCCCTCACCCCACAGCACCCTCCCTCCCTCACCCCACAGCACCCTCCTCCCCCACCCCACAGCACCCCTCCTCCTCACCCCACAGCACCTCCTCCTCACCCCACAGCACCCTCCTCCCTCACCCCACAGCACCCTTCTCCTCACCCCACAGCACCCACCTCCCCACCCCACAGCACCCTTCTCCTCACCCCCACAGCACCCACTCCTCCTCCAACCAGCACCTCCTCCCTAACCCCACAGAATCCCTCTCCTTCACCCCACAGCACCCTTCTCCCTCACCCCACAGCACCCACCTCCCCACCCCCACAGCACCCCTCCTCCCTCACCCACATAACCCTCTCCCCTTCACCCCCACAGCACCCCCTCCTCCCTCACCCCACAGAACTCTCTCCTTCACCCCACAGCACCCCTTCTCCCTCACCCCACAGCACCCACCCCACCCCACAGCACCCTCCCCCTCCACCCCACAGCACCCTCCTTCCTCACCCCACAGCACCCTCCTTCCCTCACCCCACAGCACCCACCTCCCCACCCCACAGCACCCACCTCCCCACCCCACAGCACCCTCCTTCCTCACCCCACAGCACCCACCTCCCTCACCCCACAGCACCCCCTCCCTCCCCACCCCACAGCACCCCCTTCCTCACCCCACAGCACCCTCCTCCCTCACCCCACAGCACCCCTCCTCCTCACCCCACAGCACCCTCCCCCTCACCCCACAGCACCTCCTCCTCACCCCACAGCACCCTCTCCTCTCACCCCACAGCACCCTCCCTCCCCGCCCCACAGCACCCACCTCCCCACAGCACCCTCCTCCCTCACCCCACAGCACCTCCTCCCTCACCCCACAGCACCCACCTCCTCACCCCACAGCACCCCTCCTCCCTCACCCACAGCACCCTCCTCCCTCACCCCACAGCACCCTCCCTCCTCACCCCACAGCACCCTCCTCCCTCACCCCACAGCACCCTCCCCTCCCTCACCCCACAGCACCCTCCTCCTCACCCCCCACAGCACCCTCCTTCCTCACCCCACAGCACCCTCCTCCTCCCCACCCCACAGCAACCTCCTTCCTCACATCCCCCTCTCCCGCCCCCTCTCTCTCACTTCTCACTCTCCCTCTCACCTCAACCCCCTATCCCTCCCCACTCTCTCCCTCCTCCTCCTTTTCACCTCTAACTTCCTCACATCTCATCCCAACTCCCTCTTTCATCTCACTGCCCATCTCCCACTCACCTCCCACTCTCTCCCACTCACCTCCCACTCTCTCCCACTCACCTCTCACTCCCTCACATAAGGAACGCCACAGTGCTTCCGTGAGGGACAGTTCTGTTTGTCTACGAGTTAAAAATCACTTAGTGTTCTCTCTCCCTGCCCCTCACCATGACCACACCTGTCTATCCTAACCACACCTGTCTCTTACCATGACTACACCTGTCTACTTGTCCCATCATGACCACACCTGCTTCTACTATGACCACATCTGTTCACCTTATCCACACCTGTCTCTACCTTATCCACACCTGTCTCTACCCTATCTACACCTCTCTCTACACACCTCCAGCCCGGGCACATACCCAACAGGTGTGGTGGGCAGGCATCTAACTAAGATAACCACTAAGCCAACAGTGTCTTAATGGCTCTCTCTCTCTCTCTCTCTTGCTTTACTTTAACATTTTATGCTTTTTATTATGCCCACACATGATGTCAGGTGCCCACAGATGATATTAGGGATGCCCACACATGATGTCAGGTGCCCACAGATGATATTAGGGATGCCCACACATGATGTCAGGTGCCCACACATGATGTCAGGTGCCCACAAGTGATATAGGATGCCCACACATGATGTCAGGTGCCCACAGATGATGTTAGGGATGCCCACACATGATGTCAGTGCCCACACATGATGTCAGGTGCCCACAGATGATCAGGTGCCCACACATGATGTCAGTGCCCACAGATGATATTAGGATGCCCCACATGATGTCAGCCCACAGGTGATATTAGGGATGCCCACACATGATGTCAGCCCACAGGTGATATTAGGGATGCCCACACATGATGTCAGGTGCCCACAGATGATGTTAGGGATGCCCACACAGAAGCCTCGGTGACAGGTCCCTCAAGAGGGTCGACGGAGGGCAGGTGAGGCTCAGAATTAATTACAGGTAGACACACGGAGGAGAGCCGCCCACCACCACCACACGAGGCGCCCACCACCACCACACGAGGCGCCCACACACCACACACGAGGCGCCCACCACCACCACACGAGGCGCCCACCACCACCACCACACACATGATGACCGGTGAGGCAGACCCCAGTCCTGGGCCCTTGCTCCTAATGGGCCCCACCAGATGGAACCCACCCTAAGGGGCCCATTTATAACGGATCCCATCTCACACTGATCCAATTATTAATGGATTCGCTCTTCTGAGTCAAGGTTCCACTGGACCGTTCTAATGGGCCACTAAACTTAATAGTCCCAATCCTAATGGGCCCCTGCTTAATGAGCCCTAACCCTAATGGACCCGAATAAAGGACCCATATCCCTAATGCTGAGGTTATATTAGATTAAATTAGGGGCCAAATTACTATTCCCCTATTAGAACTGTGGACCATTAGAACCAGACCATAGAACTTGGACCATTAGAACTGTGGACCATTAGGAACTGTGGACCATTAGAAATGGAACCATAGATCTGGGAACATTAGGAACTGTGGACCATTAGAACTGTGAACCATTAGAACTGTGGACCATTAGGAACTGTGAACCATTAGAACTGTGGACCATTAGAACTGTGACCATTAGAATTGTGAACCATTAGATTCAGGAACATTAGAACTGTGGACCATTAGAACTGTGAACCATTAGAACTGTGGACCATTAGAACTGTGAACCATTAGAACTGTGGACCATTAGAACTGTGGATCATTAGAATCTGGACCATTAGAACTGTGGCCCATTAGAACTGTGGACCATTAGAACTGTGGACCATTAGAACTGTGGCCCATTAGAACTGGACCATTAAGAATGTGGCCCCATTAAACACTGTGGCTCCATTAGAACTATGGACCATTAGAACTGTGGCCCATTAGAACTGTGGACCATTAGAACTGTGGACCATAACTGCCCCATTAGAACTGTGGACCATTAAGACCATTAGAACTTGGACCATTAGAACTGTGGACCATAAGAACTGTGGGCCCCATTAGAACTGTGGATGACAATTGACTGCTGGAATGTCCTAAGCCCCTGACCTTAGTTGTAATTGTGGACACCATAGGACAGAAGTGGAAGATTGTGTCCTAAACTAACCTGACCTGACCTGACCTGACCTGACCTAGAAACCTGACCTGCTCCTCCCACGTCAATTTCGGCCACAACTTAAGACGATAAGACTTTGTGACAACCACCCAAGCAGATTCGCCCGAGTGTCTGTCTTTTGTCTGTCTGTTCTTTGTCGTCTGCCTGTTGGTCTGTCTCTCACCTGTTGGTCTGTCTGCCTGTTGGTCTCTGTCTATACTTCATATATATTTATGGTAAATACGATAAGTCAGTAGGAATATCGCCCCCCTCCCAGACAATATATAGAGACTGGAGATAAATTGTTACAATAGTTCCATTTGTGTCGCCATAATGCTTAGTATAGTGCCGGTCATAGTGCCTTCCATAGTGCCTGGTCATAGTGCCTGGTCAGTGACTGTCATAGTGTCATAGTAGTTCTAGCCTTATATGTACCCTTTGTCATATATATATATATATATATATATATATATATATATATATATATATATATATATATATACACACATATATATATATATATATATATATATATATATATATATATATATATATATATATATATATACACATATATATATATACATATATACATATATATATATATATATATATATATATATATATATATATGCAAGTAAATCACTGTAGGGCGTGAGAATCATGTATATGCTGATAACATATATATATATATATATATATATATATATATATATATATATATATATATATATATATATATATATATATAAATATAAATATATGTATATATATTTCATTTTTTTAGATTAGCTCATCTGACACAGGTCACTGATCCACATCAGACCTGGGGGTGTAGTAATAATAATACAATAATAATAATAATAATAATAATAATAATAATAATAATAATAATAATAATAATAATAATAATAATAATATTATTAATATGGCATCAGGATCTACCATTAGACAACACACAGTGATCACGGCACGTTCGTGCCCCTTTAGAGGAGTTTGAACGCTCGTGACAGCGCAATGAGCAATAGAGAGTGTGCCAAGTCCGTAGATTTGCATAGTTTCATCGTAAATAAAATTGTTAACTAATGCCTTGCTAAAAAAACCCATCGACATGGACCAGGTTTGTTCCACTTTATGAATTACGATTTTTGCACCAAGTTTGATGAAAAACGATTGTGCTCTCTGGCCAGCAAACACACACACACACACACACACAAAGACAAATTGGCTGCAAGTCCTATAGTATAATAGATAGATTATGCTTCCAATATCTTCCCAGACGGTAGTACTCCCTGTAGCTGCCCACTACCTGGGATCCTATGATAAATGTTTTTGAGGGAACTTCCTGAATTTGATTTCCTCCCCTACTCTCCTTCTCTCTTCTTCCCTCCTCCTCCTCTCTCTCTTTCGTCCCTCTCCCTTCTTCCTTCCATTACTCCTCCCTCCTTTCTCCTCCCCTCACCTAACACACTTACCCCCTCCCCCCCTCCACAGATCCTAGTCATAGCTGATGCCACGATTTATCACATATATTGGTTTCACTCTGTCTTCTCTCCCTGACACCTCCACCTCCACCTCCCCACACCATCCCTCCTCTCACTGACACCACCCTCCCTCACTGACACCACCCCTCCCTCCCCACACCACCTCCCTCCCTGACACCTACCCTTCCTTCCCAGAAACCTGCACCCTTCCTTCCCAGACACCTACCCCCTCCCTCCCTGACCCTCCCCCCATACACACACACACACACACACACACACACACACACACACACACACACACACACATATGGAACCCTGCTTTACTCATCACACCAAGATCTTCATTCTCTCCCATCTCCCCACCTATCTCCCCTCCCCACTCCCAGCTCCCTTCCCCCTCCCCACCTCTCCCCTTCCTCCTGCCCCACCTGTCTCCCTCCCTCCTCCTTTCCTTCTTCTCTCTTCCATTCCTCTTCTCATATCTCTCACTCCCCCCCCATCTCCTCACTTACATGCTAGTGAGGGTGATGTGACCCTCCCGTTTGACATTCTCCGCTTCTCCGTTTTTGGTACTTACACCCACAAATACCTGTCAACAAGTCCGCTGCCATCTTACGTAATTACATTACTACTTTACATGACTTACTTAAAATTCTTCTATATAAGTCTGTCTTCTTACACATTACTTAATATTTTGACAAGTTATAAATATTTGTAGTATGATTTACATATTTTACTTAAAATTTTATATTGACTCTTTCTTACTTATGATTTTTTAATATTATCAATTTTTATAATACTTGACATACTTAACCTTACATATTATTCGACTTAAAACATTTAAAGTTTATTATTACACTTTAGCAAAATTTACCATGATTTTTTCTATATCATTATTAACCAATTTTATACACCATTAAAAATATATACAATCTTCCCTTCATTATAAGTGTATATTCGCATTATTGACCTTTCATACTAAACTATACACAGCGAGAGTTTCACCTATATACGTTTCATCAGACTCACAATTTTCTTTTCATAAATTAAAAACATACATCGTCAAAATTTTTAATTGAGTTAATACTGGCTGTAGAAAACATAGGTAAGTTAACATACGGTGTGTGGGGTTAATTTGTTTTTAATACGTGTTAAGGTATGTGGGCGGTGTGGTGGTGGTGGTGGTGGTAGTAGTGGTGGTGATGATGGTGGTAGTAGTAGGTGGTGGTGGTGGTGGTGGTGGCGATGATGGTGGTAGTAGTGGTGGTGTGGTGGTAGCAGGATGATGGTGGTGGTGGTGGTGGTGGTGGTGGTGGTGGTGGTGGTAGCGATGATGGTGGTAGTAGTGGTGGTGGTGGTGGTGGTGGTGGTGGTGGTAAATGCGATGGTGGTGGTGGTGGTGGTGGTGGTGGTGGTGGTGGTGAGGTGGTGGGGTGAAATGAAGAGGTGGTGATGAAGTAGTTGGTGGTGATGGGGTGAAGCTGCTGGTGGTGTTGATGCGCCTGGAGGTGATGACGACCAATGACAATGATGATATGTGACAATGATGAATGACAATGATGATGATGATGGTGGTGGTGGTAGCAATGATAATGGTAGGTAGAGTGGTGATGGTAGAGGTGGTGATGGTAGTTGGTGGTGGGGTGAAGCTGCTGGTGGTGTTGATGCGGGAGGTAATGACCAATAAATAATATCTAACAAAATGACATGAATATGTGATGATGATGATGATGATGAACCCAGTACCACACCACACCACAACTAGTAATAGCCGTATTGCTACAGTTGTGAGGATGGATCAGGACTCTCTTAAAGATCTTATTGAAGTATTAATGTACCAAAGCAGTTCAAATACATCATTGTCCCTGAGAGCTTACTGCTCTCTAAACAAAACTCTCTCTCTCTCTCTCTCTCTCCTCTCTAACACAACACATACACACTTTTATTTTCCCAACCACCAATATTTATTATTATTATTATTATTATTATTAATTAATATTATTATAACAGGAAGATCATCATCACTTCCTCTATCACCTTCATCTCCATCATCTCATCATCACCATCCCACCCTCTCCCATCACCACCACTCTCCATCACCACCACTCTCACCATCACCACCACTCTCCACCACCATCCTCTCACCTACCCACTCTCACCATCACCACCACTCTCCACCACCACCCCTCTCCACACCACCACCCTCTCCACCACCACCACCACTCTCACCACCACCACCCTCCACCATCACCACCCTCCTTCCACCACCACCACCACTACCACCACTCTCACCATCACCACCACTCTCCCCACCACCCACCACTCTACACCACCACCACCACTCTCCACCACCACCACCACTCTCCACCATCACCACCCTCTCACCACCCACCACTACCTCACCACCACCACCACCACTCTCACTCCACCACTCTCACCCACCACCACTCTCTACCCCCCACCACCATCACCACCACTCTCACCATCCCACCACTCCCACCACCCACTCTCACCACCACCCCCACCCCACCATCACCACTCTCACCACCACCCACCACTCTCCCACCACAACCACCTCACACCATCCCACCACCACTCACCATCACCATCTCCACCACCACCACCACTCTCACCCACTGCACCTGTCACACCATCTACTCTCACCATCTGCACCTCTCTGCCTACCATCTGTCCTCACCATGCCCCTCTCCTGCACTGCCTGTCCTACCACTCTCACCATCCTACCCTCTCTGCCACCACTCTCTCTGCACTTCCTGTCTTCTGTGTCTTCCTTGTGCTTCCTCTCACCACTACTCACTCCCCCTGCCTCCTCACCATGCCACTCCTCTGTCCTGCCTCTCACCATCACCCTGCTCTCCTACACCACTCTCTTGCTCTGCCTACTCTCACCACTCCCTGCCCCACTCTCACCACCACCGCCACTCTCTCTGTCACCACCACCTCTCACCACCACCATCACCACCCTCTCACTGTCCTGCCGCTCTGCTTCCCTACCTGCCTCCTCTGTCACCACCTCTACCTGTCCTACTGCTCTCACCACCACCACTCTCACCACCCTGCTACTCTCCACCATCCTGCCACCACTCTCACCGTCCTGCACTCTCACCATCACCACCCTCTCTTTTCCTCTCACCATCTTCTCCTCTCCCCATCCTCATCCTCTCCCTTTCCTCACCACCCTCTCATATCACCACCGCTCTCCTGCCTCATCCACCACCACTCTCTCCCCCTGTCTGTCCCTCTCTTCCCACCCACTCTCACCACCACCGCTCCTACATCTCTCCATCTCACCATCTGCCTCTCTGCTCCTGCCTCCACACTCTCCCCATCACCATCCCTCTCCACCATCTTTCTCTCTGCATCCTCCCACTCTCCTTACCACCATCTACCCTCTCCCTACCGCTCCTCCTGCTCTCACCATCATACTCTCTACCACCACTGCTCTCTCTCTTACACCACTCTCTGTCACCACTCTCACCCACCACCACCACTCTCACCACCACCACTACTCTCACCACACCACCACACTCTCCTCCCCCTGCACTCTCTTACTGCCTGCCTCTCTGTCACCACCCACTCTCGCCACACCACCACCACTCTCCCACCACCACTCTCACCCACCCGCCACTCTCACCATCCTGCCACTCTCACCACCTTTCATCACACACCAGGAGACAAAATCAGCCTATGCTCATTGCCTCTTAATTTTATTTGTCTTTTGTGACGATCCAGGTATAAGACTGTAACTCACACTCAGTCAGGTGGTGGCTGCTTACTAATTAGCTGGTCCTAATGTTTAATCCCAGCAAATCCCCTGTTCTAGTGGTACTCAGTTCTGAAAATCCCAGTTCTAATGGATTTTTACAAGATCCTGTGGGTCCAGTTCTAGTAGGGTTCTAAAACTGCTGATGGATCTGGATAAGTCTTGGGAAGCCACCACATTAAGATGCCATTATATCAAGACTACGATGATGCCGTTATATCCCAGAGGCCCGATGATGCCATTATATTAAGGGCCGGTACTCCGATATATCCAAAGGGCAATGATATACATTATATCAAGGCCCACGTGAAAGCTGGGGCCCGATTTGACCTGGAACCGTTCACGTGAATGGTAAAATTAAGAGAATGTTGCGGTAATTGGTTATGTTGCACCGGTAGCAAAGGAAATTGCCGGAGGGCATATGGTGCCGATACCAGATATATAGTGTAGATGATGCGTGGTGTCGGTTACTCAACTCTAGATGGTGGCCAGCAATTGTCCAGTGTATGATGCCAGATGTGGCAGGTGCGGAAGTGTGAACATCCCAGTATGATGCTTTAGATGGTGTATGGTGCCAGGTAATTGTATATGGTGCCGAATGGTAATGTGGTGCCAGATATATGTTGCCCAGATGATGTGGTACCGGATGTATGGTGCCAAGTAATTGTCATTGCTATAAATTTAACAATTACTTAAGTGAGTGTGGTGCAGAATATGTGAGTGCCAAGTGATCTGTAGTACTGCAGATATATAGTGCCAAGTAGTGTGTGATTTTCAAAGTAATGTGTTAGAATCCCAAGTAGTGTTTATTTACTCAGAGGTAATTATATGTGGTGCATAGAAGTGAAATTGCATAAGTACTAGGTAGTAATGTAATTGCCAAGTAATGTAGTACAAAGTGATATATATAGTACCAGAGTAGTAACACGGAGTACCAAGTGCATGGTAATATCCAGAGTATTACGTAGTACCAAATGTGTATGGTATAAGTAGTATATGAGTACCAAAGTAATTAATAGTACTGCAAGTATTTATATAGTTGCCAGGTAATGTAATTGCCAGGAAGGCAGTGGCTTATGGTGCCGGTGGTGTGTGCCAGAAATGGTATGTGAGTGCCAGGCTGGTGTGTGGTTGCATAGTACAGTGGTGTGTGTGAGTGCCAGTGGTGTATGGTGCAAAGAGTGATGTATAGTGCCAGGTAATTAGTATGTGGTGCCAGAGTGATTATATGGTGCACAAGTGATGTATGAGTATAGATGAGTTAACTATGGTGCAGGTAGTGTGTAGTGCCAGAGTGGTGTGTGGTACCAGAGTGAGTGTGTGGTTGCATGAGTACCAGAGTGGTGTGTGCTGGTGAGTGGTGTATAGACTTAATGGTGTATAGTGCCAGGTGGTGTGTGTACAGAGTGGTGTGTAGGTGCCAGACCAAGTGTGGTTGCATTGTGCCAGGTGGTGTGTGGTGCCAGGTAATTATGAAGTGCACAAGGTGATATATGGTGCCAAGGTGTATGGTGCAGAATGAATAGACCAAGTGAAGCTCTGCCGTGAGTGACGAGTATACTAACTACTTATTTAAGTCTCTGTTAAAACGTCGACCAGAGTTTTAGACAATCGACCAGAATGCAGGCGAAACCATGCGTGTTTAGACGTCGACAGAATAACGCAACGACGACCAGAAGGTTAGAACATCCGACCAGATATTTAGATCGTCACGACCAGTGTAAAGAACGTCGACCAGGTGTGCTTAGACGTCGACCAGTGTGTTTAAACGTCGACCAGTGTGACAGACGTCGACCAGTGGTTTAGACGTCGACTCGTCTTAGACGTCAATCAGGCGAGATGTCGACCGTGCTCAGGACGACGACCAGTGTTTACCGACAGTCGATCAGAATTTTAGAGCGACGACAGCGTGTTTAGACGACGACCAATGTTTTTAGGCGACGACCAGGTTGATGGAGGGTGGAAGGGTGGGAGGAGGTAGGAGATGGTAGGAGTAGAGGGTAGGAGGTAGGAGGAGGAATAGGAGGAGGTTGAGGAGGTGAGGAGGATGAAGTGGAGCGAAAGGAAGTAATAGGGGCTGGAGGAGGCAGGAGAGAACAGGAAGAGGTGAGGAGGAGGGTAGTTGGATGAGGGGGAAACTCGACATGACCCCCATCAGTTAATTCCAGACAGCTCAGATCGACCCCAAGACGTCCCTCTTCACCCTTCATACACCTTGCCTCCTCCCTCACCCACCTCTCTCTCCTCCTCACATCCTCCTCACCTCCTCCTCCCTCTCCAGCCCTTCTCCCTCATCCCCCACCTCCTCTTCCTCTCTCCTTCACCTCCTCACCTCTCTCTTCCCTTCATCACCCTCCCTCACCTCTCCCATCTCTCCTCCTTCCTCTACTCCCTCTCCCCACCTCTCACCTCCTTCATCACCTACCAGTTCCACTATGATTACATTCCTAATATAAATCACGTAGACTTCAATCAGGCAGGATCTCAATTAACGCCGGAGGGTGAAATATATCAGCCAACCTTGACCTTTGACACTCTGCTGCTCTAAGACATAACATTAATAGAGGAGGTCAAGAATTAAAATAAATATCAAGTTTGAACACCGTAATCTTATTATTCTTGAGTTATACTACAGACATAGGCACAGTTCGTTGGAGATCAAAATCTTACACACTCTGTCCTACTCATATGGCCGTGTTGATGGTTCCTATTGTCTAGTCATATGTATCCACACCCCACACCTCCCTACTCCTTACCCTCCACCCCACACCTCCTACTACAACACCCTCTACACTCCCCCTCCTCTTCCCCCTCCCCTACCACACCTACCTATCCACACACCCCACCCACCCTCTTACCTCTATCCTAACCGCCTTAATGAACCTTTTCCCAACTGACCAGGAAATGACAAATCGTCCCCGTTGTGGTTGTAAACAGAGAAATGACCCACCTGTTTACCTACTGTTATATCATCACTGTTATTCACACTTAAAACGACACTTACATCACCACTTACAATAGTTCACTTACATCACCACTTACAATAGTCCACTTACATCACCACTCATAATAGTTCACTTACATCACCACTTACAATAGTTCACTTACATCACCACTACAATAGTTCACTTACATCACCACTTACAATAGTTCACTTACATCACCACTTACAATAGTTCACTTACATCACCACTTACAATAGTTCACTTACATCACCACTTACAATAGTTCACTCTACATCACCATTCACAATAGTTCTTACATCACCACTTACAATAGTTCATTTACATCACCACTTTCACAATAGTTCACTACATCACCACACTTACATAGTTATGTCCTCCTGTACCGAGACATCAATAAATATATCTTACGTAAACCTTATGTATTGTATTGTGTTATTGTAAGTATCGTTAGTTATTGTATTGTAATTTATTGTACTTTGGTATGTTATTGTAAGCATCTAATACTCTGATATGGTTATTATTGTTGTTGTTGTTGTTAAGTGGTGAAAGGGAGGTGGAGGGGTGTGAGACGGAGGTGGGAGGTGGATGAGAATGTGGAGGGGGAGGGAGGGGGAGGGAGGGGAGGGAGGGGGGAGGTGGAGGGGAGGTGGGGGAGTATGGAGGGGAGGTGGAGGGGAGTATGGAGGGGAGTGTGGAGTATGGAGGGAGGTGAGGAGGTGGAGGGGAGGGTGGGGGAGTATGGAGGGGAGTGTGGAGGGGAGGTGGGGGAGTAAGGAGGGAGGTGGGAGGGGGAGGAGGGAGGGGAGGTGGAGGGGGAGAATGGAGGGGAGGTGGGGGAGTGAGGGAGGTGGGGGAGTATGGAGGGGAGGTGTGGGGGAGTAGGGAGGGAGGTGAGGAGTATGGAGGGGGGTTAACGGGGGGTAATTAGGTGTTGCTTGGTAATTACCAGAGTATCGATCCAAGGTACTAGGAGGGCGTGAGAGAGAGTCACCACCTCTCTTCCACAGATCATCACCTTCCCTGTCTTCTCCCTCCCCCACCTCCCCCTCAATCCCACTTACACCACTCTAACCTCATCTTAACCCCCACTCCAACCGCCACGAGTCCAAGATGATGATTATTTGATCCACAACATAATGATGATGACGTCACCTACACTTTCAGGACGACCTATACCTTTCAAGAACGACCTACACCTCCAAGGACGACCTATACCTTCAAGGACGACCTACACCTCCAAGGACGACCTATACTCAAGGAAGACTCACACCTCAAGGACGACCTACACCTTCAAGGATGAGCTACAACTTCGGACGACCTACACCTTCAAAGACGACCCACACCCTTCAAGAACGACCTACACTCTCAAGGACGACCTACACTTTCAAGGACGACCTACACTTCCAAGGTCGACTCTACACCTCAAGGCGACGACTCACCACCTTCACGACGACCTACATCGTGACGACTCCACACTTTCTGGATGACCTGTAACTTCAAGGACGACCAACACCTTTCAAGGACGACCTACACTTTTATGACGACCTACACTTTCTGGATGACCTGTAGCTTCCAGGACGACCTACACTCATGACGACCTACACTCCAAGAACGACCTACACTTATAGGATTCGACCTACACCTGCAAGGACGACCTGTAGCTTCCAGAAGACTCTTCAGGCCAGACCGCTCATTAAACCGCATTAATTACTGCGCTTTAATTGGCTCTGTAACCACCTGTAAGCCCTCAAATTGGGCCAATCAGCGACGTCTCTCACAGTAGGTTCTCGGGGGAAGGTTCCAGTGAGGGTAGGTTCCAGGTAGGTTCCAGTAAGGGTAGGTTCCAGTAGGGATAGGTTCCAGTAGGGATAGGTTCCAGTATGGGTAGGTTCCAGTGAGGGTAGGTTCCAGTGAGGGTAGATTCCAGTGAGGGTAGGTTCCAATAGGGGTAGGTTCCAGGAGGCAGGTTCCAGAGGGTAGGTTCCAGCAGGGGCAGGTTCCAGTATGGTAGGTTCCAGTGAGGTAGGTTCCAGTGAGGGTAGGTTCCAGTGAGGGTAGGTTCCAGTGAGGGTAGGTTCCAGTGAGGGTAGGTTCCAGTGAGGCAGGGTTCCAGTGAGGGGTAGGTTCCAGTAGGGGTAGGTTCCAGCAAGGGTAGGTGCCAGTGAGGGTAGGTGCCAGTGAGGGTAGGTTCCATTAGGGTAGGTTCTGTCAAGGGTAGGTTCCAGGGGTAGGTTCCAGTAAGGGTAGGTGCCAGTGAGGTAGGTTCCATTAGGGTAGGTTCATCAAGGGTAGGTGCCAGTGAGAGGGCAGGTTCCAGTAAGGTAGGTGCAGTGAGGGCAGGTTCCAGTAGGGGTAAGTTCCAGTGAGGGTAGGTGCCAGTGAGGGTAGGTTCCAGCAGGGGCAGGTTCCAGTGAGGTAGGTGCCAGTGAGGCAGGTTCCAGTAGGGGCATTCCAGTGGGCAGGTGCCAGAGGGTAGGTTCCAGGGGCAGGTTCCAGGAGGGTAGGTGCCAGTGAGGTAGGTTCCAGTAGGGTAGGTTCCAGCAAGGGTAGGTGCCAGTGAGGGGTAGTAGGTGCCAGTGAGGCAGGTTCCAGTGAGGCAGGTTCCAGTAGGGACAGGTTCCAGCAGGGACAGGTTCCAGTAGGGACAGGTTCCAGTAAGGGTAGGTGCCAGTGAGGGTAGGTTTCTAGTAGGGGTGGTTCCAGTAGGGGTAGGTTCTAGTAAGGGTAGGTGCCAGAGAGGGTAGGTTCCATTAGGTAGGTTCCAGCATGGGAAGGTGCCAGTGAGGTAGGTTCCAGAGGGCAGGTTCCAGTAGGGGTAGTTCTGTAAGGGTAGGTGCCAGAGAGGGTAGGTTCTGAGTAAGGGTAGGCCAGTGAGGGTAGGTTCCAGTGGGAGGGTAGGTTCCAGTAGGGTAGGTTCCAGTGAGGTAGGTTCCAGCAGGGGCAGGTTCTATAAGGGCAGGTTCCAGTGAGGGTAGGTTCCAGTAGGGTAGGTGCCAGTGAGGGGTAGGTTCCAGGAATGGCAGGTGCCAGTGAGGATAGGTTCCAGTAAGGGTAGGTGCCAGTGAGGGTAGGTTCCAGTAGGGGTAGGTTCTAGTAGGGGTAGGTTCCCAGGAGTGGCAGGTTCAGTAGGGTAGGTTCCAGGAGGGCAGGTTCTGTGCAAGGGTAGTGCCAAGAGGGGTGCCAGTAGGGTAGGTTCAGTAGGGTAGGTTCTAGTAGGGTAGGTCCCAGTGAGGGTAAAGCAGAGGTAGGTTCCAGTAAGGGCAGTCCCTTCCCTCTCTTTTTTTCCCATTATATCATCTTTTATTTACTGATCCTATTCTCCTCCTCCCTCTATTCAAGTCTTTCCTCCTCCTCCTTCCCCTTCCTTGTCTCTCTCTTCTCCACATCTACTTCTTCTTGTTTAATATTATTTTTATTTTTTTCTCCATTCCTCTCCTTCCTCGTCATTCTCCTTTATCTTCTTCACCTCTTCTATCCATCTTACCCTTTGTATCTGCTCTCTCTGTCTTCCTCTCCCTCCTCCTTTCATCATCATCTCCGCCTATCTCTCCATCCCAATCCTCTTCCCTATTCATTACAGTGTATCCCATTAACCTCCTTTCTACCACCACCACCTCCCAACCTCACCATCTACCACCACCACCTCCTAACCCTCTCCATCTACCACCACCACCTCCTAACCTCCACCATCTACCACCACCACCTCCTAACCCTCACCATCTACCACCACCACCTCCTAACCTCACCATCTACCACCACCACCTCCCAACCTCACCATCTACCACCTCCCAACCCTCACCATCTACCACCACCACCTCCTAAACTCCTCACCATCTACCACCACCACCTCCTAACCCTCTCCATCTACCACCACCACCTCCTAACCCTCACCATCTACCACCACCACCTCCTAACCCTCACCATCTACCACCACCACCTCCTAACCCCTCACCATCTACCACCAACCTCCCAACCTCACCCATCTACCACCACCACCCCTAACCCTCTCCATCTACCACCACCACCACCTCCTAACCCTCTCCATCTACCACCACCACCTCCCTAACCCCACCATCTACCACCACCTCCTAACCCCTCTCCA
The DNA here is from genome assembly GCF_018991925.1 of Homarus americanus. Taxonomy (NCBI): domain Eukaryota; kingdom Metazoa; phylum Arthropoda; class Malacostraca; order Decapoda; family Nephropidae; genus Homarus; species Homarus americanus. The sequence continues at coordinate 21,245 of NW_024715094.1, forward strand.
TCTACCACCACCACCTCCTAACCCTCTCCATCTACCACCACCACCTCCTAACCCTCTCCATCTACCACCACCACCTCCCTAACCTCACCATCCACCACCACCACCTCCTAACCCTCACCATCTACCACCACCACCTCTAACCCCTACCATCTACCACCACCACCCCTAACCTCACCATTACCACCACCACCTCCCAACCTCACCATCTACCACCACCACCTCCTAGCCCTCACCATCTACCACCACCCACCCACCTAACCCCACCACCTACCACCACCACCACCCTAACCCTCACCATCTACCACCCCACCCACCACCACCTAACCCTCCATCTACCACCACCACCACCCTAACCCTCACTATCCACCACCACCACCCCTAACCCTCACCATCTACCACCACCACCACCTCCTAACCCTCCACCATCTACCACCACCACCTCCTAAGCTTCCATCTACCACCACCACCTCCTAACCTCACCATCTACCACCACCACCACCTAACCTCACCATCTACCACCACCACCACCCTAACCTCACCATCTACCACCACCACCACCTAACCCTCCACCCACCACACCACCACCTCACCTCCTAACCCTCACCATCCACCACCACCACCCCTAACCCTCACCATCTACCACCACCACCACCTCCTAACCTCACCATCTACCACCACCACCTCCCAACCCCCACCATCTACCACCACCACCTCCCACCTCACCATCTACCCACCACCACCCTAACCCCACCATCTACCACCACCTCCTAACCCTCCATCTACCACCACCACCTCCTAACCCTCTCCATCTACCACCACCACCTCCTAACCCTCACCATCTACCACCACCACCTCCTAACCCTCACCATCACCACCACCACCTCCTAACCCTCACCATCTACCCCCACCACCTCCTAACCCTCACCATCTACCACCACCACCTCCCTAACCCTCACCATCGACCACCACCACCTAACCCTCTCCATCTACCACCACCACCACCTCCAACCTCAATATCCACCACCACCACCCCTAACCCTCACCATCTACACCACTACCACCACCTCCCCAACCTCACCATCTACCACCACCACCTCCTAACCCTCACCACCTCCTAACCCTCACCATCCACCACCACCACCTCCTAACCCTCACCATCTACCACCACCACCTCCTAACCCTCACCATCCACCACCACCACCTCCCAACCCTCACCATCCACCACCACCACCTCCTAACCCCCACCATCTACCACCACCACCTCCCAAACCCTCACCATCTACCACCACCACCTCCTAACCTCACCATCTACCCCCACCACCTCCTAACCTCACCATCCCCCACCACCTCCTAACCTCACCACTCTACCACCACCTCACCTCCTAACCCCACCATCTACCACCACCACCTCCTAACCTCACCCCCCTCATACTATAGTTAGAAGGGTTTATCTCACCACTTTGTTTCCTCAGAAGAGATGTCAGAATAGAGAAATTTCAACTCTGTTATTATTTCCTGTCATAATTTAACCAGGAAGAATATATTCGTGGGAGTAAACTGAACATCCATGACTGTTATTGTTTCTTTGGGTGGTCATTGTGTGTGTGTGTGTGTAGGATTGATGGACACACACACACACATACACACGACTGTACCCAAACATATGATCGTCCTAGAAACCGGGAATTAATTAACAGAGGACGTGGAAATTAATTATCCCAGACGAGGACGTTAGAATTAATTAATATACGAAGTGGGAATTAATTAATATAATTGGGAATTAATTAACATAGAAAGTGGGAATTAATAAATATATTTGGGAATTAATTAATATACGAAGTGGGAATTAATTCATATAATTGGAAATTAATTAACATAGAAAGTGTGTGTGTGTGTGTGTGTGTGTGTGTGTGTGTGTGTGTGTTCACTACTGCTCACGACAATCAATGCTAATTTTTCCTCCGTCTCTCTCTCCTGATACCAGCTGAGTGGTGTGTGTGTGTGTGTGTGTGATGGTAGTTTGTACATAAAAGAAATGATGATTGAGAAGCGGCGTGTGTCTACCATCAATTGAAATCGGCTGATCAGCGACGTGTGTCAACCATCAACAGCTGAGAGATAGTGTGTGACAACCATCACAGTAGGAGGTATTGCCCCCCCCACAGCATGATGGCACCTCCCACCTCACAGCATGATGGAACCTCTCCCACTGCATGATGGCACCCCTGCAGCATGATGGCAGCTCCACCCCACAGCATGATGGCACCTCTCCCACCCTACAGTATGATGGCACTTCTCCACCCTACAGTATGATGGCACTCTACCACCTCACAGCATGATGGAACCTCTCCCACTGCATGATGGCACCCTGCAGCATGATGGCACCTCTCCCACCCCACAACATGATGGCACCTCTCCCACCCTACAGTATGATGGCACTTCTCCCACCCTACAGTATGATGGCACTCTACCACCTCACAGCATGATGGAACTCCCACTGCATGATGGCACCTCTCTCCCACCCCACAACATGATGGCACCTCTCCCACCCTACAGTATGATGGCACCTCTCCCACCTTACAGTATGATGGCACCTCTCCCACCTCACAGCAAGATGGCACCTCTCCCACCCCACAGCATGATGGCACCTCTCCCACCCTACAGTATGGTGGCCTCTCCTGCCCCCACAGCAAGATAGCACCTCTCCCACCACAGTATGATGGCACTCTTCCACCTGACAGCAAGATGGCACCTCTCCCACCTCACAGTATGATGGCACCTCTTCCACCTCACAGCAAGATGGCACCTCCCCACCTCACAGTATGATGGCACCTCTCCCACCTCACAGCAAGATGGCACTCTCCCCAGCCCACAGCGTGATGGCACTTCTCCCACCCCACAGTATGATGGCACCTCTCCCCACTCACAGCAAGATGGCACCTCTCCAACCCCACAGGAAGATGGCACTCTCCCACCACAGCAAGATGGCACTCTCCAACCCCACAGGAAGATGGCACCTCTCCCACCTCACAGCAAGATGGCACCTCTCCCACTCACAGCAAGATGGCACCTCTCCAACCCCACAGGAAGATGGCACCTTCCCACCCCACAGCATGATGGCACCTCTCCCACCTCACAGTATCTTGGCACCTCTCCCACCCCACAGCAAGATGGCACCTCCCACCCCACAGCATGATGGCACCTCTCCCACCCTACAGTATGATGGCACCTCCACCCTACAGCAAGATGGCACCCTCCCACCTCACAGTATGATGGCACCTCTCCCACCTCACAGCAAGATGGCACCTCTCCCACCACAGTATGATGGCACTCTCCACCTCACAGCAAGATGGCACCTCCCACCCAGTATGATGGCACCTCCCACCTCACAGCAAGATGGCACTTCCCACCTCACAGTATGATGGCACCTCTCCCACCTCACAGCAAGATGGCACCTCCCACCCTACAGTATGATGGCACCTCTCCCACCTCACAGTATGATGCACCTCTCCACCTCACAGCAAGATGGCACCCTCCCACGCCACAGTTTGATGGCACCTCCCACCTCACAGCAAGATGGCACCTCTCCCACCCCACAGTATGATGGCACCTCTCCCACCCCACAACAAGATGGCACCTCCCTCAACAGTATGATGGCACCTCTCACCTCACAGCAAGATGGCACCTCCCACCCCCACAGTATGATGGCACTCTCCCACCTCACAGCAAGATGGCACCTCCCACCCTCACAGCAAGATGGCACCTCTCCCACCTCACAGTATGATGGCACCTCTCCCACCTCACAGCAAGATGGCACCTCTCCTCCTACAGCATGATGGCACCTCTCCCACCTCACAGCAAGATGGCACCTCTCCCACCCCACAGTATGATGGCACCTCCCACCTCACAGTATGATGGCACCTCCCACCCCACAGCAAGATGGCACCTCTCCCACCTCACAGTATGATGGCACCTCTCCCACTGCCACAGTATGATGGCACCTCTCCCCACCTCACAGCAAGATGGCACCTCTCCCACCCCACAGTATGATGGCACCTCTCCCACCTCACAGTATGATGGCACCTCCCACCCCACAGCAAGATGGCACCTCTCCCACCTCACAGCAAGATGGCACCTCCCCACGCTACAGTATGATGGCACCTCTCCCACCCACAGCAAGATGGCACCTCTCCCACCACAGCAAGATGGCACTCTCCTCGCTACAGTATGATGGCACTCTCCCACCTCACAACATGGCACTGCTCCCACCTCACAGTATGATGGCACTTCTCCCACCACAGCAAGATGGCACCTCTCCCACCTCACAGTATGATGGCACCTCCCCACCTCACAGTATGATGGCACCTCTCCCACCTCACAGCATGATGGCACCTCTCCCACCCTACAGTATGATGACACCTCCCACCTCAGCATGATGGCACTCTCCCCACTCACAGCATGATGGCACCTCTCCCACCACAGCAACATGGCACCTCTCCCACCCCTACAGTATGATGACACCTTCCCACCCCACAGTATGATGGCACCTCTCCCACCTCACAGTATGATGGCACCTCTCCCACCCACAGCAACATGGCACCTCTCCCACCTCACAGCATGATGGCACCTCTCCCACCCTACAGTATGATGACACCTCTCCCACCCCCACAGTATGATGGCACCTCTCCCACCTCACAGTATGATGGCACCTCTCCCACCTCACAGCAACATGGCACCTCTCCCCCCTCACAGCATGATGGCACCTCCCCACCCTACAGTATGATGGCTCCTCTCCCACCTCACAGCAACATGGCACCTCTCCCACCTCACAGCATGATGGCACCTCTCCCACCCTACAGTATGATGACACCTCTCCCACCCCACAGTATGATGGCACCTCTCCACCTCAGTATGATGGCACCTCTCCCACCTCACAGCAACATGGCACCTCCCACCACAGCATGATGGCACCTCTCCACCCTACAGTATGATGGCTCCTCTCCCACCCCACAGCAAGCTGGCACCTCTCCCACCCCACAGCATGATGGCACCTCTCCCACTCCACAGCATGATGGCACCTCTCCCACCTCACAGCAAGATGGCACCTCTCCCACCCTACAGTATGATGGCACCTCTCCCACCACAGCAAGATGGCACCTCTCCCACCTCACAGCAAGATGCACCCCTCCCCACCCTACAGTATGATGGCACCTCTCCCACCCTACAAGTATGATGGCACCTCCCCACCTCACAGCAAGATGGCACCCTCCCACCTCACAGCAAGATGGCACCCCTCCCACCTCACAGCAAGATGGCACCTCTCCCACCCTACAGTATGATGGCACCTCTCCCACTTCCACAGTATGATGGCACCTTCCCACCTCACAGCAAGATGGCACTCTCCCACCCTACAGTGCATGATGGCACCTCTCCCACCTCACAGCATGATGGCACCTCCACCTCACAGCAAGATGGCACCTCTCCCACCTCACAGCAACATGGCACCTCTCCCACCTCACAGCATGATGGCACCTCTCTCCCACCCACAGTATGATGGCACCTCTCCACCTCACAGCATGATGGCACCTCTCCACTCTACAGTATGATGGCCTCTCTCCCACCCACAGCATGATGGCACCTCTCCCACCCCACAGCAAGATGGCTCCTTCCCACCTCACAGCATGATGGCACCTCTCCCACCCCACAGACATGATGGCACCTCTCCACCCCACAGCATGATGGCACCTCTCCCACCCCACAGCATGATGGCACCTCTCCCACCCTACAGTATGATGGCCTCTCCCACCCCACAGACATGATGGCACCTTTCCCACCCCACAGCATGATGGCACCTCTCCCACCCCACAGCATGATGGCACCCTCCCACCCCCAGCATGATGGCACCTCTCCCACCCCACAGCATGATGGCTCCTCTCCCACCCCACAGCATGATGGCACCTCTCCCACCCCACAGCAAGCTGGCACCTCTCCCACCTCACAGCATGATGGCACCTCTCCCACCCCACAGCATGATGGCTCCTCTCTCCCACCCCACAGCATGATGGCACCTCCCACCCCACAGCATGATGGCACCTCCCACCCCACAGCATGATGGCTCTCTCCCACCCCACAGCATGATGGCACCTCCCACCCCACAGCATGATGGCAACTCTCCCACCCCACAGCATGATGGCTCTCTCCCACCCCACAGCATGATGGCACCTCTCCACCCCACAGCATGATGGACCTCTCCCACCCCACAGCATGATGGCACCTCTCCCACCCCACAGCATGATGGCACCTCTCCCACCCCACAGCATGATGGCTCTCTCCCACCCCACAGATGATGGCACCTCTCCCACCCCACAGCATGATGGCACCTCTCCACCCCACAGCATGATGGCCTCTCCCACCCCACAGCATGATGGCACCTCCCACCCCACAGCATGATGGCACCTCCGGAATTTATACAGAACAAGTTTGGCAATATCCTGAGAGCGTAAATAACGAACACACTCTCGTTCATCTTGGGACACGGCGACTAGGTAAGAAATTGTAGAGAGGCGCCATTAAGCTGGGGAAGAAACGCCAATAAGCTAGGAAGAAACGCCATTAAGCTTAGGAAGAACGCCATTAAGCAGGGAAGAAACGCCATTAAGCTGAAAAATCGCTAAAACGGGGTATTTTATTCTCCTGCCTGTATGTATGTATGTATGTATGTATTTATGTATGTATGTGTGTAAGCATTATTATTTTGGGTACGTTGGTGTGGTATCTTGCTAAATATAATTTTTCACTACCATCACCCATGTTAATCAACCCATACACCCACATCACACCCATACACACATCATCCACCCATACACCACATCATCCACCCATACACCCACATCACCACCCATACACACCACATCATCCACCCACACCCCACATCATCCACCCATACACCAACATCATCCACCCATACACCCATCCATCCATACACCCACATCATCCACCCACACCCACATCATCCACCCATACACCAACATCATCCACCCACACCAACATCATCCACCCATACACCAACATCATCCACCCATACACCCAAATCATCCACCCATACACCCACATCATCCACCCATACACCCCACATCATCCACCCATACACCCACATCATCCACCCATACACCACATCATCCACCCATACACCAACATCATCCACCCATACACCCACATCATCCACCCATACACCCACATCATCCACTCATACACCCACATCATCCACCCATACACCCACATCCACCCATACACCAACATCATCCACCCATACACCACATCATCCACACACCCACATCACATCCACCATACACCCACATCATCCACCCATACACCCACATCATCCACTCCATACACCACTCAATACCCACGTCAACTTTAACTAGCCATACCCTACACCAAAGACCCAACACAGAGGCCTACACTAACTACTGTACCATCCAATTAGCATGACGCCTAAGTTGGTGTAGGTGGTGATGATGATGATGAATAACCAACACCAGGTAAGTTACAGGTAAACCCCAGGTAAGATAATAATCCAAAACAATAACACTAAAATCACTAGTTTGTATATCGGATCACCTGACGATTAAACACTAGTGGGGCAGAGGGGGGAGGGCTGGGGGAGGAGGGGAGGAGGGGGGTAGGTTAGTTAAGCCTGAGAAGGAGGAGTAGAGGGGGTAGTGGTGTGGGGAGGGGGAGGGGTAGTGGTGGTGGGGGTAGTAGTGGTGGTGGGGGTAGTAGTGGAGGGGTAGGGGGAGGGGTAGCGAGGGGTAGGGTGGGGAGGGGTGTGGTGGTGGGGGTAGTAGTGGTGGGAGGGGTAGTAGTGGTGGAGGGGTAGTAGGGGAGGGGTAGGGTGGTGGGAGGTGGTAGGGAGGGGTAGTGGTGGTGGGGTAGTAGTGGGGAGGGGTAGTAGTGGTGAGGGGTAGTTAGGTGGAGGGTGGTGGTGGGGAGAGGGTGGAGGGCAGGAGGGCAGTGGAGGGAGTGGTGGGGTGGTGGGGAGGGTAGTGGTGGGAGGGTAGTAGTGGTGGGAGGGTAGGGAGGGGTAGTAGTGGAGGGTAGTGGTGGTGGGAGGGGTGGGGTGGTGGTGGGAGGGTGGGTGAGGGGTAGTGGTGGGAGGGGTAGTGGGGAGGTGGTAGGGTGGTGGAGGGGTAGTGGTGGTGGGAGGGGTAGTGGTGGGAGGGGTAGTGGTGGTGAGGGGTAGTAGTGGTGAGGGGTAGTAGTGGGAGGGGTAGTAGGGTGGGAGGGGGTAGTAGTGGGTGGAGGGGTAGTAGTGGTGGGGAGGGGTAGTAGGTGGAGGGGTAGGGTGGGTAGGAGGGCAGTGGTGGGAGGGTAGTGGGAGGGTAGTGGTGGAGGGTAGGAGGGTAGTGGTGGGAGGGTGGGGCAGGAGGGTGGTGGGTTAGGGAGGGTAGTAGGGATGGGTAGTAGTGGTGAGGTAGTAGTGGGGATGGGTAGAAGTGGTGGTGGGAGGTGGTGGTGGGAGGTAGTGGATGGGAGGTAGTAGGGGGAGGGGTAGGGTGGGGTAGGAGGGGTAGTAGTGGTGGGAGGGGTAGGTAGTGGTGGGAGGGGTAGTAGTGGGGGGGAGGGGTAGGGGGTGGGAGGGGTAGTGGTGGAGGGGTAGTGGTGGTGGGAGGGGTAGTAGTGGTGGAGGGTAGTGGTGAGCACATGTACCCGAACGAAGTACATTGA
>NW_024715095.1:0-23667 GCF_018991925.1 Homarus americanus
TCACGTATTGTTACCTGAGTGTCTGAGGTGCACCTGGAGTGTCAGGAGGCACTTGGAGGTCAGAGGTGCACCTGGAGTGCCTGGAGGTACCTGGGAGTGTCTGAGGCACCTGGCAGGCCTGGTGTACCTGGCAGTGTCTGAGGTGTACTGGCAGCAGCACAAGGTACTCTGGGAGGTTGAAGCGGTGTACCTGGGAGTGTTAGGAGGTGTATCAGGAGTGACAGGAGTACCCAGGAGGTCAGAGGTACCTGGAGTGCTAGAGGTGTACCTGGGAGCACGGGAGGTGTACCTGGGAGTGTCAGAGGTGTACTTGGGAGTGTCAGAGGTGTACCTGGGAGGTAGGGGTGCAGGGAGCGTCAGTGGAGCACATCGAGGTCAAAGGATACCTGGAGTGGGTACCTGGGAGTGTCTGATGTGTACCTGGGAGTGTCAGATGTACCTGGAGGTTAAGGTGTACCAGGAACTCTGAAAAATGGGAGGCCAGGGTGTACCAGGGAGGCATAAACGGGAGCGTCAGAGGTGTACCTGGGAGTGTCGAGGTGTACTTGGCAGTGTCTGAAGGTACCTGGCAGTGTCACGGTGCACCTGGGAGTGTCACTGGTGTATCTGGGAGAGGGAGGTGTATCAGGGAGTGACAGAGGAGTACCTAAGAGTGTCAGAGGTGTACCTGGAGTGTGTGAGAAGTGTTCTGGGAGTGTTCAGGTGTACCTGGGAGCGCCAGAGGTGTAACTGGAGTGTCAGGGGTACCAGAGCACAGGAGTACCTGGGAGTGCTCAGAGGTGTACCTGGGAGCCAGAGGTTTTCCTGGGAGTGCTGGGAGACTAAGCCGGACGGTACCTGGGTGTGTCAGAGGCACAGGAATGTCAATGAGTACCTAGGAAGTCAGACGTACCTGAGTATCAGAGGTGTGAGAGTCAGAGGTGCACCTTGGAGTCAGAGGTACCAGAGAGGTCAAAGGTATACCTGGGAGCGTCGGAGGTGTACCTGGAGTGTGAGGAGTACCTGGAGGTCAGAGATGTACCTGGCAAAATAGAGGTGTACCTGGGAGTGTCTGAGGTGTACCCAGAGACAGGGAGAACCAGGGTGAAAGAGGTGCACCTGGGAGGCCAGAGGTGTACCAAGGAGTGTCTGAGGTTTTGAAGTGCAAACTAGGAGGTCAGAGGAATACCCAGGAGTGTCAGAGGTACCTGGGAGTGTCAGAGGTGTGCCTGGGAATGTCAGAGGTGTACCTGGAATGTCTGAGGTGTACCTGGGAGGTCTGAGCTGTACCTGGGAGGTTAGGGAGAATATACCAGGGAGGTCACAGGAGAACCAGGGAGGTCACAGGAGAACCTGGGATGTGAGTGGTACCTGAGAGTGTGAGAGGTGCACGAGTGTCTGAGGTGTACCTGGCAGTTCAAGGTGTACCTGGGAGTGTCAGGAGGTGTGCTTGGAGTGTTTTAGGTGTACCTGGGAGGTCTGAGGAGTACCTGAGTAGTCTGAGGTGTACCTGGGAGTATCAGAGAAATACTGGGAATGTCACAGAGACCTGGGAGGAGAGGTGTACCCAGAAGTGACTGAGGTGTACCAGGAGTGTCAGAGGTACCTGGGAGTCTGAGGGACCTGGGAGGTCAGAGAGGTGCACCTGGGAGGCTCAGGGTACCAGGGAGTGTCTAAGGTGTACCTGGAGTGTCAGAGGTACCTGGGAGGTCAGAGGCATTGGCAGTGTCTGAAGTGTACCTGGCAGTGTTGGGCGATGCACCTGGGAGTCACTGGTGTATCTGGGAGGTTAGAGGTGCATCAGGAGTGACAGAGGAGTACCTAGGAGGTCAGAGGTGTACCTGGGAGTGTGGAAGGAAGTGTTCCTGGGAGTGTCAGGTGTACCTTGAGAGTGTCAGAGGTGTAACTGGGAGGCAGCTAGGTACCAGGAGTGTCAGTGGAGTACCTGGGAGTGTCAGAGGTGTACCGGGAGTTTCAGAGGTTTTTCCTGGGAGGTCAGGAGGCATCCTGGGAGTGTCGGATGTGTACCTGGGAGGCCAGAGGTACCAGGAAGGCCGGTCGGAGTACCTGGGAGTGTCAGATGTGTACCTGAGAGTATCAGAGGTGTACCTGGGAGTGTCAGAGGTGTACCTTGAGTGTCAGAGGTACCAGAGAGAGACAAAGGTCTACCTGGGAGTGTCGGAGGTGCACCATGGCCAGAGATGTACCTTGGAGTGTCAGAGAGATGTACCAAGGGGTCAGAGGTGTACCTGGGAGTGTCGGAGGTGTACTGGGAGGTTTGAGGTACCTGGGAGGCCAGAGGGTACCAGGAGTGTCAGAGGAATACCTAGGAGTGTCAGAGGTGTACCTGGGAATGTCGGAGTTGTACCTGGGAGGTCAGAGGTACCTGGGGAGGTCGGAGGTGACCTGGGAGTGTCACAGGAGTACCTGGGATTGTCAAGAGGTGCACCTAAGAGCATCGGAGGTTTACCTGTGAGTGCCGGAGTTGTACCTGGGCGTGTCAGAGGTGTACCTGGGAGCGTGAGAAGTGTACCCCTGAGTATCGGAGGTGTACCTGGGAGTGTCGGAGGTGTACCTTGGAGTGTCAAATGTACTTGGGAGTGTCAGAGGTTTGGGAGTCTTGGGGCGGTGTACCTGGGAGTGTGGGAGGTACCTGAGCAAGCCAGGAGGTGCTCAGAGTGCACTTGGGAGTGTCAGAGGGCACCTTGGAGTGTCTCAGGTGTACCTGGGAGTGTCTGATGTGTACCTGGCAGTGTCTGAGTGTACCTGGCAGTGTCTGAGGTGTACCCAGTGTCAGCGGTACCTGGGAGTGTAGCAGGTACCTGGGAGCAGTTAGAGGTGTATCAGGGAGTGACAGAGGAGCACCAGGAGTGTCAGAGGTGTACCTGGGAGTATCAGATATGTACCTGGGAGTGTCAGAGGTATCTGGGAGTGTTGGACGGTACCTGGGAGTGTGAGAAGTGTACTTGGGAGTGTCTGGGGTGTACCTGGGAGTGTCTGGGTGTACCTGGGACTGAGGTGTACTGGGAGTGTCAGAGGTGCACTGGAATGTCAGAGGTGTACCTGGGAGGTCAGGGGTGTACCTGGGAGTGCCAGAGGTGTACCTGGAGTGTCAGAGGTGCACATGGGAGTGTCAGAGGTGTACCTGGGAGTCTCAGAGGTGGCATAGGAGTGTCAGTGAAGTACCTGGGGAGTTCTGCAACATCGTAGGTGTACCTGGGAATCGGAGGTGTACCTGGAATATCGGAGGTGTACCAGGGAGTGTCAGAGAAGCACCTGGGAGGCAGAGGTGTACCAGGAGTTCGAGGTACCTAGAGTGTCACAGGTGTACCAGGGAGTGTCAGAGGAATACCTAGGAGTGTGAGAGGTGTACCTGGGAGTGTCAGAGGTGTACCTAGGAGACGGAAGTTTACCTGGGAGTGTGAGAGTTGTACCTGGGAGTGTCGGAGGCGAACCTGGGAGAGTGTCAGAGGTGCACCTGGGAATATCGGAGGTGTACCTGGGAATATCGAAGGTGTACCTGGGAGTGTCAGAGGTATTTGGAGTGTCGGAGGTGTACCTGGGAGGCACAGGAGTACCTGGGATTGTCGGTGTACCTGGCAGTGTCAGAGGTGTACTGGGAGGTCAGAGATGTACCAGGGAGTGTCAGAGGTGATCTGGGAGTGTCGGACGTGTACCTGGGAGTGTCAGAGATGTACCTTGGAGTGTCAGAGATGTACCTGGGTGTCAGAGGTACCTGGGAGGTCGGAGGTGTACCTGGGAGTGTGAGAGAAGTGTACCTGGGAGGCCAGAGAGTTGTACCTAGTAGTATCGGAGGTTTACCTGGGAATGTCGGAGTTGTACCTGGGAGTGTCAGAGGTGCACCTGGGAGTGTCAGGTGTACTTGGGTGTGTCAGAGATGTACCTGGGAGTGTCAGAGGACCAAGTGTGGACGGTACCTGGGAGTACTGGGATGTATCTGGAAGTGTTGGAGGTGTACCTGGGAGTGCCTGGGGTGTACATGGGAGTGTCTGGGTGTACCTGGGAGTGTCCGGGGTGTACCGGAGTGACTGAGGTTTACCTGGAAGTCTCAGAGGTGTTCCTGGGAGTGTTGGAGGTGTACCTGGGAGTGCCTGGGTGACCTGGGAGTGTCTGGGGTGTACCTGGGAGTGTCTGAGGGCACTAAGTCTCAGAGGTGTTCCTGGGAGTGTCAGAGGTGTACCTGGGAGGTCAGGGTACCAGGAGTGTCTGAGGTACCTGGGAGGCGTCAGAGGTGTACCTGGAGTGTCGGAGGTGTACCTGGCAGTGTCTGGAGCACCTGGCAGTGTCTGAGGTACCTGGCAGTGCCGGGGCGGTGTACCTGGGAGTGTCAGCAACCTGGGATTGTTAGAGGTGTATCAGGAGCAAGAGAGGTACCAGGGAATGTCAGTGGGAGAGTACCTGGGAGGGTCAGAGGTGTACCTGGGAGTGCTGTAGAGGTGTACCTGAGTAACAGAGGTGTACCTGGGAGTGTCAGAGGTGTACCTGGGAGGTCAGAGGTGTACCTGGGAGTGTCGGAGGTGTACCTGCGAGTGTGGAGAAGTGTACCTGGGAGTGCCTGGGTACCTGCGAGTCTGGGTGTACCTGGGAGTGTCTGAGGTGTACCTGAAGCTCAGAGGTGTACCTGGAGTGCACCTGGGAGTGTCAGGGGTGTACCAGGAGTGTCTGAGGTGTACCTGGGAGGTCGGAGGTACCTGGGAGTTCGGAGGTGCACTGGCAGTGTCTGAAGTGGACCTGGCAGTCAGGTGTACTGAAGTGTCACCGGTGTTCCTGGGAGTGTTAGAGGTATCAGGGAGTGACAGAGGAGACCTACGAGTGTCAGTGAAGTACTGGGAGGTCAGAGGTGTACCTGGGAGGTCAGAGGTGTACCCGGGAGTGTCAGGAGATGTGACCTCAGGGAGTGTCAGAGGTATTCAGCAAGTGGACGTGTACCTGGGAGTGCCTGGGTGTACCTGGGAGTGTCAGAGGTGTACCTGGGAGTGTCAGGGGTGTACCTGGGAGTGTCAGGTGCACCTGGCAGTGTCTGAAGTGTACCTGGCAGTGTCTGGAGGTGTTCCTGGCAGTGTCAGCGGTGTAACCGGGAGTGTCAAGCGGTGTACCTGAGTGTTAGAGGTGCATCAGGGAGGCAACAGAGGTGTACCAGGGAATGTCAGTGGAGTACCTGGGAGTGTCAGGTGTACCTGGGAGTGTCAGAGGTGTACCTGGGAGTGTTAGAGGTGTACCTGGTGTGTCAGAAGTGTACCTGAGTTCGGAGGCTCACAGGGCATCAGAAGTGTACCTGGGTGCCTGGGGTGTACCGGGAGGTTCAGGTGTACCTGGGAGCAAGTCTGTTGTACCTGGAAGTCTCAGAGGTGTACCTGGGAGTGTCAGAGGTGTACCTGGGAGTGTCAGGGGTACCAGGAGTGTCAGAGGAATACCCAGAGTGTCAGAGGTGTACCTGGGAGTGTCAGAGCTGTGCCTGGGAATGTCAGAGGTGTACTTGGAATGTCTGAGGTGTACCTGGGAGTGTCTGGGGTACCTGGGAGTGTCTGGGGTGTACTGGGAGTGTCAGAGGTACCTGGGAGTGTCGGAGGTACCTGAGAGCGTGAGAAGTGTACTTGGGAGTGTCTGGGGTGTACCTGGGAGTGTCTGGGGTGTACCTGGGATGGAGGTGTACCTGGGAGGTCAGGAGTGTACCTGGGAATGTCAGAGGTACCAGGGAGTGTCAGTGGATACCTGGGAGTGTCAGGGAAGTGGGAGTGTCGGAGGCATCGGAGTGTCAGAGGTACCTGGCAGTGTCAGCGGTGTGCCTGGAGTGTCAGAGGCCTGGGAATGTCAGAGGTGTTCCTGGGAGTGTCTGAGGTGTACCTGGGAGTGTCTGAGGTGAACTGGGAATGATGAGAGAAGGACCAGGGGAGGTCACAGGAGAACCTGGGAGTGTGAGAGGTGTACCTGGAGAGTGTGAGAGGTGTGCACCAGGAGGTTCAAGTGTACCTGGGAGGTCAGAGGTGTACCTGGGAGGTGGACGTGTTCAAGAGTGTAAGGAGGTGCACCTAGGAGGCAGGGGAGAACCAGGAGCGAAAGAGGTGTACTGGGAGCAAGGTGTACCAGGGAGTGTTGAGGTGTACCTGGGAGGTGTCAGAGGTGCCAGAGGTGTGAGAATACATAGGAGTGTCAGAGGTGTACCTGGGAGTATCAGAGTTGTAACTTGGGGAGTGTCGGAGGTATACTGGGAATGTCGGAGTTGTACCTGGGAGTGTCAGAGGTGTACCTGAGTGTCGGAGGTGTACTGGGAGTGTCACAGGAGTACCAGGGATACCAGAGGTACCTAAGAGTATCGGAGGTTTACCTGTGAGTGTCGGAGTTACCTGGAGTGTCAGAGGTGCACCTGGGAGCGTGAGAAGTATACCTGGGAGTATCGGAGGTGTACCTGGGAGTGTCGGAGGTGTACCTTGAGTGTCAAATGTGTACTTGGGAGTGTCAGAGGTGTAACTTGGGAGTGTCACGGTGTACCTGGGAGTGTCTGAGGTGTACCTGGAGTGTCAGAGGTGTGCCTGGGAGTGTCAGAGGTACACTTGGGAGTGTCAGAGGGGCACCTGGAGTGTCTGAGTTGTACCTGGAGGTTCATGTGTACCTGGCAGTGTCTGAGGTGTACCTGGCAGTGTCTGAGGTGTACCTGGCAGTGTCAGCGGTGTACCTGGGAGTGTCAGCGGTGTACCTCGGAGTGTCAGTGGAGTACATGGAGTGTCAGAGGTGTTCCTCGGAGTGTCGGCGGTGTACAGTACATGGAATGTCAGGTGTACCTGGTGTCAGAGCTGTACCTGGGAGGCTCAGAGGTGTGCCTGGGAGGCTCGCAGGTGTACCTGGGAGTGTCTGAGGAGTACCTGGGAGTGTCTGAGGTACCTGGGAGGCCAGAGAAATACCAGGCAGGAGTTTCACAGGAGTACCTGGGAGTGTGAGAGGTACCTGCGGAGTGTAAGAGGTGTACCTAGAAGCGACTGAGGTGTAACAGGGAGTGTCGAGGTGTACCTGGGAGTGTCTGAGGTGTACCTGGGAGTGACAGGGGAGAAACCAGGAGGAAAGAGGTACCTGGGAGTGTCAGAGGTGTACCAGGAGTGTCTGATGTACCTGGAGTGCCGAGGTGTACCAGGAGCGTCAGAGGAATACCTAGGAGTGTCAGAGGTGTACCTGCGAGTGTCAGAGGTGTGCCTGGAATGTCAGAGGTGTACTTGAATGGCCCTGAGGTACTGGAGTGTCTGAGCTGTACCTGGGAGTAAGCCAGAGAATTACCAGAGAGTGTCACAGGAGAACCGAGGAGGCTCGCCAGGAGATCCTGGAGTGTGAGGAGGTAACGAGAGTGTGAGGTGTACCCAGGGAGTGTCTGAGGTGTACCTGGGAGTGTCGGCGGTGCACATGGAATGTCAGAGGTGTACCTGGCAGTGTCAGCGGTGTACCTGGGAGCGTCAGAGGTGCCTGGAGTGTCTTAGGTGCACCTAGGAGTGTCTGAGGAGCAATTTGGGAGTGTCTGAGGTGTACCTGAGTATCAGAGGTACCTGGGAGTGTCTGAGGTACCTGGGAGTGTCAGAGGTGTAATTTGAGTGTCAGGTGTACCAGGAGGTCTGAGGTGTACCTGGGAGGTCAGAGGTGTACCTGGAGTGTCGGAGGTGTAATTTTGGCAGTGTCTGAAGTGTACCAGGTGTCAGCGGTGTACCTGGGAGTGCCACCGGTGTATCTGGGAGTGTTTGAGGTGTATCAGGAGTGACAGAGGAGTACCTAGGGAGGTCAGAGGTGTACCTGGAGTGTGAGAAGTGTAAATTGGGAGTGTCCGTGGTGTACCTGGGAGTGTCAGAAGTGTAACTGGGAGTGTTAGTGTTCCAGGGAATGTCAGTGGAGTACCTGGGAGGTCGAGGTGTACCTGGAAGTGTCAGAGGTTTACCTGGAGTGTCAGAAGTGTATCTGGGAGGTTTGACGGTAACCGGAGTGTCAGAGGTGTACCAGGGAATGTCAGTGGAGCAATCTGGGAGGTCAGATCGCAATCTGAGAGCATCAGAGGTGCACCTGGGAGCAGTTGAGGTAAAATCTGGGAGTGCCGGGGAGGTGTACCAGAGAGGTCAGAGGTACCTGGGATGTCGAGGTGTACCTGGATTGTCAGATGTACCTTGAGGTCAGAGATGTACCTGGGCGTGTCAGAGGTGTACCTGGGAGTGTCGGAGGTGTACCTGGAGTGTGAGAAGTGTACCTGGGAGTGTCGGAGGTGTACCTGAGTGTCGGAGGTACCTGAAGTGTCGAAGGTGTACCTGGGAGTGTCAGAGGTGTACCTGGGAGTGTCGGAGGTGTACCTTGAGTGTCAGAGGTGTACCTGGGAGGCCGGAGGTGTACCTGGAGGCTGGTGGAATACCTGGCGTTGCTGGTGTACCTGGGAGTGTCAGAGGTGTACCCGGGAGTGTCAGAGGTGTACCTGTTTTGTCGGAGGCGCACCCGACAGCGTGAGAACTTGTACCTGGGAGTGTCTCAAAAATTTGAGTGTCCGCGGTGTACCTGTGGAGTGTCGGAGTTGTACCTGGAGTGTCAGAGGTGTACCTAGAGCGTGAGAAGTACCTGGGAGGTCGGAGGTGTACCTGGGAGTGTCGGAGGCGTACCTGGGAGTGTCAAAGGTAATTTGGGAGGGCCGAGGTGTACTTGGAGTGTCAGGTGTACCTGGCAGTGTCTGAGGTGTAACGAGAGCGTCAGAGGTGTGCCTGGAGTGTCAGAGGTGCACTTGGGAGGCCAGGTACCCCGGAGCAGCTCATGTACCTGAGTGTCTGATGTACCTGGCAGTGTCTGAGGTACCTGGCAGTGTCTGAGGTGTAATCTGGCAGTGTCATGGTGTACCTGGGAGTGTCAGCAGGTAATCTGGAGTGTTAGAGATGTATCAGGGAGACAGAGGAGTACCTGGAGTGTCAGAGGTACCTGGGAGAGAGTCAGAGGTGTACCTGGAGCGTCAGGGTGTGCCAGGGAGTGTCAGTGGAGTACATGGGAGTGTCAGAGGTGTTCTTGGAGCGTCGGCGGTGTACATGAATGTCAGAGGTGTACTTGGCAGTGCCAGCGGTGTACCTGGGAGTGTCAGAGGTGTGCTTGGGAGGTTCTTAGGTGTGTCTGGAGTGCGTCTGAGGAGTACCTGGAGGTCTGAGGTGTACCTCGGAGTGTCAGAGAAATACCAGGGAGTTTCAGGAGTACCTTTGAGTGTGAGGTGTACCTAGAAGGACTGAGGTAAATTAGAGCGTCAGAGGTGTACCTGGGAGTGTCCGAGGTAACGGGAGCGTCTGAGGTGTACCTGGGAGTGACAGGGGAGAACCAGAGTGAAAGAGTGTACCTGGGAGGTCAGAGAGGTACCAAGGAGTGTCTGAGGTGTACCTGGGAGTGTCTGATGTGTACCTGGCAGTGTCTGAGGTGTACCTGGCAGTGTCTGAGGTGTACCTGGCAGTGTCAGCGGTGTACCTGGGAGTGTTCAGCGGTGTACATGGGAGTGTTAGAGGTGTATCAGGAGACAGAGGAGTACCTAAGAGTGTCAGAGGTGTACCTGGGAGTATCAGATATGTACCTGGGAGGTCAGGTGTATCTGGGAGTGTTGGACGTGCCTGGGAGGAGGAGAAGTGTACTTGGGATTGTCTGGGGTGTACCTGAGTGTCTGGGGTGTACCTGGGATTTGAGGTGTACCTGGGAGTGTCAGAGGTACCTCGGAATGTCAAAGGTGTACCTGGGAGTGTCAGGGGTGTACCAGGGAGGTCAGTGAGTACCTGGGAGTGTCAGAGGTGTACCTGGAGTGTCGGAGGTAGCATGGGAGTGTCAGAGGTGTACCTGGGAGTCTCAGAAGTATACCCAGGAGTGTCAGTGAAGTACCTGGGAGTCTCAAAAGTGTACCTGCGAGTATCGGAGGTGTACCTGGGAATATCGGAGGCACCTCGAATATCGGAGGTGCAACGGGAGTGTCAGAGAAGTACCTGGGAGGCTGGGAGGTGTACCAGGAGTGTCTGAGGTACCAGGAGTGTCACAGGTGTACCAGGGAGTGCAGAGAGAATACCTAGGAGGTGAGGTGTACCTGGGAGTGTCAGAGGTGTACCTAGGAGACGGGAAGTTTACCTGGGAGTGCTGAGCAGGCCTGGGAGGCTGGGAGGCGAACCTAGGAGTGTCAGAGGTGCACCTGGGAATGTCAGAAGTATACCAGAGTCGGTGAAGTACCTGGGAGTCTCAAAGGTGTACCTGGGAGTATCGGAGGTGTACCTGGGAATACCGGAGGTGTACTGTGTCAGAGGTGTACCTGGGAATATCGGAGGTGTACCTGGGAATATCGAAGGTGTACCTGGGAGTGTCAGGAGGTGTACCTGGGAGTGTCGGAGGTGTACCTGGGAGTGTCACAGGAGTACCTGGGATTGTCAAAGGTGTACCTGGCAGTGTTAGAGGTGTACCTGGGAGTGTCAGAGATGTACCACAGGAGTGTCAGAGGTGTATCTGGGAGTGTCGGACGTGTAACTGCGAGTGTCGGCAGATGACCTTGGAGTGTCAGAGATGTACCTGCGTGTCAGAGGTGTACCTGGGAGTGTCGGTGGTGTACCTGGGAGTGTGAGAAGTGTACCTGGGAGTGTCAGAGTTGTACCTAGGAGTATCGGAGGTTTACCTGGGAATGTCGGAGTTGTACCTGGGAGTGTCAGAGGTGTACCTGGGAGTGTCAGGTACCTGGGTGTGTCAGAGATGACCTGGGAGTGTCAGAGGTGTACCTGGGAGTGTCAGAGGTACCTGGGAGTGTCGGAGGTACCCATGAGTGTGGAGAAGGTACCTGGGAGTGCCTGGGTGTACCTGGGAGTGTCTGGGGTGTACCTGAGTGTCTACAAACCCGGAAGTCTCAGAGGTGTACCGGGAGGCTGGGAGGTACCTGGGAGTGTCGGGGTGTACCAGGAGTGTCTGAGGTACCTGGGAGTGTCAGAGGTGTACCTGGGAGTGTCTGGGTGTACCTACTGTGGTACCTGGGAGGTCAGAGGTGTACCTGGGAGTGTCAGGAGGTGTACCTGGGAGTGTCGGAGATGTACCTGAGAGTGAGAAGTGTACGGGAGTGTCTGGGGTGTACCTGGGAGTGTCTGGGGTGTACCTGGGATTGAGGTGTACCTGGGAGCAGATGTGTACCTGGAATGTCAAGGTACCTGGAGAGTTTGGGGTGTACCAGGGAGTCAGAGGAATACCTCGGAGTGTCAGAGGTGTACCTGGGAGTGTCAGAGTTGTACCTAGGAGTATCGGAGGTTTACCTGGGAATGTCGGAGTTGTACCTGGGAGTGTCAGGTGTACCTGAGGAAGTCGGAGGTGTACCTGGGAGTGTCACAGGAGTACCTGGGATTGTCAGAGGTGTACCTAAGAGTATCGGAGGTTTACCTGTGAGTGTCGGAGTTGTACCTGGGAGTGTCAGAGGTGTACCTGGCAGTGTCAGAGGTGTACCTGGGAGTGTCAGAGTTGTACCTGGGAGTGTCAGGGGTGTGCCAGGGAGTGTCAGTGGAGTACATGGGAGTGTCAGAGGTGTTCTCGGAGGTTTATGGTACTAATACATGGAATGTCAGAGGTGTCTAGCTGGGGCCGCTGTACCTGGGAGTGTCAGAGGTGTGCCTGGGAGGTTTTGTGTACCTGGGAGTGTCTGAGGAGTACCTGGGAGTGTCTGAGGTGAACCTGGGAGTGTCAGAGAATACCAGGGAGTTTCACAGGAGTACCTGGGAGTGTGAGAGGTGTACCTGCGAGTGTGAGAGGTGTACCTAGAAGTGACTAAGGTGTAACAGGGAGTGTCAGAGGTACCTGGAGTGTCTGGGT
Organism: Homarus americanus; assembly: GCF_018991925.1. Lineage (NCBI taxonomy): Eukaryota > Metazoa > Arthropoda > Malacostraca > Decapoda > Nephropidae > Homarus > Homarus americanus. The sequence continues at coordinate 11,803 of NW_024715095.1, forward strand.
GTACCTGGGAGTGACAGGGGAGAACCAGGAGTGAAAGAGGTGTACCTGGGAGGTCAGAGGTGTACCAGGGAGTGTCTGAGGTGTACCTGGGAGTGTCAGAGGTGTACCAGGGAGTGTCAGGAGAATACCCAGAGGTCAGAGGTGTACCTGCGAGTCAGAGGTGTGCCTGGGAATGTCAGGGTGTACTTGGAATGTCTGAGGTGTACCTGGGAGTGTCTGAGCTGTACCCGGGAGTGTCAGAGAATTGAGTTTCACAGGAGTACCTGGGAGTGTGAGAGGTACCTGCGGAGTGTAAGAGGTGTACCTAGAAGTGACTGAGGTGTAACAGGGAGTGTCGAGGTGTACCTGGGAGTGTCTGAGGTGTACCTGGGAGTGACAGGGGAGAACCAGGAGGAAAGAGGTACCTGGGAGTGTCAGAGGTGTACCAGGAGTGTCTGATGTACCTGGAGTGCAGAGGTGTACCAGGAGTGTCAGAGGAATACCTAGGAGTGTCAGAGGTGTACCTGCGAGTGTCAGAGGTGTGCCTGGAATGTCAGAGGTGTACTTGAATGCCTGAGGTACTGGAGTGTCTGAGCTGTACCTGGGAGTGCCAGAGAATTACCAGAGAGTGTCACAGGAGAACCGAGGAGGGTCACAGGAGAACCTGGAGTGTGAGAGGTACCGAGAGTGTGAGGTGTACCCAGGAGTGTCTGAGGTGTACCTGGGAGTGTCGGCGGTGCACATGGAATGTCAGAGGTGTACCTGGCAGTGTCAGCGGTGTACCTGGGAGTGTCAGAGGTGCCTGGAGTGTCTTAGGTGTACCTAGGAGTGTCTGAGGAGCACCTGGGAGTGTCTGAGGTGTACCTGAGTATCAGAGGTACCTGGGAGTGTCTGAGGTACCTGGGAGTGTCAGAGGTGTACTTGGAGTGTCAGGTGTACCAGGAGTGTCTGAGGTGTACCTGGGAGGTCAGAGGTGTACCTGGGAGTGTCGGAGGTGTACTTGGCAGTGTCTGAAGTGTACCAGGTGTCAGCGGTGTACCTGGGAGTGTCACCGGTGTATCTGGGAGTGTTTGAGGTGTATCAGGAGTGACAGAGGAGTACCTAGGAGGTCAGAGGTGTACCTGGAGTGTGAGAAGTGTACCTGGGAGTGTCCGTGGTGTACCTGGGAGTGTCAGAAGTGTAACTGGGAGTGTTAGTGTTCCAGGAATGTCAGTGGAGTACCTGGGAGGTCGAGGTGTACCTGGAAGTGTCAGAGGTTTACCTGGGAGTGTCAGAAGTGTATCTGGGAGGTCGGACGGTACCCGGAGTGTCAGAGGTGTACCAGGGAATGTCAGTGGAGTACCTGGGAGGTCAGACGGTACCTGAGAGTATCAGAGGTGTACCTGGGAGCAGTGAGGTACCTGGGAGTGTCAGAGGTGTACCAGAGAGGTCAGAGGTGTACCTGGGAGTGTCGGAGGTGTACCTGGATTGTCAGATGTACCTTGAGGTCAGAGATGTACCTGGGCGTGTCAGAGGTGTACCTGGGAGTGTCGGAGGTGTACCTGGAGTGTGAGAAGTGTACCTGGGAGTGTCGGAGGTGTACCTGAGTGTCGGAGGTACCTGAAGTGTCGAAGGTGTACCTGGGAGTGTCAGGAGGTGTACCTGGGAGTGCTGGGTGAATACCTGGGAGTGTCAAGGATGTACCTGGGAGTGTCAAAGGTGTACCTGGGAGGTCAGAGGTGTACCCGGGAGGTCAGAGGTGTACCTGTTTGTCGGAGGCGTACCTGACAGTGTGAGAATTGTACCTGGGAGTGTCTGGGTGTACCTGGGAGTGTTCATGTACCTGTGGAGTGTCGGAGTTGTACCTGGGAGGTCAGAGGTGTACCTAGGGAGCGTGAGAAGTGTACCTGGGAGTATCGGAGGTGTACCTGGGAGTGTCGGAGGCGTACCTGGGAGTCAAAGGTGTACTTGGGAGTGTCAGAGGTACTGGAGTGCTGGCGGTGTACCTGGCAGTGTCTGAGGTGTACCTGAGAGTGTCAGAGGTGTGCCTGGAGTGTCAGAGGTGCACTTGGGAGTGCTCAGAGGTGCACCTTGGAGTGTCTGAGGTGTACCTGGGAGTGTCTGATGTGTACCTGGCAGTGTCTGAGGTACCTGGCAGTGTCTGAGGTGTACCTGGCAGTGTCACGGTGTACCTGGGAGTGTCAGCAGGTACCTGGGAAAGGAGATGTATCAGGGAGTGACAGAGGAGTACCTGGGAGGTCAGAGGGTGTACCTGGGAGAGTCAGAGGTGTACCTGGGAGGTTGGGGTGTGCCAGGGAGTGTCAGTGGAGTACATGGGAGTGTCAGAGGTGTTCTTGGGAGCGTCGGCGTACATGGAATGTCAGAGGTGGCCTGCAGTGCCAGGCGGTGCCTGGGAGTGTCAGAGGTGTGCCTGGGAGTGTCTTAGGTGTACCTGGGAGTGTCTGAGGAGTACCTGGGAGTGTCTGAGGTGTACCTCGGAGTGTCAGAGAAATACCAGGGAGTTTCACAGGAGTACCTTGGAGGTGAGAGGTGCCTAAAAGTGACTGAGGTGTACCAGGGAGGTCAGGAGGTGTACCTGGAGTGTCTGAGGTACCTGGGAGTGTCTGAGGGTGTACCTGGGAGGACAGGGGAGAACCAGGTGTACCTAGGAGTGCTGAGGCACCTGGCAGTCAGCGGTGTACCTGGGAGTGTCAGAGGTGTACCTGGGAGTATCAGAGAAATACCAGGATGGCACAGGAGTACCTGGGAGTGTGAGAGGTACCCAGAAGTGACTGAGGTACCAGGAGTGTCAGAGGTGTACTGGGAGTGTCTGAGGTGTACCTGGGAGTGTCAGAGGTTACCTGGGAGGGTCAGGTGTACCAGGGAGTGTCCAAGGTGTACCTGGGAGTGTCAGAGGTGTACCTGGGAGTGTCGGATGTGTACTTGGCAGTGTCTGAAGCAGGCACCTGAGGTCACCTGGGAGTGTCACCGGTGTATCTGGAGTGTTAGAGGTGTATCAGGAGTGACAGAGGAGCACCTAGGAGTGTCAGAGGGTACCTGGGAGTGTGAGAAGTGTTCCGGGAGGCTCCGGTGGTGACCTGGGAGGTCAGAGGTGTAACTGGGAGTGTCAGGGGTGTACCAGGAGTGTCAGTGGAGCACCTGGGAGGTCAGAGGTGTACCTGGGAGTTTCAGAGGTTTCCTGGGAGGTGCAGAGGTGTATCTGGGAGTGTCGGACGTGTACCTGGGAGTGTCAGAGGTACCAGGAATGTCAATGGAGTACCTGGGAGGTCAGACGTGCACTGAGAGTATCAGAGGTGTACCTGGGAGTGTCAGAGGTGACCTTGGAGGTCAGAGGTGTACCAGAGAGGTCGGTGTACCTGGAGGTCGGGAGTACCTGGGAGGCCAAAGATGTACCTTGGAGTGTCAAAGATGGACCTGGCGTGTCAGAGGTGTACCTGGGAGTGCCTGAGGTGTACCTGGGAGGACAGGGGAGAACCAGGGGAGGAAAGAGGTGTACCTGGGAGTGCTCAGAGGTGTACCAAGGAGTGTCTGAGGTGTACCTGGGAGTGTCAGAGGTACCAGGGAGTGTCAGAGGAATACCTAGGAGGTCAGAGGTACCTGGGAGTGTCAGAGGTGTGCCTGGGAATCAGAGGTACCCTGGAATGTCTGAGGTGTACCTGGGGGTGTCTGAGCTGTACCTGGAGTGTCAGAGAAATACCAGGGAGTGTCACAGAGTACCTGGGAGTGTGAGGGTACCAGGGACTGAGGTACCAGGAGTGAGCACCTGGGAGTGTCTGAGGTGTACCTGGCAGTGTCAGGACCTGGGAGGCGAGGGCGGTGAGGGTACCTGGGAGGTCTGAGAGACGGAGAGGTACCTGGAGTGTCTGAGGAGTACTGGGAGGTCAGGTGTACCTGGGAGCATCAGGAGAAACACCAGGAGTGTCACAGGAGCACCTGGGATTGTGAGGTACCTGAGAAGTGAGAGGTGTACCAGAGTGTCTGAGGTGACAAAGCAGTGTGTGCCTGGGAGTGTCAGGGTGTGCCTGGGAGTGCTCAGGTACCTGGGAGTGTCTGAGGAGTACCTGGGAGTGTCTGAGGTGTACCTGGGAGCAGAGAAATACCAGGGAGTGTCACAGGAGTACCTGGGAGTGTGAGAGGAACCTATAAGACTGAGGTGTACCAGGAGTAAGAGGTGTACCTGGGAGTGTCTGAGGTGTACCTGGGAGTGTCAGAGGTGTACCTGGGAGTGTCAGGGGTACCAGGGAGTGTCCACAGGCCTGGGAGGTCAGACGTGCACCTGGGAGTGTCGGAGGTGTACTTGGCAGTGTCTGAAGTGTAACTGGCAGTGTCAGCGGCACCTGGGAGTGTCACTCGGTGTATCTGGGAGTGTTAGTGGTGTATCAGGAGTGACAGAGGAGCACCTAGGAGTGTCAGAGGTGTACCTGGGAGTGTGAGAAGGTACCTGGGAGCAACGGAGGTGTACCGGCAGTGTCTGAGGTGTACCTGGCAGTGTCAGAGGTGTAACTGGGAGTGTCAGGGGTGTACCAGGAGTGTCAGTGAGCACCTGGGAGTGTCAGAGGTGTACCTGGGAGTTTCAGAGGTTTTCCTGGGAGTGTCAGAGGTGTATCTGGGAGTGTCGGACGTGGGTGTGTCAGAGGTGTACCAGGGAATGTCAATGGAGTACCTGGGAGGTCAGACGTGTACCTGAGAGCATCAGAGGTGTACCTGGGAGGTCAGAGGTGTACCTTGAGTGTCAGAGGTGCACCAGAGAGTGTCAAAGGTGTACCTGGGAGTGTCGGAGGTACCTGGGAGTGTCAGAGATGCACCTGGAGTGTCAGAGATGCACCTGGGCGTGTCAGAGGTGACCTGGAGTGTCGGAGGTGTACCTGGGAGGTGAGAAGTGTACCTGGGAGTGTCGGAGGTACCTGGGAATGTCGTAGGTGGGAGTGTCAGAGGTGTACCTGGGAGTGTCGGGAGGTACCTGGGAGCTCAGAGGTGTACCTGGGAGTGTCGGAGGTACCTGGGAGGTCAGGTGGAGTACCTGGGAGTGTCAAAGAATACCTGGGAGAGTCAAAGGTGTACCTGGGAGTGTCAGAGGTGTACCTGGGAGTGTCAGAGGTGCACCCAGTGTCGGAAGCACACCTGAGAGTGTGAATTGTACCTGGGAGGTCTGGGGTGTACCTGGGAGTGTCTGAGGTGTACCTGGGAGCATCTGGGGTGTACCTGGGAGTGTCTGAGGTGTACCTGTGAGTGTCGGAGTTGCACCTGAGCATGTCAAAGGTGCACCTAGGAGCGTGAGGTGTACCTGGGAGTATCGGAGGTGTACCTGGGAGTGTCGGAGGCGTACCTGGAGGCAAAGGTGCACTGGGAGGTCAGAGGTACTTGGAATGCCAGAGGTGTGTCTGGGAGTGTCAGGGGCACTTGGGAGGTCAGGTGCACCTTGGAGTGTCTGAGGTGTACCTGGGAGTGTCAGGAGGCACTTGGGAGTGTCAGAGGCACCTTGGAGTGCCTGAGGTGTACCTGAGTGTCTGAGTGTGACCTGGCAGTGTCTGAGGTGTACCTGGCAGTGTCTGGAGGTGCACCTGGCAGTGTGTCATGGTACCTGGGAGTGTCAGAGAGTACCTGGGAGTGTCAGAGGTGTATCAGGGAGTGACAGAGGAGACCTAGGAGTGTCAGAGGTACCTGGGAGTGTCAGAGGTGTACCTGGGAGGAAGTGGAGGTACTGGGAGGTCAGAGGTGTACCTGGGAGTGTCAGAGGTGTACCTGGGAGTGTCAGGGGCCAGAGTGTCAGTGAGCACATCGGGAGTGTCAAAGGATGTACCTGGGAGTGTCAAGCTGTACCTGGGAGTGTCTGAGGTGTGGGAGTGTCAGAGGTACCTGGGAGTAAACCAGGAGGCAGTGTACCTGGGAGGTTGGCGGAGGTGTACCTGGGAGTGTCAGAGGTGTCTGGGAGTGCTGAGGTGTGCCTGGGAGTGTCTGAGGTGCACCTGGGAGTATCAGAGAAATACCAGGGAGTGTCAAGGAGGAGCACCTGGGAGTGTGAAAACCTAGAAGTGACTGAGGTGTACCAGGAGGTCAGAGGTACTTGGGAGTCTGAGGTGTACCTGGGAGTGTCAGAGGTGTACCTGGAGTGTCAGGGGTACCAGAGTGTCTAAGGTGTACCTGGGAGTGGGGAGGTGTACCTGGGAGTGTGTCGGAGGTGTACTCTGGGCAGTGTCTGAAGTGTACTCAGCAGCAGTGCTGGGCGGTGTACCTGGGAGTGTCACCGGTGTATCTGGGAGTGTTAGAGTGTGCATCAGGAGGACAGAGAGTACCTAGGAGTGTCAGAGGCAGCCTGGGAGGTGAGAAGTGTTCCTGGGAGTGTCTGCGGTGTACCCAGCAGAGTGTCAGAGGTGTAACTGGGAGGTCAGGGGTGCACCAGGAGTGTCAGTGGGCACTCCTGGAGTGCGTCAGGAGGTACCTGGGAGTTTCAGAGGTTTTCCTGGGAGGTCAGGAGGTATTCCTGGAGTGTCGGGACGTACCTGGGTGTGTCAGAGGTGTACCAGGAATGTCAATGGAGGCCTGGGAGGCCAGATGTGTACCTGAGGAGCATCAGGAGAGGTGTACCTGGGAGTGTTAGGGAGGTGTACCTTGGGAGTGTCAGAGGTGTACCAGAGAGTGCGTCAGGTGTACCTGGGAGTGTTTGAGGTGTACCTGGGAGGTCAGAGATGTACCTTGGAGTGTCAGGAGATGGGTAATTTGGCGGCCAGAAAAGTACCTGGGAGGCTGGAGGTGTGCCTGGGGAGTGGGAGAAGGGGCACTGGGAGTGTCGGAGGTGTACCTGGGAATGTCGGGGTAGGTGTACCTGGGAGTGTCAGAGGTGTACCTGGGAGTGTTTGAGGTGTACCTGAGCACAGAGGTGGTACCTGGGAGTGTCGGAGGTGCACCTGGGAGTGCGTCATTGGGTGGAGCACCTGGGAGTGTCAAAGAATGCACCTGGGAGTGTCAAAGGTGTGGCCTGGGAGTGTCAGGGGAGGTGTACCTGGAGTGTCAGAGGTGTACCTGTTAGTGTCGGAGGCGTACCTGAGAGAGTGTGAGAATTGTACCTGGGAGTGTCTGGGGGTGTACCTGGGGAGGCGTCTGAGGTGCCTGGGAGTATCTGGGTGTACCTGGGAGTGTCTGAGGTGTACCTGCAGAAATGGGAGTTGCACCCGGGAGTGTCAAAGGTGTACCCAGAGCGTGAGAGAAGTGCACTCCGGGAGCATCGGGAGGTGTACCTGGGAGTGTCGGAGGCGTACCTGGGAGTAAGAAGTGTACTTTGGGAGCAAGTCAGAGGTGTACTTGGGAGTGTCAGGAGGTGTCTGGGGAGCACAGGAGGCGCAGAATTTAAGTGCCGTGGTGCACCTTGGAGTGTCTGAGGTACCTGGGAGTACAGAGGTGCACTTGGAGTGTCAGAGGTGCACCTTTTTGGAGTGTCTGAGGTGTACCTGGAGTGCCTGATGTGTACCCTGGCAGTGTCTGGAGGTACCTGGCAGTGTCATGTACCTGGGAGTGTCATGGTGTACCTGGGAGTGTTAGAGGTATCAGGGAGGACAGAGGAGTACCTAGGGAGTGTCAGGGAGGTGTGGCCTGGGAGTGTCAGAGTGTGTACCTGGGAGTATCGGAGGTACTGGGAGGCCAGGAGGTGTACCTGGGAGCACAGAGGTGTACCAGAGTGTTTAAAAGGGAGGTCAGTGGAGCACGGAGGTCAAAGGATGCCCGGGAGTGTCAAAGGTGTACCTGGGAGTGTCTGAGGTGTACCTGGGAGTGTCAGAGGGTGCACCTGGGAGTGGGTTAGGGGTGTACCAGGGAGCGTCTGAGGTGCACCTGGAGGTCAGCGGTGCACCTGGGAGTGTCAGAGGTGCCTGGGAGTGTCTTAGGTGCACCTGGGAGTGCTGTCTGGAGGAGCACCTGGGAGTGTCTGGAGGTGTACCTGGGAGACAGAGAAACAGGAGTGTCACAGGCGTACCTGGGAGTGCAGAGGTGTGTTACTGAGGTGTACCAGGGAGGTCAGAGGTGTACCTGGGAGTGTTCAGAGGTAAAAATTCCTGGGAGGTCAGGAGGTGTACTTAGAGCAACAGGAAACAGGGAGTGTCTGAGGTGCACCTGGCAGTGTCAGAGGTGCACCTGGGAGGTCGTGGAGGTGCACTTGGCAGTGTCTGAAGTGTACCAGGAGTGTCACGGGTACCTGGGAGTGTCACCGTGAACGGGGAGTGTTAGAGGCATCAGGGAGGACAGAGGAGTACCTAGGAGCAAGGTCAGAGGTGTACCTGGGAGTGTGAGAAGTGTCTTGGGAGTGTCTATGGTGTACCTGGGGAGTGTCAGAGGTGCAACTGGGAGTGTCAGGGGTGTACCAGGGAGGCTGGGTGAGTACCTGGGAGTGTCAGAGAGGTGCACCTGGGAGCCAGAGGTTTTCCTGGGAGTGTCAGAGTGTGTATCTGGGAGGAAATGGACGTGTACCTGGGAGTGCCAGAGGTGTACCAGGGAATGTCAATGGAATACATGGGGAGTGTCAGACGGTACCTGGAGAGTATCAAGAGGTGTACCTGGGAGTGTCAGAGGTACCTTGGAGTGTCAGAGGTGTACCAGAGAGTGACAAAGGTGTACCTGGGAGTGTCGGAGGTGTACCCGTGTCAGAGATGTACCTGGAGGTCAGAGGTGTACCTGGGCGTGTCAGAGGTGTACCTGGGAGTGTCGGATGTGCCTGGGAGTGTGAGAAGTGTACCTGGGAGTGTCGGAGGTGTACCTGGGAATGTCGTAGGTGTACCTGGGAGTGTCGGAGGTGTACCTGGGAGGTCAGAGGTGTACCTGGAGTGTCGGAGGTGTACTTGGAGTGTCAGAGGTGTACCTGGGAGTGTCGGAGGTGTACCTGGGAGGCCAGTGAGTACCTGGGAGTGTCAAAGATGTACCTGGGAGTGTCAAAGGTGTACGGGAGTGTCAGGAGGTGTACCTGGGAGTGTCAGAGGTGTACCTGTTAGTGTCGGAGGCGTACCTGAGAGTGAGAATTGTACCTGGGAGTCTGGGGGTGTACCTGGGAGTGTCTGGTGTACCTGGGAGGTTCAGTGTACCTGGGAGTGTCTGAGGTACCCTGAGTGTCGGAGTTGTACCTGGGAGGTCAAAGGTACCTAGAGCGTGAGAAGTGTACCTGGGAGTATCGGAGGTGTACCTGGGAGTGTCGGAGGTGTACCTGGAGAGTGTCAGGAGGTGTGTCTGGGAGAGTCAGAGGTGCATCAGGGAGGACAGAGGAGTACCTGGAGTGTCAGAGGTGTACCTGGGAGGTCAGAGGTGTACCTGGGAGTACGGGAGGTGTGGGAGGTCAGAGGTGTACCTGGGAGTGTCAGAGGTGTACCTGGGAGTGTCAGGTGTGCCAGGAGGTCGGGGTGAGCACATCGGAGTGTCAAAGGATGTACCTGGGAGGTCAAAGGTGTACCTGGGAGTGTCTGAGGTGTACCTGGGAGTGTCTGATGTACCTGGCAGTGTCTGAGGTGTACCTGGAGTGTCTGGAGGTGTACCTGGTAGTCAGCGGTACCTGGGAGTGTTAGAGGTGTATCAGGAGTACAGAGAGTACCTAGGAGTGTCAGAGGTGTACCTGGGAGTGTCAGAGGTACCTGGGAGTATCGGAGGTGTACCTGGGAGTGTCAGAGGTGTACCTGGGAGTGTCAGAGGTACCTGGGAGCAGGGGTGTGCCAGGGAGTGTCAGGGTGAGCACATCGGAGTGTCAAAGGATGTACCTGGGAGTGTCAAAGGTGTACCTGGGAGTGTCTGAGGGGTACCGGGAGTGCAGAGGTGTACCTGGGAGGTCAGGGGTGTACCAGGAGTGTCTGAGGTGTACCTGGGAGGTCAGGTGTACCTGGGGGTGTCGGAGGTGTACTGGCAGTGTTCGAAGTGTAAGTGGCAGTGTCGGCGGTGTACCTGGGAGTGTCACCGGTGTATCTGGGAGTGTTTGAGGTGTATCAGGAGTGACAGAGGAGCACCTAGGAGGTCAGGAGGTGTACCTGGAGTGTGAGAAGTGTACCTGGGAGGTTCAGTGGTGTACCTGGGAGGTCAGAGGTGTAACTGGGAGGCTGGGGTGTTCCAGGGAGGTCAGTGGAGTACCTGGGAGTGTCAGAGGTGTACCTGGGAGTGCTGGGAGATTTACCTGGGAGTGTCAAAGGTGTATCTGGGAGTGTCGGACGTGTACCCGGCAGTGTCAGAGGTGTACCAGGAATGTCAGTGGAGTACCTGGGAGTGTCAGACGGTACCTGAGAGTATCAGAGGTGTACCTGGGAGTGTCAGATGTGTACCTGGGAGTGTCAGAGGTGCACCAGAGAGTGTCAGAGGTACCTGGGAGTGTCGGAGGTGTACCTGGGATTGTCAGAGATGTGACCTGGGCGTGTCAGAGGTGTACCTGGGAGTGTCGGAGGTACCTGGGAGTGTGAGAAGGTACCTGGGAAGTGGAGGTGTACGTGGGAGTGTCGGAGGTGTACCTGGAAGTGTCGGAGGTGTACCTGGGAGGTCAGAGGTGTACCTGGGAGTGTCGGAGGTGTACCTGGGAGTGTCAGAGATGTACCTGGGAGTGTCGGAGGTGTACCTGGGAGTGTCAGTGAGCACCTGGGAGTGTCAAAGGATGTACCTGGGAGTGTCATGTACCTGGAGTGTCAGAGGCCTGGGAGTGTCAGAGGTGTACCTGTTAGTGTCGGAGGCGTACCTGACAGGGGAGAATTGTACCTGGGAGTGTCTGGGGTGTACCTGGGAGTGTTCAGGTACCTGTGAGTGTCGGAGTTGTACCTGGGAGGTCAGAGGTGTACCCAGGAGCGTGGAGAAGTGTACCTGGGAGTATCGGAGGTGCACCAAGAGAAATGGAGGCGCACCTGGAGTGTCAAAGGTGCAATTTGGGAGTGTCAGAGGTAATTTGGGAGGTCAGCGAGGTACCTGGGAGTGTCTGAGGTGTACCTGAGAGTGTCAAAGGTGTGCCTGGAGTGTCAGAAGTGCACTTGGAGAGTGTCAGAGGTGCACCTTGGAGTGTCTGAGGTGTACCTGGGACTGATGTGTACCTGGCAGTGTCTGGAGGTGTACCTGGCAGTGTCTGGAGGCGTGGTACCTGGCAGTGTCAGCGGTGTACCTGAGCAAGTCATGGTGTACCTGGGAGTGTTAGAGGTGCATTTAGGAGGACAGAGAGCACCAGAGGTCAGAGGTGTACCTGGAGTAAGCCAGAGGTGTACCTGGGTATCGGGAGGTACCTGGGAGTGTCAGAGGTACCTGGGAGTGTCAGAGGTACCTGAGTGCCTATAGGTGTGCCAGGGAGTGTCAGTGGAGCATGGGAGTGTCAGGAGGGGTGTGTTCCTGGGAGTGTCGTGGCGGTGTACATGGAATGTCAGAGGTGCACCTGGCAGTGCCTGGCACCTGGAGCAAGCCTCAGAGGCGGTGCTCAGAGCTGTCTTAGGGTGCATTCCTGGGAGTGTCTGAGGAGCACCTGGAGTGTCTGAGGTGTACCTGGGAGGTCAGAGAAATACCAGGGAGTTTCAGGAGTACCTGGGAGGCAGGGAGAGGTGTACCTGAGTGTGAGAGGTGTACCTAGAAGTGACCTCCGCTGGAGGTGCACCAGGGAGTGTCAGGAGGTGTACCCGGGAGTGTCTGAGGTGTACCTGGAGTGGGGTGTCTGAGGTGTACCTGGGAGTGACAGGGAGAACCAGGAGTAAAAGAGGTACCTGGGAGTGTCAGAGGCACCCAGGAGTGTCTGAGGTGTACCTGGAGTGTCAGAGGTGTACCAGGAGTCAGAGAATACCCAGGAGCAAGTCAGAGGTGTACCTGGGAGGTCAGAGTAAAGCCTGGGGAATGTCAGAGGTACCTGGAATGTGTCTGGAGGTGTACCTGGGAGCAAGTTCGAACTGTACCCGAGTGTCAGAGAAT
>NW_024715096.1:0-10407 GCF_018991925.1 Homarus americanus
TGTTTTAACAAAAAATCTACCTCCTTTTTCATAATCTCTTTTTTTTGTGGATTTAGTCGATATGCTGATTGCCTAATGGGTTGTACATCATCTGAGATTAGCTTAATATCATGTTTAAGAATATTGCAAAACCTGGGAGGTCTGACGTGACTTTAGGAAATGTTGATAATAACTTAGTGAGATCTTTTGCTTGAGATGGATTCAGAACAGAAAAATACTCATCCAAGTTGTTGAGTATGTGACTGTTAGCAGGGTTTTCTTTAGGTAGAGGGAAGTCTAAATTCTCCAATAGGTCCATGTCATCTGTCTCCGGCTCCGGCCCTGACAAAACCGTATGCAATACAGGTTGGCTTATAGCCTCTGGGATGTCTTCCTCTGACTGCCTGTAATGGTAAAGTTTCATGAGATTAATGTGAACAAGTTGTGAATCTTTTCTGCGATCAAGAGTATGGACTATATAGTTGAGAGGAGATAGTTTATTAGCAACTATATAGGGACCAGTAAACTTGCTTTTAAGGGGAGAGCCTGGAATGGGTAGAAAGAGTAACACTTTGTCACCTGGAGAAAATGATCTTTTAACTAATTTAGGTTGGGACTTCACCATTTTTCTTGGACTTTTTTTAAGTTTGACTGAGCAATGGTTCGGACTTCAGTTAATTTGTCCCGTAAAGTGTCAATGTATTGGGAAACTGTTGCGGGCTTAATAGATGGAGTGTCAAACCACTGCTCCTTTACTATTTTAAGGGGTCCCCTAATTTGTCTCCCATATAGTAACTCGAACGGGGAGAAACCCAATGACTCCTGGGGACATTCCCTGATGGCAAAGAGTAACAAGACTATGCTTTCATCCCATTCCTTTTGGTGTTCTATACAGTATTTTTTGATCATTGATTTGAAAGTTTGATGGAACCGTTCCAAGCAACCTTGGGATTGTGGGTGGTAAGCCGAAGATGTACATTGCACAATGATCCACACTGAGGTCTTTCATCACCTGTTTGAAAAGATTGCTCGTAAAATTGGTGCCCTGATCGGATTGGATCTCTTTAGGAATGCCCACTGAAGTGAAAAGGTGCAAAAGATGTTTGATTACATTTTTTGAAGTGATGCTTTTAAGGGGAAAAGCCTCAGGATAACGTGTACTGGTATCCATAACTGTGAGCAGGAATTGATTTCCCTTCTTAGTCTTTGGTAATGGGCCCACACAATCCACAACAATCTTTTCAAATGGTGTAGAAAATACTGGGATGGGCTTAATGGGAGCTGCTGGTATACTTTCATTTGGTTTTCCTACCATTTGACAAATATGACAAGATTTTAGGTATTTTGACACATCCTTCCTAAGTCCAGGCCAATAATAGTGTTGGAGGAGCTTTTTATATGTTTTCAGGATTCCCAAATGTCCTGAAATACCATCATGGGCAAGGGCAATTAATGCTGGTCTGATTGCGGCGGGAATTACCACTTGATGTATTTCAGACCACGTGTCTAGATGGGCAAGCTCAGGGGGCCTATAGGCCCTCATCAAAACCCCTTCATGATAATAAAAACACGGAAGGGTGTTAAAATCTTTACCCTCAACTGCTGCATGATGAAGTTTATTCAAAGATTGATCAGATTGTTGGGCTTTAATGAGCTCATCCTTACTAATGGTCTTATTGTGCAGATCTTCTGTGGGTAGGAAGATATTGGAGGTGGTTTTAGATGAAGAGGGCCCATTTCGCACACTCTGTGACCGGGTGACAGCACAAGATCGGAAAAGATGAGGAATAGTTTCTTTAAGGTCAGTGGTGGAGTTGACAGGTAAGGGAGAGTCGACTGTCTTTATGTTAGGAACCACTAGATCTCCTACCAAGTCATTACCCAATAATAAATGAATGCCGCACACAGGCATTGGGTCTTTCCTAATGGCTATTTGCACTTCCCCAGTAATCAAGGGACACTGGAGGTGCACTTTAGCTAAAGGATAGGAAGAATGGGATGAGAGATCTGAAATTAGAACACTCATTAGTAAATGCGGTAGATATATCAGGAATGACGTTAAACAGGAGGATAGATTGTGCTGCGCCCGTATCACGTAGCATACGAATAGGGAAAGAACGAGACCCCTCCATGATTGAAATTTTTCCCTCATAGGTGAATGAAGAGAAGAGATCCTGATGGGGCCTTTCCTCATTGGTGTTTGCTATTGGTTTGGATTTGGGATCCAGGGAACTACTTTTAGCAATTCAACACTTTGGGTGTTTACAAGTCTGGATCGTATGGCCTGGGTTTTTACAGTAAGAACAAGTAAGCTTGGTTGCATCGGGGGGAGTAGGTGTGGGACCTTTCGACCTACCACTCACGTTCCCAAGGTTATCATCAGAGGAGGACCTAACATGTCGGGAAGTACCACGTTCTCTACTGCCCAGTGACTCCACCAGCAAGGCGTACGCATCAGCCAGCTCAGCAGCACGCCCTAAATTAACCTCTCCACGCTCCTCCACATGCTTCAAGATGTGAAATGGTATCTTGCTCTTCCACTCCTCCAGGACTACCAAATTTAACAAATCCTGAAATGTGGAGGTCTCTGTAGCCTCTAACCACTTCTTAAAAAACCTAAGCTTTTCTTGAGCAAACTCAACAAAGGTGTGTGAAAATGGTTTGGTTAGTTTACGAAACTTCTGCCGGTATCCATCTGTCGTGATAGCATAAGAGGTGAGGATATTCTTTTTTACGTTATCATAGTCATCAGTCTGGTCTAAACAGTTATAAACTCTACAAGCCTTACCATATAATTTAGGAACTAACACTGACACCCACTGGTCCTTGGGCCACTCATTCTTCCCAGCTATTTTCTCAAAAGTCCTAAATGACCCGTCCATATCGGATTCATCAAACCCGGGAACAAGGGAAGAAGCTAGTCTCTCTTTTAATGCCACTTCTTTTGATTTAAACTCCGATGTTAAGGTGACTTCTATCTCTCTCACCTGTAGTTCTTTCAGTCTAACCTCCTGATCCAACTTGGCCTGTTCCGACCTTCCCTCATGCTCCAACTTGGCCTGTTCCAACATTCCCTCATGCTCCAACTTGGCCTGTTCCAACTTGGCCTGTTCCAACTTTTCCTCCTGCTCCAACTTGGCCTGTTCCAACCTTTCCTCATGTTCCAACTTGGCCTGTTCCGACCTTCCCTCCTGCTCCAACTTGGCCTGTTCCAACCTTTCCTCATGTTCCAACTTGGCCTGTTCCAACCTTCCCTCATGTTCCAACTCGAGTTCTTTCATTTTCATTTGGAACTCGAACCTAGCTCGTTCTAGTTCTAAGGCGTCTATTCGTTGTGTTTCTTCTTGAGGGCTAGCCAGACCTGAGGCAACTTCTGAGTGAGGAGGGGTGGTGGATAGTGGTTGAAGTTTCTTGGACATGGGCGTTAATCTGTCAACAGCGGATTCTTTTAAAACTTCTTGTTGAACCAACACTTTAATCACTTGATTTTTTAACATTTCCTTAGTCAGTTGCTGTGAAAATGGGATATTGTAATAGTTGGCTATTTCTTTCCATTCTTTCTTCAGGATATTAACACGTAATTTAGCTACGGAAGGATTTTCAATAAAATCCTGGAGATCAAAACCTGAGGTGGCCATTGTTAAGAAAAATAGGATAAATTAACTAATGGTCAAAAGATAAGATAAGTGGATTACCCTAGAAAATATCACGGCAGTGGATAACCAGAAAGTCCCGGAAACTAACCAAGTCATACCTAGGGAAATTACACTTATGATTAGTGTTCTTCTGAGAAGATCCTTAGATAAGGATAAGAGACTTGAAAGAGGAAGGGTGTATTACGGCATTAATATAAAGATCCGGATTAACAACCCTGAGATACTTGAAAGAGGAAGGGCGTATTACGGCATTTATATAAAGATCCGGATTAACAACCCTGAGTTTGGTATGATTGACCCTGAGATAATGAGAAGAACAATAATTGAGGCTTTATAATTATGGGGTCCTGGTAGAGCGGGGCGTCCCAAGATATCACTTCACCCTAAACTAGTGACTATGGAACAGCCTACTCTGGAGTGAGGGTACGGCATTAAACAGATCCGGATTCTTCCCTACACTCGATAAGACTTACTACACGACTGCCACGTGTAATAACAGGTAAGCCTTATGACACTTGGAACCTAATATCCTACGTCTGTCACTCTTACTGTACGATAATACCAATATATGCACACACATATGAAGGAAACTTTAAACCACCGTAAAGCAATTGTGAACAGAAGTGACTGGGAGGAATAATTAACAACAAGTAACAAGGGAGGAAGGAATATGGTACTTAAGGTCGTGTCCTGTCACGGTCGCCATTTGTTACGAGTTGGGGATTTAGAATATAGTTAAAAGTCTACCCAGATCCCAACATGTAACAACAATAAAAAAAAACAAAGACAATCGGACTATAAAAGGGTAGACAAAGGATGCGAGTTTTCGTTGTGTATAATAAAGTACCATGAATTCCTTAACAAAATAATCAGCTTCCTATAAATTACCCTTAACCATACTTAACCTAAACATTAACAGTATATACATATTAGTAGAATATAAAACAATCGTGAAGCAAGGTGGAGGTGGGAGAGGCAATACAAGATTACAAATACTTAAGTGAGGAGCTGAGATGGCTGACAAGCAAGGCTGAGTATTGTAGAAGACGGTAGGCAGTCACTGTGCCGTAGGTTTAGATGATAGATGATCCTGTGGTCACTTCCCAGAGTGTAGTGCTCTCTCCTCGAATTGAAGCTCACAAAGAAGACTTGGAGGAGATGACGCAACAACCAGGATATGGAGAAGGGAAACCCCGGAGTGGTAACTAAGACGAGTCATACTCGTGTCTCGTCCCTAGATGGCGTTGCTCGTGGTGCTGGGTAGGTAGATCAGGACAATTGGTGGAGGGGTTCGTAACAGCCTACAATTGACGTTAGACTAATTGGACGGTAGTTAGAGGATAGTGATCTATCTCCCTTCTTGAAAATCGGTATTACATTCGCTATCCTCCAGGATTCTGGTACTACACCTTTTTTTAAGGACATGTTAAACAACTTTGCTAAGGGCAAACTAAGCTCTTCCTTACTCTGGCAAGTATCTTTTCGGGACCTGGTGACTTATTAGGTTTTAGTTTGTCTATTTGCTTACTAACTTCATTACTAGTCACTACTATCTCGTTAATTTATTTTTTTCACTATCTCTGTATAGAGTCGGTGCCTCGGGTATCATGTTTAAATTTTTGGTGGTGAAAACTATTGAAATATATTTATTCAGGTTATTGCTCATTTCTCCGTCGTTATCACTTAGCTCGCCGGTATCTGACTGTACTGGTCCAATTTTTTCTCTTGTTTTAGTTTGATACATTTGATAGAATCCCTTGGGGTTTGATTTCGCCTCCCTTGCTACCTTCAGTTCATTATTCCTCTTTGCTTTTCTTATCTCGGTCTTAACCCTACTGGATAATGCCTTATAATAATCTCGGAGGTAAATTTCACCACGATTTATTCTCCTATAAAGCCTTCCTTTGTCCAATAATATTCTTTAAATAATTATTTATCCATTTAGTCTCATTGTTGTCTGACCTGAGTTTTCTGTAAGGTATGTTCTGCACTTCACTATACTACACTATAACTCGCAATACTACACTATACTTCACTATACTGCACTATGCTTCACTATTTTCTCTATTACTTCACTACATTTCACTATATTTCACTATACTTCACAATACTACACTATACTGTACTTCACAATACTTCGTGTTTTAAAGGTTTTGAATTATGTGGTAAATGAATTCTATGGTTTAACTTTTTTAGGACGATGGTTTAACCCTTTGACGATGGTTTAACCCTCTGAGGACGATGGTTTAACCCCTTGAGGAAGATGGTTTAACACTTTGAGGACGATTGTTTAACCCTTTGAGGACGATGGTTTCACCCTTTAAGGACGATTGTTTAACCCTTTGAGGATGATGGTTTAACCCTTTGAGGACGATTGTTTAACCCTTTGAGGACGATGGTTTCACCCTTTAAGGACGATTGTTTAACCCTTTGAGGATGATGGTTTAACCCTTTGAGGACGATGGTTTAACCCTCTGAGGACGATGGTTTAACCCCTTCAGGACGATGGTTTAACACTTTGAGGACGGTTGTTTAACCCTTTGAGGACGATGGTTTAACACTTTGAGGACGATTGTTTAACCCTTTGAGGACGATGGTTTCACCCTTTAAGGACGATTGTTTAACCCTTTGAGGATGATGGTTTAACCCTTTGAGGACGATGGTTTCACCCTTTAAGGATGATGGTTTAACCCATTGAGGACGATGGTTCAACCCTTTGAAGACGATTGTTTAACCCCTTAAGGACGATTGTTTAACCCTTTGAGGATGATGGTTTAACCCTTTGAGGACGATTGTTTAACCCTTTAAGGACGATGGTTTAACCCTTTGAGGACGATGGTTTAACCCTTTAAGGACGATGGTTTAACCCTTTGAGGACGATGGTTTAACCCTTTAAGGACGATGGCTTAACCCTTTGAGGATGATGGTTTAGCCCTTTGAGGACGATGGTTTAACCCTTTAAGGACGATGGCTTAACCCTTTAAGGACGATGTTTTAACCCTTTGACGTAGATGGGTTAACTCTGAAGATCATAATTTAACCGTTTGAGGAAGAGGGTTTAACCTTTTTAATTTATCATCAATACAATTACTGTATATGTTTTATGTTTTAAAATACTTATTGACGAATTAGTTTATAATTGCAAACAATAATTTTCCTATGAAGTTATTAAGTAAAACCGATCGACTCTTATCAAACTACAAGAATTATTCATCGAAATCTACCAGCACCACCACCGCCACCACCAACAACAACAAAATTTATATATTTTTCAAGGTCTAACAAATAAATATTTTCCTGTAATCAACCCACATTTTTTACCTAGAGTTAGTAACAAGTTTTCATATAAACTGCCAAGAACAACAACACCAAAGTTTATATTTTTTTTTCAAGGTTTAAAAAATAATAAATGTAGTTTCTCAATAAACAACACCAGATTCCCTCCCCAACACGGTATTCACCTCACCTTGGCGCCTTCACTTGAACCTAACCTAACCTCACGTCACCTCACCTCACTTTGGCACCTTCACTTGACCATTGCATCAGTTCCCTCGGGTAATTAACACTAATTTTTCGCCTGGGAGCATTTCAGGTAAAAGAAACAACATAAAAGTAATGAAAAAGTTGAGGATGTGTGTGTGTGTGTTGTGTGTGTGTGTGTGTGAGTGTGTGTGTGTGTGTGTGTGTGTGTGTGTGTGTGTGTGTGTGTGGCAGTGTGGTGGCAGGTTGGCTGGTGTGGCAGAGCTGGGTGGTGGTGTGGGGTGGTGGCAGGTTGGGCTGGTGGCAGGGTGGGCTGGTGGCAGGGTGGAGGGTGGCAGGGGGTGTGGTGGCAGAGCTGGGTGGCAGTGTGGGGTGGTGGCAGGTGGGGGTGTGGCAGGTTGGGTGGTGGCTGGGGGGTGGTGGCAGGTTGGGGTGGTGGCAGAGCTGGGTGGTGGCAGGGTCTGGTGGTGGCAAAGGGGTGGCAGCAGGGTGGGCTGGTGGCAGGGTTGGGTGGTGGCAGAGCTGGGTGGTGGCAGGGTGGGGTGGTGGCAGGGTGGGGTGGTGGCAGCTGGGTGGTGGCAGGGTCTGGTGGTGGAGTGGGTGGTGGCAGGGGTTGGGTGGGGTGGCAGAGCTGGGTGGTGGCAGGTGGGTGGTGGCAGGGGTGGGTGGTGGCAGGGTGGGGTGGTGGCAGAGGAGGTGGTGAAGAGGTGGTGGCAAAGGGGTGGGCAGGGTGGGCTGGTGGCAGGGGTTGGGTGGTAGAGCTGGTGGCAGGTGTGGTGGCAGGGGTGGGTGGTGGCAGAGTTGGGTGGTGGGGTCTGGTGGTGGCAAAGTGGGGTGGTGGCAGGGTGGGCTGGTGGCAGGGGGGTGGTGGCAGAGCTGGTGGTGGTGGGTGGGGTGGGTGGTGGTGGGGGTGGTGGGGGTGGGGTGGTGGCAGAGGGGTGGTGGAGGGGTGGTGGCAGGGTGGGTGGTGGTAGCAGGGTGGTGGTGGTGGGTGGCAGGGTGGGGTGGTGGCAGAGCAGGGTGGTGGCAGAGCTGGCAGGGGGTGGTGGCAGAGCGGTGTGGTGCAGGGTGGGTGGTGGCAGAGCGGGGTGGGCAGGGAGCAGGGTGGGGTGGTGGCAGAGCGGTGATTCTCACAACGCGATGCACAATTTGTCATGGGCCAACTATGTCAATGGTGCTCATAAGCTTATAGGGGGTCATAGATCATGTTGGGTCACAGATCATGTTGGGTCGCAGGTCATGTTGGGTCACAGGATCATATTGGTTCACAGATCATGTTGGGTCACATAAGAACATAAGAACATAAGAAAATAAGGGGTCTGCAATAGGCCAGTTGGCCTGTGCATGGCAGCTCCTGTCGAGAGTTACTACCACTCTCTATCATCCATGAATCTATCTAGCCTTTTGAAACTGTCCAGCGTTCCAGCACTAACTACAAAGTTGCTAAGCTTGTTCCACTCGTCCACCACCCTGTATGTGAACCAGTCATAAGGTTGAGTTAAACCACAAGACGTCATCAGGTTGAGTTAAACCACAAGACGTCATAAGGTTGAGTTAAAACACAAGACGTCATCAAGTTGACTTAGACCACAAGACGTCATCAGGTTGACTTAGACCACAAGACGTCATCAGGTTGACTTAGACCAGACGTCTTGAGTTAGACAAGACGTCATCAGGTTGTTAAACCACAAGACGTCATCAGGTTGAGTTAGACCACAAGACGTCATCAGGTTGAGTTAGACCACGTCATAAGGTTAGACCACAAGACGAGGTTAGTTAAACCACAAGACGTCATCAGGTTGGAGTTAAACCACAAGACGTCATCAGGTTGAGTTAGACCACAAGACGTCATCAGGTTGACTTAGACCACAAGACGTCATAAGGTTGAGTTAAACCACAAGACGTCATCAGGTTGAGTTAAACCACAAGACGTCATAAGGTTGAGTTAAAACACAAGACGTCATCAAGTTGACTTAGACCACAAGACGTCATCAGGTTGACTTAGACCACAAGACGTCATCAGGTTGACTTAGACCACAAGACGTCATCAGGTTGACTTAGACCACAAGACGTCATAAGGTTGAGTTAGACCACAAGACGTCATCAGGTTGAGTTAAACCACAAGACGTCATCAGGTTGAGTTAGACCACAAGACGTCATCAGGTTGAGTTAGACCACAAGACGTCATAAGGTTGAGTTAGACCACAAGACGTCATAAGGTTGAGTTAAACCACAAGACGTCATCAGGTTGAGTTAAACCACAAGACGTCATAAGGTTGAGTTAGACCACAAGACGTCATCAGGTTGACTTAGACCACAAGACGTCATCAGGTTGAGTTAAACCACAAGACGTCATAAGGTTGAGTTAAACCACAAGACGTCATAAGGTTGAGTTAGACCACAAGACGTCATCAGGTTGACTTAGACCACAAGACGTCATCAGGTTGACTTAGACCACAAGACGTTATAAGGATGAGTTAGACCACAAGACGTCATCAGGTTGACTTAGAGCACAAGACGTCATCAGGTTGAGTTAAACCACAAGACGTCATAAGGTTGAGTTAGACCACAAGACGTCATCAGGTTGACTTAGACCACAAGACGTCATCAGGTTGACTTAGACCACAAGACGTTATAAGGTTGAGTTAGACCACAAGACGTCATCAGGTTGAGTTAGACCACAAGACGTCATTACAGTGTCGGGTCGAGACAAGACTATGTGTACACCTCGCTGTTCCAGGCAGTGTTGGTCACCTCACGCAACCTTTATTATCCTCCCCAGGATTGGTGGAACAGTCGTGTCGGTCTGTGTGTCTCTGTTTTTAGTGTGTGTGTGTGTGTGTGTGTGTGTGTGTGTGTGTGTGTGTGTGTGTGTGTGTGTGTGTGTGTGTGTGTGTGTGTGTGTGTGTGTGTGTGTGTGTGTGTTTCAGCCGGGATCGATCATTCACAGTGTTGAGTGGATGCGTATTCTTTTGTGTTGGGGTGCTTAAACTTCAGGTCAGATAAGCTGTAGGGGGTCAATCTTTAAGTGAGAACGGTGGATATAGTAAATCTAATTCAGCTGAGCATATAAGGGGTGCTATTCTTCAGGTGATCACGTTATTTTTATGGTGCATCAGCCGACGACCGTACATGTGATGATGAAAGATTATTGGTATTTGGAAATATTTACTAACTGCCAATTACAGGTCAGAGTCATTACATAAAACACATTTCGTATGTAGATATTGGGGCTTTATAGTCTATGTCAGGTTAACCGGAGCACTAGAGGCCGGTACAGTTAGTGTGGTCT
>NW_024715097.1:0-6946 GCF_018991925.1 Homarus americanus
CAAAGTCCCTGATCCAGAGTAAACTGAATTCCTAATCGAGTATAACAAAACCCTTGATCAGTAAAACAAAGTCATCTGATCGGGTATAACAAAGTCCCCTGATCGAGTATAACAAAGTCCCTTATCGAGTATAACAAAGTCCCCTAATCAATGCTATGGCCTTATCGAGTATAACTAAAGCCCTGATAGAGAGGTAACCAGCCCCTGATCGAGGTACAACAAAGTCCCCTGATCGGATAGTACTTAAAGGCTCCTCATCGAGGTAACAAAGGACCTCATCGAGTATAACAAAGTCCTCTGATCGAGTATAACAAAGTCCACTGATCTGCCTGATCAACTATAACAAAGTCCCCGATCGAGTATAACAAAGGCCTTATCGAGTATAACAAGATTCCTGATTGTGTAGAACAAAGTCCCTGATCGAGGTATAACAAAGGCCTTGATCGAGTAAAACAAGAATCCCCTGATCGAGTATAACTTAGGCCTCATGGTATAACAAAAGTCCCTGATTGTGTAGAACAAAGTCCCTTATCTGAGTATAACAAAGGCCCCCATCGAGGTATAACAAGGCCCTAATCGAGTACAACAAAAGGCCCCTCATCAGAGTACAACAAAGGCCCGAATAAAAGGTCTGCGAGTATACCCCTGATCGAGTGTATAACAAAGTCCACTGATCGGGTATAACAAAAGCCCTTGATTAGGGCATATAAGAGTCCCCAGATCAGTACAACGAAATCCCCTGATCCAGGGTATAAGCAAGAGCCCCTCATCAAATATAACGAGTCCCTTATCGGAGTATAACAAAGTCTCTGATCAGGTATAACAATGGCCCTTATGGAGTATAACAAAGGCCACTGCTGATCGAGTATATAACAAAGTTCTCTGATCGAGTACAACAAAGACCCCTGATCGAGTATAACAAAGTCCCCCGATCGAGAATAACAAAGGCTCCTCATCGAATATAACAAAGGCCCCTCATCGAGCTAACAATGTCCCCTGAACGAGTATAACAAAGTCCCCGATCGAGTATAACAAAGGCCACTGATCGAGTATAACAAAGTTCTCTGATCGAGTATAACGAAGTCCCTGATCGAGTATAACAAAGTCCCCTGATCGAGTATAACAAAGTTCCATAATCGAGTATAACAAAATCCCCTGATCGAGTATAACAAATTCCCCTGATCGAGTATAACAAAGTCCCCTCATCGTGTATAACAAAAGTCCCTTATCGAGTATAACAAAAGTCCCTTATCGAGTATAACAAAGGCCCCTCATCGAGTACAACAAAGGCCCCTGATCAAGTATAACAAAACCCCCTAATCGAGTATAACAAAGTCCCCTGATCGAGTATAACAAAGTCACCGGATCGAGTATAACAGAGTCCACTGATCGAGTATAACAAAGTCCACTGTATCGAGTATAACAACGCCCCCTCATCGAAAATAACAAATTCCCCTGATCGAGTGTAAGAAAGTCCCCTGATCAAGTATAACAAAGTCCCCAGATCGAGTATAACAAAGTCCCCTGATAGAGTATAACAAAGCCCCCTCATCGAGAATAGCAAATTCCCCTGATCGGGTATATTAAATTCCCTGATCGAGTATAACAAAGTCCACTCATCGAGTATGACAAAGTCCCCTGATTGAGAACAAGAAAGTCTCCTGATCGCGTATAACAAAGTCCCCTGATAGAGTATAACAAAGCCCCTTAATCGAGTATAACAAAGTCCCCCTATCGCGTATAAGAAAGACCACTGATCGAGTATAACAAAGACCCCTGATCAAGTATAACAAAGTCCCCTCATCGAGTATAACAAAGCCGCCTCATCGAGTATAACAAAAGCCCCTGATAAAGTATAACAAAGTCCCCTAATCGAGTATAACAAAGTCCCCTTATCGAGTATAACAAAGTCCCCTGATCGAGTATAACAAAGTCCCCTGATCGAGTAAAACAAAGTCCACTGATCGGGTATAACAAAGTCCCCTGATCGAGTATAACTAAGTCCCCTAATCGAGAATAACAAAGCCCCTTGATCGAGTAAAACAAAGTCATCTGATCGGGTATAACAAAGTCCCCTAATCGAGTATAACAAAGTCCCCTAATCGAGTATAACAAAAAGTCCTGATGATGGTATACAGCCCTCGCAATTTTTGGCAAGTACTTTATTGATATATAAAAGCCTGAATGAGTATAAATAAGGATCCTGATCGAGTATAACAAAGTCCCTGAACGGTATAGCAAAGTCCCTGAATGAGTATATAAAGTCCCTGATTGAGTATATTAAAGTCCTTATCGAGTATAACAAAGTCCCCTGATAGAGTATAACTGTGCCCCTCATCGGGTATAACAAAGTCACCTGACTGAGTATGTAAACCCTGAACAGTTAATAAAGATCACTAATCAGTATAATGGTTCCTGATGAGGTGTAAAATTTCCATCAGTATAACAAACTCACCTGACCGAGTATAACAAAGCCCTAACTTGGTATGAGAGCCCTAATCGGGTATAATAAAAGGTCCGTGATCGGGGTATAAAAAGGCCCTGATCTAGGGTTATAGCAGGGGCATATTGGTATAACAAGCTCATCGAATATAGAAAGATGCCTGAGTCGAGATACAAAAGAGTCCCTCATCGGAGTATAACAAAATCCCCTGATCGAGTATATATAGTCCTCATCATGTGAGAATTCTCTAATCGAGAATGTCAAATAAGTCCCTCGTGAGTATAACAAAGGCCCTTATCGAGTATAACAAAGCCCTGATCGAATGTAGAGAGTCCTGATTGAGAATAAAAAAAGTCCATCATCGGAGTATAAAAAGGCCTTATCGAGTATAACAAAGCCCTGATCTATTATAGCAAGGTCTGATCAGTATAGCAAGGTCCTGATCAAGTAAAGACAAAGCTTCTAATCGGGAATAACAACGTCCCTCATCGGAGTATAAAAAGGCTCTATCGAGTATAAAGCCCCTTGATCGAGGTATAGCAGTCCCTGATGATTATATTAAAGTCCTGATCGAGTGTATAACAAATTTACTGATTGAGGTAAATAAGTCTCATTGAGTATGAAAGTCTCTATCGGGTATATAAGGTCTCACGAGGTATAATAAAAGTCACCTGAATGAGTATAACAAAGCCCTGAATGAGTATAACAAAGTTCCTAATCTAGTATAGCAAAGGCCTCTTATGTGGAGTATAACAAGGCCCTGATCGGTATAACAATGGCCCTTTATCGAGAATAAATAGGCACATGGTCAGTACAACTAAAGCCTCATGATTATAGTGAACAAAGACCCTGATTGGGTATAAAGTCCCTGATCGGGTATAACAAAGGCCCTCATCGAGTATAGCGAGTCCATGATCGAGTTTAACAAAGTCCCCTGACTGTGTGTATAAAAAAAGTCCCTGATCAGTATATTAAGTCCTGATCGGAATATATAAGTCCACTGATCTGCCTTGAGTCTATTTCTGAAGTCCTGATCGAGTATATAAATGAAGTCCCCTGGTGAGCATAGCAAAGGCCCTAGTCGGGTATAACAAAGGCCCTCATCGGGTATAGCAGTCCCTGATCGGTATTTAAGTCCCTGATCGAGGTATAAATGAAGTCCCCTGATCGAGTATAACAGGGTCCTAATCGAGTATATCAGGGAGTCCCCTGATCGGGTGTAAAAAAGTCCCTGATCAGGTAACATATTCCCTGAAGGGGTATATAAAAGGCCCTCATCAAGTATCATGAAGTCCATGATCGGTTATATAAAGTCCCTGGTGGTATAGTCCCCTGATCGGAGGTATAACAGAGGTTCCCAAATCGGGTATAACAAAGTCCTAATCGAGTATAACAAAGTCCCTGATCAAGTATAACAAATTTCCTGATCGAGTATAACGAGTCCTTATTGAGTATAACAAAAAGTCCCTTATCGTGTATAACAATGCCTCATCAAGCATAGTGTGCCCTAATCGAGTATAATAAAATTCCCTGATCAAGTATAACAAAGCCTCATGAGTATATAAAGCCCCTGATCTGAGTATGTCAAGGGCCCTGATCGAGTATACAAAAGTCTCTAATCATTATAACAAAGTCCCTAATTGAGTATAAGAAGGCCCTTATCGAGTATAACAAAGGCCCTAATCGAGTATAATGGCCCCTCATCGAGGTACAACTTGAGGCCCACAATGTAGTGAATAAAGTCCCCTGATCTGAGTATAACAAGTGAAGTCTAGAGTATAAGCGCTTGATCGAGCATAAAAGTCCCCAGATCGAGTGCAGCAAATGTCCTGATCTGGTATAGCAAAGCCTCATCGAGTAAATGCAGTTAAAGTCCCCTTATCGGTATATAAAAATGTCTCCTGATCGAGGTATAATAATGGCCTCTTTTGGAGTATAACAAAGGCCCTGATCGGGTACCGGTTTTCCCTGATCGAGTACAAATAAGACCCCTGATCGAGAGTATAATAAAAGTCCCTGATCGAGGTATAAAAAAGGCTCCTCATCGGATATAATAAAGGCCTCATCGGAGTTGAAAGTCCCTGATGGTATATAAAGTCTCCGATCGGGTATAACAGGCTACTGATCGAGTATATAAAGTTCTGGTCGAATAACAAGTCCCCTGATCGAGTATTACAAAGTCCCTGATCTGATATAACAAATTTCTGATCGAGATATCTTAAAGTCCCTGATCGAAGAATTTGCTTGAAAACCTTATCGGTATAACAAAAGTCCCTTATCGGATTATAACAAAGGCCCTCATATATTTTACAAAGGCCCTGATCAAGTGTAACAACACCCTCATTGAAAATGACAAATTCTGATCGAGTGTGAAAGTCTCTGATCGGGTATGGCAAGTCCTGATCGGAGTATAAAAAGGCCCATCATCAAGTATATCAAAGGTCCACTCATCGGGTATAACAAAGTCCCTCATCGAGAGAATAAATCGGGGCATATCGAGGAGCATACAAAGGCCCTCATCGGGTACAACAAGGGCCCTCAGATCGAGGTGCAGCAAGGCTGATCGAGGTAAGACAAATTCCCCAGATCCATGATATAAAGTTATCTGATAGAGAAGTGACAAAGGCCCTCATCGAGTATAATACAAAGTTCTGATCGGGTATAACAAGTCAACTGATCGAGTTTGGGAACAAGGCCCTTGGTCGAGGCATAAAGATTCCCTGGTTGGGTATGGCAAGAGTCCTTTCAGTTGTAAAAGACCCTCATTCGGTTATAAAAAATTACATATCGGTATAACAAAGTCCCTAATCGGGTATAACAATGGCCCTTATCGAGGTATAACAAAGGCCTGCGAAGAGGCTATAAAGCCCCCTGATCGAGTACAACAAGTCCCTGATCGAGTTACAAAAAAGGCTCCTCATCGGGTATAACAGGGACCTCATCGAGTATAGCAAGTCCTCTGATCGAGTATAACCAAAGTCCACTGATCTGCCTGATCAAATTGTAACAAAGTCCCTGATCGAGTAGGTATAAAAAGGCCCTTATCGGGAGTATAACAAGTCCCTGATTGTGTAGAACAAGACCCTGATCGAGTATAACAGGCCGCTTGATGAGGTAAAACAAAGTCCCTGAGTCATAACAAAGGCTTATCGAGTATACAAAAGTACCCTGATTGTGTAGAATAAAGTCCTTTATCGAGTTATAACAAAGGGCCTTATCGGAGTATAACAAAAATTTTATTAAATTTGGCA
This sequence comes from Homarus americanus, assembly GCF_018991925.1. Classification (NCBI taxonomy): domain Eukaryota; kingdom Metazoa; phylum Arthropoda; class Malacostraca; order Decapoda; family Nephropidae; genus Homarus; species Homarus americanus. The sequence continues at coordinate 5,695 of NW_024715097.1, forward strand.
AAAGCCCTCGTAGAGTTACATAAAGGCCCTTGTGTTTATAGAGAATCTCTGATCGGTATAGCAAAAGTCCATTGATCGAGTATAACAGCCCTTGATTGAAAATTTAAGTGCAGTCGGGTACAACAAAGTCCTGATCAGGTATAACCAACCCTCATCAGGTATAACAAAGTCCCCTTATCGAGTATAACAAAGTCCCTGATCGAGTTATAACAATGGCCCCTTGTGGAGTATAACAAGGCCCTGATCGAGTACAAAAAAGCCCTCTGAGGTACAACAAAGACCCCTGATTGAGTATAACAAAGAAGTCCCTGATCGAGTATAACAAAGGCTCCTTATCAGATATAACAAAGGCCCCTCATCGAGTTAACAAAGTCCCCTGATCAGGTATGAAGTTACGATCGATTATAAAGGCCACTGATCCGAGTATAACAAAGTTCTGATCGAGTATAACAAAGTCCCTGATCGAGGTATAACAAAAGTCCCCTGATCGAGTATAACAAAGAAGTTCCCTAATCGAGTATAACAAAGTTCCCTGATCGAGTATAATAAGTTCCTGATCTGGAATAACAAAGTTCCTGATCGAGTATAAAAAATGTCCCTTATCGAGAATAATAAAGTCCCTTATCGAGTATAACAAAGGCCTCATCAGGTACAACAAAGGCCCTGATCATTATAACAAAACCCTAATCGAGGTATAACAAGGTCCCTGATTGGAGTATAACAAAGTCCCTGATCGAGTTTATAATACGAGAGTCCACTGATCGAGTATAACAAAGTCCACTGTATCGAGTATAACAACGCCCTCATCGAAAATAACAAATTTCCCAGTCAGGTGTAAGAAAGTCCCTCATCGGTATAACAAAAGTCCTCCTGTCAGGTATAACGGGGTCCCTGATAAGTATAAGCCGTCTTTGAGAATACTTAGTTCCTGATCCCGGGTATATTAAATTCCCTGATGGTATAGCAAAGTCACTTCATCGGTGACAAAGTCCTGATTGAGAACAAAAGTCTCTGATCGCGTATATTAAGTCCCTTCCCTAATCAGGTATAACAAAACCCTTGATCGAGTAAAACAAAGTCATCTGATCGGGTATAACAGTCCCGATCGAGGTATAACAAAGTCCCTAATCGAATATAACAAGTCCCTGATAGAGTATACAAAGCCCCTCATCAGTATAACAAGTCACCTGACCGAGTATAACAAAGCCCCTGAACGGGTATAACAGATCCCTGATCGAGTATAACAAAGTCC
>NW_024715098.1:0-13692 GCF_018991925.1 Homarus americanus
TTACGTTTCTATTTACGTCGTATAAATGATTTGTGTGACTAGATAACTGTGTGTGATGGCGTCGTCAATATCGCCGTTAGTGAAGAATCATACGTCTTTGGGTACGACGCCGACCTCTGAGTGCAGTAGACGATCCCAGTGAGTACGGTATCTTAAGCTCTAGAGTACTATTTCATTGTACTCAAATAGCCTGATAAATAAAGTATCTAAACCCCTTTAGTACGATGCCAACCCCTGAGTACAGTGGAATAGTCCAATGAGTAAGGATAATTTTAATCCATTGAGTATGATAACTTAATCCATGGGCGATGACTGTGTTAATCCTATGAATATGTTATCTTAACCTAGTAAGTGCTAGATTAATTCATCGTTCTGAAGGGGTTAAGTCATCGTTCTGAAGGGGTTAAGTCATCATCCTCAAGGGGTTAAGTCACCGTTCTTAATAATAATAATAATAGTAATAATAATAATAATAATAATATAAACGATTTAAACTATTCTTCTTCTTCCACTTGTTTACCTGAGTTATCTTTAGTGACTCTCTTATCTGTTATTCTTTTACATTTTTTCTTATTTCCTGACACTTATCATGATAATTACTTTAGAGAAAAATGTGGCGTGTGTGTGTGTGTGTGTGTGTGTCCAGGACTTTACATCCTCACATAACTCATGTTTGAGGAGGAGGAAGATGAAGAAGAGGAGGAGGAGGAAGAAGAAGAGGACGAAGAGGAGGAAGAAGAGGAGGAGGAGGAAGAAGAGGAGGAGGGACATAAATAACGAGAAGGGAAGTATAAATGACTGAGTGAGTGACCGTAGACAATACCAACATGATCAAGGGCTCGTATGAGTGACCGCGTACCTCACAAACCGCACTGACCGGACTATCTACACGTGTGAGTGACCAACTGACCATGGAAGTAGGTGAGTGACTCCTTTAGTCAAGCAGAGGGAGAAGGGGAGGAAGATAAACAGTGATCAACAGCGAAAAACTTCATTGGTTCGATAGGTCCTCCTACAGCTATGAGGTCGAGGTTTAATGGCATCTGAAGGGAGCTGTGCTAATTGAGTGTTACTCTTTATTGGCTTTATAACCTGAGTCGGGCTTGTTGCGTACAAGATCCACTCGTATGTGGGTAAAGCTGGTCGCTGATTGGTTCATACACGACCGTGATGTCAACTTGTGTCCGTCCCACTCTCTGGTAAAGTAAGATTTTCTGTTAGGTTAGGTTAGATAGGCTACGATAGGTGTAGGTTGATTAGTTAGTTCAGGTGTGGTGGTCGAGTGGGTACGGCTCTTGTCTCTTGACCTGAGGGTCGCTAGTTCAATCCGTCATCCCAACCAACACACACACCCAGCTTTTTTTTTCTCTCTCTCTCTCAGCATAGTTATTTTAGGAGAAATGACTGAGTGTAACTTAAAAAAAAAATCTAAATTATTTGTGAATATCAGTTCTGAATTTTAACTTGTGTAGCTATGACGTTCTGAACTCCCATAGTACCACTAGCAGTTATGGAAATCAATTCATTTTTCTCAAAGGTTTCATGGAACAACTTTTTTTTTCTCGGGTTTATTTAAAAATAATTCCTCGTATATCTATTTTCACATCAGTTTGTTTCAATTTATTCTGATATATATTCGTATTTATTTTATTTTATTTTATATGCTATTTTTTATTATTTTTATATATATTTTATCTTCAATTTTTATTCATTCATTTTTTCTCCGTCGGTTATTCACTATTTTTTATTTTTTTTTCTTTCCTGGTTATACATATTTTACATCTAATAATATCCTTCTATTCTTCATTCTTGGTTATTCACGTTATATTTACATTAATTTCCTTCCATTCTTTTATTTTTTCCTAGTTAAAGACGCGTTTTTTCCCATTTACGTTTATCCAGTAATTTATTCATATCAAAGCTGTTTTTTCCCCAATTTGTACTTTTCTTCCTCACAAAACATTCTCAAACTTGTCCCCAGTTCATACAGTTATTTATGTCTGTATAATCTGTAATTTTCAACACATATTTCTTGCTAGTAAATCGTGAATGTTAAACGTCTTGTCAATTATTTTTTTGCTTCAGTTAATGGTTTCCTAAAATGTATATATAACATCTATATTTTTTTATGGAGTCTTTTCCGTATATTTGGGTCATATACTCTCTCTCTCTCTCTCTCTCTCTCTCTCTCTCTCTCTCTCTCTCTCTCTCTCTCTCTCTCTCTCTCTCTCTCTCTCTCTCTCTCTCTTTCTCCCTTGGTGAGCGCTAGACAGACGGACCCAGCGACACCTTGAAGTAGTGTTTAACATAGGACTTAATGGAAACAGGAACTAAGCCTTTAGGTACGTTAACATGAAAGGACTAACACCACACATGATGTATGAGTGAGTTGTGAGTGAGTGAGCGAGCGAGTGAGTGAGTGACCTAGGTAAGTGATTTTTGCTTTTGGTTCCTTCTAGAAGGTCAATGCTCTGTATATATAAACAAGCACACATACACACACACAAAAGCTGACTTGGCGTGATACGAACGATGGAAATTCCTTTGGCCAATGATACACCACCACTAGCGCCCTGAAGTCCCTCTCCTCCTCTCTAACCCTCTCCCTAGCCCTCTCCCCTCTCCCCCATCAGTCTAGTCCTCAATACTAGCCCCTCTTACTTCCTCAGCACTCTCCATAACCCTCTCCAAAACCTCTCTATAAATATGACTTGTCCCTCTCTCCATCCTCACTCTAGCCCTTTTCCCAGCCCTTACTCTAACCCCTCTTCTCAGCCCTCACTTTCTCCTGCAGCCCTTTTCTCACTCCTCATTTTACCCCTTTTCCACTGCCCTGTTTCCCCTTCACTCAGCCCTTTCTTTCCCTTATCCCTCTCACTTCCTTTCCTTATCCCTTAACCCAGGTCGTCTCTCTCTCTCTCTCTCTCTCTCTCTCTCTCTCTCTTTACAGTTCCTCCAGCCCTTTTCACCCTTAACCTCTTCGTAGTCTTCTCCTCGCCCTCTCTCTCTTCTTCTTCTTACCAGCTTTATCTTCTCTCAAGCCTTCTCCTTTTCCTCGGTTCTCTCTTCTCCCCCAGTCTTCTCTTCTCCTTTAGCCCTGTCTTCTCCCCAGATTTCTCCAACCTTCTTCTCTTCCAGTCCTGTTTTTGTGCAACCTATTTCCTCCTCCTCTTCCTCTTCTCTTCTTCCTCCTCCTCCCCCCCCTCCTCCTCTCTCTCCTACTAACTCTCTTTTTACATTATGTTTGCCTCAACCTTCTCTTCATCGTCTTCCCTTCGTTCCTCTCTCTTCCAAACTCACCCAAACGCACCCATACTCTCTCCAACATACTACGCACTTTCCCCAACACACCACACTTTCCCACTTTCTCTCTCCAACAAACCACACTCTCTCACTCTCTCTCCAACATAGCGCAGTCTCTTCCTCTCTCTCACCAAAGTACCTTGCTCTCCCAGGCACCCGTTGTACCTACTACATAGTTCTGGCACTTTACAAATGGCACTCCTCGCCCAAAAGGCCACCATGAATCACCAGCAACACCAGGTGACTTTCCACTGGCGCTACTGTTTGAACCTGCTTTGTGGGTCTTGCTATCTGGCACTACTGTTTTTGCTCTGTTCGTTGGTTTGTCTGTATGGTGCTTTTGTTAGACCATTGTTGTTACATCACTACTGGCACTATTGTTTTGGTCTGTTCCGTGGGTTGTCTGTATGGTGCTTTTGTTAGACCATTGTTGTTACATCACTACTGGCACTATTGTTTTGGTCTGTTCCGTGGCTTGTCTGTAGGGTGCTTTTGTTAGACCATTGTTGTTACATCACTACTGGCACTATTGTTTTGGTCTGTTCCGTGGGTTGTCTGTATGGTGCTTTTGTTAGACCATTGTTGTTACATCACTACTGGCACTATTGTTTTGGTCTGTTCCGTGGCTTGTCTGTATGGTGCTTTTGTTAGACCATTGTTGTTACATCACTACTGGCACTATTGTTTTGGTCTGTTCCGTGGCTTGTCTGTAGGGTGCTTTTGTTAGACCATTGTTGTTACATCACTACTGGCACTATTGTTTTGGTCTGTTCCGTGGCTTGTCTGTAGGGTGCTTTTGTTAGACCATTGTTGTTACATCACTGCTGGCACTATTGTTTTGGTCTGTTCCGTGGGTTGTCTGTAGGGTGCTTTTGTTAGACCATTGTTGTTACATCACTACTGGCACTATTGTTTTGGTCTGTTCCGTGGCTTGTCTGTAGGGTGCTTTTGTTAGACCATTGTTGTTACATCACTACTGGCACTATTGTTTTGGTCTGTTCCGTGGGTTGTCTGTAGGGTGCTTTTGTTAGACCATTGTTGTTACACCATTACTGGCACTATTGTTTTGGTCTGTTCCGTGGGTTGTCTGTATGGTGCTTTTGTTAGGCCACTGTTGCATCATCACTGACACTACTCTCTACAATGGTATAATTTATATTTTGGAAAGAAGAACTTACAGATAATAAGCTTAATCTTCCTGCAAAAGATAACTACAAGAACCCGTAAGTAGAGGACCGATTTGAACATGAGATCGACATTTCACTGAGACTACTGCATCTTTACATGTCCTTTCCCCCAGGTACGAGGAAAAGCACGATGCTAGGATTTGTTCTTTGATAATCCTCGCCGAGAAAGGTTTTAGTAACAAGGATTTGGGAGGATTGTCGTAACGCTAATCTCGAGCTTTTGATAGATTTAAGAGTAAAGAATAACCCCTCTAACAGGCCTCGTGTCTAGTCGTTGTTTATTGAGTATTATGTAGATTCTGGTCGTGCGTAGTGAGGGTGGACATCAAACTACAATGGCACATCGACTTGGTTCACTTTCAGCTGACCGTCGCTCCTCTGTTCAAGGTTTTTATTTTATTTTACTGTACTAAACTATACGACGTAACCTAATGCAGCGTTTGACACGAGTTGTACATCATTATGTTCCCTCTATGTAAAGATAAAAGACTTTTTTTAGCGGATTATTGCCGACCAGAGGTGTGCTGTGGCTGAGTAGATACAATTCTCGCTTCATATTCCTAGGATTATTGGCTTGCACTTAGTGGATTCCCAGTTCACCCATCTGTGAATTGGTACCTAACTTTGCATCTGGGGAAAGTGGGTGATTTTTAGTATACAGTGCCGGCCATGATGGTTCTTTCGTGCTAAAAAAAAACAGGATTAGTTATTAGTGTGTTGTATCCGTGCTGTTATTTTTACCCCCAGTGAATATTTTGAACATAGAGAGAATAAGACAATAAATGAATATATAAAACACAATACACATATGAAGAAGAATCGTGAGTTGTGTGTTTAGTTCTCTCGTGTGTTCAGAGTCATGTAGCGTAGGAGACCGTCCAGTTGTACCCGGTAAAGTTCCCTTGTAAAGTTTAGGGCAAAGTTAAAAAACATTAAGTTAATAATTATGTTATTTATTTATATTTTACAGTGTGATTATTTATATGATAGTTCTTATTTACAGTCAAGTTTAAATTTAAAAAAATATATATAAAAATGTATATAAATTATCACTTTATCGAAATTTTATCTAAATTACCTGATATATTAATTTATTTATCGCCGGAAGCTTTTAGTTCGGTGGTCTGTGTGTGGGGTTTTTATTTTACCAGTATATCAATTACTAGTGTTTATTCCTACTGTAGCGGCAGAAGTTCATGAGAGACCTTTAATGGCTCAATTTGTCGTCTTATTTGTCTCGTATTTTTCTGTCAATAGTTCAGAATTAGTAGACCGAGTACTTTATATCGATGACTGCACCTTCGACTATGACAATTTATTTTTTATTATTTTGTTTTCATTTCTTTTTTTGTGTGTGTTTAGTGTCTCTCTCTCTCTCTCTCTCTCTCTCTCTCTCTCTCTCTCTCTCTCACTCTCTCTCTCTCTCGGCGAAATAGGATCGGAATAGGTTCCTTATGAAGTATAATTGATCGGTTCTCCCTATTACTTGGCGGTTTCGAACCTATTGTGAAGTATATATTGATCCTGGGTATTACTTAGTTATAACAAAGGCCCCCAACACACCTTAATACATATCCTTCTTGGTCGACACACCCAACACACCTTAATACATATCCTTCTTGGTCGACACACCCAACACACCTTAATACATATCCTTCTTGGTCGACACACCCAACACACCTTAATACATATCCTTCTTGGTCGACACACCCAACACACCTTAATACATATCCTTCTTAGTCTACACACCCAACACGCTAATACACTTATCTTCTTGGTCGACACATAACACACCTTAATACATATCCTTCTTGGGGTCTACACACCAACACACCTTAATACATATTCTTGGTCGACACCCCAACACACCTTAATACATATCCTTCTTGGTCGACACACCTTACACTGTAATACCTTAATATCCTTCTTGGTCGACACCCAATACACCTTAATACATATCCTTCTTGGTCACGACACACCCAACACACCTTAATACATATCCTTCTTGGTCGAAACACCCAACACACCTTAATACATATACTTCTTGGTCGACACACCCAACACACCTTAATACATATCCTTCTTGGTCTACACCCAACACACCTTAATACATATCCTTCTTGGTCGACACACCCAACACACCTTAATACATATCCTTCTTGGTCGACACACCCAACGCACCTTTTTTAACTATCTTCCTATTCTTGAACTAATCTTTACAATCAAACATTTAACAATTTCACCAAGAAACTTCAACAAACTTTCAAGTACTTTTTTTTTCTATTATAATTTTGTTGTTCTCGTACTATAACCTCCAAAGCTTCTTTATTTACTCCTTCTCCCTCCTCAGACGCAGCCTGACTGAGTACTGAGCCGTCGTCAAATTCGTACACACTTTAGACAGTTTGAACCTTCGTGAAATCATAATCTAATAGCTTTCTGGGATTTGTTTCTGAAAAATTTTGCTTTATCTCGCCTTAAGAATTCAATTTCTAGAAGTTTCGAATGAGTATTTATCTGTCCAGGGCTGATTACTGCGTCTCTCTCTCTCTCTCTCTCTCTCTCTCTCTCTCTCTCTCTCTCACTCTCAGAAAGTCATGTCACCTCAATATTGAACTGACAGCATCACTGTTTTTCACTGCTGAGTCAACTAGTTTGTAAACAGATGTGAATAAATGGTGATAGAGATGATGATGGTGATGATGATGATGAAGATGATGATGATGATGATGATGATGATGATGATGAAAAACAAGAAGAAAAACAAAATGAAGATCCAAAAGAAAAAAAAAAGAAAAAATGAAAATCAGAACACACATCTAATCCTATATATATAAATATATACTTTAGAATATAAAAATTTCCTCAACGTAAATTTATTCTTTAAAAAAAATATTCCCCCTTTTTTTAGAAACCTTCGAATAATTATTTTTCCTTCAGTTATAATCTCTTAATAAACGATGTAAATAAAGTTAAATATTTATTTCTTCATAATTAACACTAATTAACGCACCAATACCTTATCCTATCACACTGTAAGGTTATTTTAGAACAAATTTTTAATCTGTTTACGTTTTGTGGAATATATCTCCCTCCCCCCCCCCGCCTGTTTTGGTCTTGTATACAGCGGGTTATTAACGTGTATCATACAAGCTTTGATCTTAGTGATAACAGGTGACCAGAGAAGCAATAAATGTTGTTAAAAATGATCAATAATAAAAGTAGGAAATTCGAGTCTATTGTTTTTATTGTGTGTGTCCTTATACATACATACATACATACATACATACATACATACATATACTTTATCCCTCTCATGTACTCAGTACCAAGATGACCTGACCTCAAGAATCCATTATTCACCTCATTATAATTAGGTCAAGGTTAATTAAGACCAACATCCACACAGGTAAGTTAATGAGAGTTAATGAGATCGACTCTTATCTGTTGATTATGGTAAATAAATAATGTCCTAACTGGTTAATGCCCTAATTTGCATCTCTACCTGAAGATGTGAGAAAGTATACAACTGATTCTCTTAATAACGACACAAAGGTGGATTCTAAGAGGTCAATGAACACAAGCTACACCTTAATTAGACAGGTGAGAATATATATCTACCTGTGTTACCTTTATGAATGGTTAATGGGGTTAATAACGAATAGAAAAAAAACACATAAAAGGAATCGTTGTCATTATTCCTAGTTAATGGTAAAATAAACGTACAATTCTTGGAGATAATATTGACAAAGAGAATGAAACTATCTCTCAAGTGGTTATAAAAGAAAGATAAGATTCTAGTCAGTAACTCGCTCTCTTTAAATGAATAATGTCTCTCATAAGCAAGACATGAATCAGACGTAACTACCCTGTGATGACATTAACAAGCGATAATTAACTCCGGGTAGCTAAGTCTTTTTCTTAAATATTTATATCAATCAAGTACTGTTTTACTACTTGAACGACAGAAGACTTCATTTAAAGGTATAATTAAGCTCTTATTATGTCTAACTTATTTCTATAAACTTACAAATTATTATATACAGTACATAATTCTTTTATTTTTACTATTTAATTTAACTCCTCATTTAACTCTATCCTAATCAACAATAAATAACTCATACATTCCTATTAATTATCAAGCAATCATCATTTTAGAATTATATTGTTAATTAAAATTGAAACATAAACACAAATTAAGAACATACAAACATACGCTTCTCTTAGTGTAAACATAACAAGATCCCATGTTGAAGAATTACACCGACATCAGAGACCATGTTAAAAAGCCTAAAATATTTTAAATACGATCATTAATTCCTATAATTAGTTAGAGTAATAATTAGCTTTATATATGGAGAATAAAATTATATTGTAGAGTGTTCCTTGGTCATTACTTTACCAATAGGTGTTGGGTATATGTGAGTGGAGGGCAAGCAGGCAGAGTAAGTGAAACGTGGCAGCCTGGGACCGTAGAGTTTTATAGCCTGGGTCCCGGGTTGGTTGGTGATGGGTGATGCATCTCTCTCTCTCTCTCTCTCTCTCTCTCTCTCTCTCTCTCTCTCTCTCTCTCTCTCTCTTTCTCTCTCTCTCTCTCTCTCTCTCTCTCCTTGTACGTGTGTTTGTGTGTTTGTGTGTATGTGACGTCCAAGGACAGTCTTAGTACCTAATTATGTATCCAGTTAAAGACTTGAGGAATAAGACCACGGGATTACTACCACTACTACCACCACCACCACCTTCCCTCTCCCAAAGACTACCACCACCTCAACCAAATACTACCACTACCACCTCCTTCTCTCAACCATCCCTCGGCTAATCCCTAAGTAATTTCCTACATTACCCAGTTACCACGAGTAAATTTGGTTATGTTTTAGTTTAAAGTATTAAGTAAGATCTTCTATCATTTGTTTTTTTTACGGTTTAAGATGATTACGAGGAAGATTGTGATGGATTGTGTAGTTGGTGATTTGGGATTAACTGGAGATGTTGATGTGTTGTGGGATTTGGGGGAGAGGATTTGGAGGGATTTATGGGGGTTTTATGGGGTTTTGTGGGATTTAGGGGATTTAGGTGCTGGATTTGGTTCGAATTGTGAAGGGATTTTCTTTCTTCGTTTTGAGTTTTATTTTGTCTTCATTATGTGAGGACTTTCCCAATGGATTTATTTTTTTTTTTTATTTGCTTCATTAACAATATTTCCTTCGATAGATTTTCCAAATTTCTTCACGAGCTAAGAATTTCTCACTGGATTTTAAATTTCATCATACCATACGTGTCTAGATTCACATTCCCAAATAATTTCTTAAGTCTCAACAATTTCATTCAGTTTTAACAATAGAAAAAAATACCTCATTACCCTAATATCATTCATATGTAAGAAAATCTTCCACTTGTATATAATTTCTTCTTGTTTATTTCAGGTTTACGCAAAAGATTTGTCCTCAGTACAAATATTTCGCTCTATCTTGTTTAAGCTTACACAAACATAGTGTATCTTAACTCAATAAAGCTTTCCTACTTTGTTGTTTGTCCTGGAGGAGGGAAAGAATATCCAGCCACAACACAGGGATCTAGTTAAGCTGACATAAAGGGAGTAGAGAGAGAGAGAGAGAGAGAGAGAGAGAGAGAGAGAGAGAAATTGTATGGGCAAAAATAAATATTCACGCCTCTCTCTCTCTCTCTCTCTCTCTCTCTCTCTCTCTCTCACCTGGCTATACCTTGTGTCCGTATGTCTGGTAGTAATTTACAACTCTGTCTTACTACGAACAATTAGTACTCAAAATCGTCACAAACAGTACTCAAGACCACAAAAAGTACTCAAGTCGCCCCAAACAGTACTCAAATTACCACAAACAGTACTCACATCACCACAAGCACAAACACCTACAGTCCCTTGTGCTTCCTCCTGCATTAACATAAAAAAGTTCAGATTTCTTTAATGATGACAATAAATTACCAAAGTTTATTTCCTTGGTTCTTCTGCCTCAATGTACAGCCTTTGTTTGTTGAAGTTTAACTGAGTTGTGGGGAGGGGTGTGGGGAGGGGTGTGGGGAGGGAGGGGAGTGTGGTGTGGTAGAGTTTACTGTGGGGAGTTCACTGTGGTGAATATTGCTTTAACCAACCATTACAAACCACAGCTGTAAATCATTTCAAACCACAACTGTAAACCATTTCAATCCACAGCTGTAAACCATTTCAAACCACAGCTATAAACCATTACAAACCACAGCTGTAAACCCCCAAAATACTGGTTTACACCTAAACAAAACCACACACACACACATTTACACTTTTTTACAACTCAAACAATTTACAACAACAGCGGCTTGACCTGAATCCCGTAGAAGATAAATTACTCTTTTAAAACAACGGATACAAAAAGCATTCTGGATACTAACATTCAACCGGACACGATTACTCTATTGTGACAAATGTTTATATTGTCACAGAGAGCTATCGTACTCAAGTGGATGTATTTAGACAGACAAACACTTAATTCAGATACTAATAAGAGCACTACATTCATACAATCATACTTATACAGTCAAATACAAGTTGTAGTATGAGTATTGAATCCAAACAAACATGTATACAGTCAAACACCAAACAGTATCCAGGTCAATAATTCCCCCAAAAAACACATTTATAATAGGGTAGGGGAAGTTATATAAACACCTTCACGTTTATATAACCTGGAGTTAATGATTAGTGTAGTGGGTAAGAAATCCAAGATGGCCGACAGAGATGCTTTCGCTTTAAAATTCTTCCCGTTGTCATATATATTGTTAATAAAAAATTTGAATACCATTTTAATTTTGTTTTATTAAATTTAATAAGAATTCTATGTTTTTTTAATATATTTTATTGATATATGAACCTAAAATGGCCTCCGTTTAGATGTTATTGACAATATTTTATCATAGTGAAAAATAACCGAATGTATTAGTTAAAATTTATGAAATTAAGAATTACAATATAAATTTGTGTGATTTTTGTCCACTTGTGATAATGAAAAATAATATCTAAAAATAAAATATATTGAATACAGAAATAAAATTAAAAATATAAAATGAAAAATAGAAGCTTACTAAATATTTATATAATAATGATTTACTGAAATACTGTGATAGATATTGGTTATGTTATTAGAGTGTGAGTTGCCTTAAGGTACTTGAGATTAATTGATGTTTTAAAATCAATTGAAGGAAAAGGCCCTTTGCATGATTAATACACACATACACACTATAACATACATACTGTGCACACACAAACATAAAATAACATACATACACACACACCTCTCCCATATGTTACCTTATCCTCCCCCCCACTATGTCACACAATACTCTCTACCTATCCACCCACACCCTACCCTCCCACCACCCTCACCCTACCCTCCCCCCCACTATGTCACACAATACTCTCTACCTATCCACCCCACCTGCCCTCCCCCCCCACCCTCCCTCTTTATACACTGTCTCTCTACCTATCCACACACCCTGCCTCCCACACACTCACCTACCCTCCCCCCCTTTCACACAATACTCTCTACCCATCACCCACACACCTACTTTTACGCCCTCCTACCTCCCCCCCACTATGTCACTAATACTCTCACCTATCCACCCCACACTATACCCGCACTCTGCCCTCACCACTTTTCCCACCTGCCTTTATCACCCCGTGACTTTACATGTGACCTACGCCAGTCTAGCTACACTGTCATTCAAGGATGCACAGTGTTCTTTAAACCTATTACCGCCATTACTGTCCACAGAGACACTTAAGAGGAGAAAAATGTGAGGAACTAGGCACCTTAGAGTGACCTGAAACCTCCTTAAATAGCCTCTATGTCATGATGAATTAAGGGTGAGTTTAGTGATAGTTCCATCCTTCTACGATATCGAGTACAAAATGGTCTTAGATAAAGAACAATGACCTCTATGTCAAAGGGAAATTAAAGGCGAATTTAGTGTTATTTCGATATTTTGAGTGTAGGTTTAAAATGGCCTTAACCTAGGTAAGAGAAGTAATCCTAAATAACCTCTATATCAAGATGAATTAAAGATCAAAATAGCGTAAAATTTTCTCAGACCAAGACTCGGGTATGCAGTAGTGACGTAAGCAATACTCAAGAACCAAAGGTCAAATGAACCTATTGTCAAGAGTGAATAGAGGCGCGTCTTCTTTTAGTACCTGGTGTTGTAGTTACCTGAATGACTGACTCGATGAAGATGGGAGTGCTGTTCAGAGAAAGTTGAAGGGAAAGACGGATAAACATGACACAATGATAAATAGGAGGCAGTAGAGGTGTGACAACGAGACAAGGGAGAATAATGATGGTAGGAAACAATAGAGAAATAGTCTATTGGATCTATTCTTCACTCTTCTTCACCATCATCAGTTTATTCCGCGTGATGAAACTGATTCAGACACAACAACCAATCAGAGAAGCTAATTCAAACACATCAACCAATTAGAGAAGCTAAAACTTATGACGTCACAATGAAGGCGGAATAACCATTCAGAGAAGCTAGCTAGAACTTATGACAACACAATGAGGGTCCAATAACCAATTAGAGAAGCTAGAAATAATGATGTCGCAATGAGGGCACAGTAACCAATCAGAGAAGCTAGCTATAACTTATGACGACAAAATGAGGGTGAAATAACCAATCAAAGAAGCTAGAACTTATGACGACACAATGAGGATGGAATAACCAATCAGAGAAGCTAGCTAGAACTTATGACGACACAATGAGGGAGAAGTTTCTATAAAGCCATTCACAAAAACAGAAATTAATGGCATATTAATTCTGTAATTATATTTAAACCTACGATATAAATTCTTAAAACTATATATACGGTAAATAATTCTCTAGATCAGGAGATATAACGAATAATTCCCCCAAAATAGCGTTAGTGAAGGTTGTAAGGTAAATAATAATAAAATAAATGTATTTGTAGTTGATCTCTCTCTCTCTCTCTCTCTCTCTCTCTCTCTCCTCAGATATTCCATAAGAAAACACAAAGAAATTAAAAGAAAATAAGAAAACAAGATAAAGAGAGATAATGAAAAACTGTGAATATAGTGAATGAAAGAAGAAAGAAAGAGAAGAGAAAAGATAAAGATAACGAGTAACACAAGAGAGAGAGAGAAGGATAATAATAGAACAATATTAAAATAGAAAACAACAT
>NW_024715099.1:0-13634 GCF_018991925.1 Homarus americanus
ACCACTTCAGTGACATGACCCTGGGTGTGAGGGCCGGGCATCCCTTTAGGGACATGACCCGGGGTGTGAGGGCCGGGCACCCCTTTAGCACCATGACCCGGGGTGTGAGGGCCGGGCTCCCCTTCAGTGCTATGACCCGAGATGTGAGGGCTGGGCACCCTTCAGTGACATGACCATGGGTGTGAGGACTGGGCACCCGTTCAGTGCCATGAATAGGGGTGTGATGTCCGGGCACCCCTTCATCTCCATGACCCGGTATGTGAGGGCCGGGCACCCCTCCAGCACCATGGCCCGGGGTGGGAGGGTCGGGCACCCTTTCAGTGATATGACCCGGGTGTGAGGGCCGGGCACCCACTCAAATGACCCTGAGTGTGAGCCGGGCATCCCCGCAAAGTGACATGAACCGGGGTGAGGGCCAGGCACCACTTCAGTGACATGACCGGGGTGTGAGGGCCGGGCACGTTTTAGTGCTATGTGCCCAGGTGTGAGGGCCATTACACCCTTGGGTGCATGACCAGGGTGTGTGAGGGGCCGGGCAGGCAGCTGATGCCATGGCCAGGGGGTGTGAGGGCCAGGCTCATCAGTGCCATGACCCAGGGTGTGAGGCCAGGCACCTTTTAGTGCTATGACTCGGGGTGTGAGGGCCGCGCACCACATTAGGTACATGACCAGGGGTGTGAGGGCCGGGCAAACCTTCAGTGCCATGGCAAGGGGTGTGAGGGCCTGGCACCTCATCAGTGCCATGACCCGGGGTGTGAGGGCCGGGCACCACTTCAGTGACATGACCCGGGGTGTGAGGGCCCGGCACCCCTTCAGTGACATGACCCGAAGTGTGAGGGCCGGGCACCCTTTCAGTGACATGACCCGGGGTGTGAAGCCCGGGCACCCCTCCAGAACCATGACCCGGGGTATGAGGGCCGGGCACCCCTTTAGTGCTATGACCCGGGGTGTAAGGGCCGGGCACCACTTTAGGTACATGACCAGGGGTGTGAGGGCCGGGCAAACCTTAAGTGCCATGGCCAGGGGTGTGAGGGCCGGGCACCTCATCAGTACCATGACCCGGGGTGTGAGGGCCGGGCACCCCGTTAGTGCCATGATCCGGGGTGTGAGGGCCGGGCACCTTTTAGTGCTATGACCCGGGGTGTGAGGCCCACCACTTTGGTACGTACCAGGGTGTGAGGCCAGGCAAGCCTTCGGTGAGGGTGTGAGGCAGGCACCTCATCAGTGCCATGACCCGGGGTGTGAGGGCCGGGCACCACTTCAGTGACATGACCCGGGGTGTGAGGGCCGGGCACCACTTCAGTGACATGACCCTGGGTGTGAGTGCCGGGCACCCTTTAGGGACATGACCCGGGGTGTGAGGGCCGGGCACCCCTTTAGCACCATGACCCGGGGTGTGAGGGCCGGGCTCCCCTTCAGTGCTATGACCCGAGATGTGAGGGCTGGGCACCCTTCAGTGACATGACCATGGGTGTGAGGACTGGGCACCCGTTCAGTGCCATGAATAGGGGTGTGATGTCCGGGCACCCCTTCATCTCCATGACCCGGTATGTGAGGGCCGGGCACCCCTCCAGCACCATGGCCCGGGGTGGGAGGGTCGGGCACCCTTTCAGTGACATGACCCGGGTGTGAGGGCCGGGCACCCCTCCAGCACCATGGCCTGGGGTGTGAGGGCCGGGCACCCTTTCAGTGTCATGAAACGGGGTGTGGGGGAAGGGCACCCCTACAGTGTTATGAACCCGGGTGTGAGGGCCGGGCACCCCATAAGTGACATGAACCAGGGTTTTAGGGCCGTGCACGCCTTCAGTGACATGAAACGGGGTGTAGGGGCAGGGCACCCCTACAGTGTTATGAACCGGGGTGTAAGGGCCGGGCACCCCTTTAGGTCCATGACCCGGGGTGTGAGGGCCAGGCACCCCTTCAGTGCCATGACTGAATCGGCTGCTTGTCCAATTAACCAGTCCGTTCACACATATTTATATTTGGGTTTTAAGTAACGAATCCCAAACGGTAGTTCCTTTGTTTTATTATAAAAGGTTGTATATATATTTCCTGAGTGTATATCAACCGTAAGTCTCACTGTCTAGGAGTGAATGAGAAAGGGACAGCGTTTATGAATGATAAACGTTTGGTCACGTCCTTTCGATATGAGTTGAGGTGAGCTACTGAAGCTTAGGGGCATCGCAGTGCGTGCTTACAGAAATGCTGAGCTATGGGTCTCGCCCTCTTGGGTAAGTTGCCCGCTCACGTGTCAATCTCATGTCTTACTCATAGACAGTGGAAAGTTACAGGGTGGTGAATCTGAATATAATATCAGATGTATTGACCCATTTATATAATAAGTTCTGTTGATGAGACAGGGGCCTATTACATCGCTCGGTCACCTACCAGCCGAGCTCCGTGAGGCCTAAATAACTCACAGAGTACAGTACATCCTAGACAACCCTAACCATGTTATAAACAGATATGTAGACACTAAGCTGGGGATATTACTGTAGGGGTATTCTCTACTACAGGGGACCTAGACTTTTGTGTCGTACGGGTTAGTATGTTATGAACAATGTTGAATTTGGATGATACTGCCCGGTAATAACAGAACAGGAACATTATTGCCAGAATTAACAGAATAGAGGGAATCGTAAGACTTGGTAGTGCAAATTCCCGTGACAGGTAAAATGGCAAGTTATTATTCAAATCAGCAAAATGTGTCTCGTTCAAGAAAGCTAACACTTTTAATTTCTCTGATACTATTTGAATATCCTTGATAGTGAAATTCATTATAGGAAGTGGAATTAAAGCAGACTTGAGTTTTCGATTTAACGCAAAATGCTGATGAGTAGGCAAGGTCCGTAATGTACTACAAGTGATTTCACAGTAATCAGGAGCCTTGTAATGCCCTTTCACAACTAGCTGCTTAACACCATTTTGGCATTTTAAAATTACAGTAGTGAGATTTGGAAAGAACAAATACTGCACATTGTGAAGGTGAGCGTGGAACACAGTCTTTAGACTAACTGGCCTATAACTGCATTGCGCTAACGCTGTGCGTACATTTGGTTGTATGACTGCCAATTCACATATTCCAACTGCAGCAGGAATAAATGCAAACATGTAGGCTGGACATACGTGTAGGTGTAGATAAGACGACTTACACCGTGACAGTACCTCAGAATCCTCTATTGATAACAATGAATATTCTTCATCTACTAAGAAAAGTTCTTTAGGCCTATCTAGGGTATACAGTGTGTCGTTCACAAACCAGGGGAAGGGTTCTAAATGCCATGCATTAAACTCATGTTGCCCTCGCATAGGAATGTGGATCAGAATTGCATTGTGCGTGAGGGTTGACTCCAACAGTGGGTAATGATATTGAACCTCATTGTCATTGAAAATCGGAGTTAAATGATACTGCAACTTGGCTATTTTTAAAGCTTCAAGAAGCGTCTGCACAGGCACAAGCTTCGCGTCCACACGTCCTATCCCGGCATCTACAATGCTGTCTATTAGTTCATTTTTAGAGGTTACAATTTTATGAACTGAAATTTCAGCAGCATGCAAATATTCTGTGAAGTAAAGGAGCCATTCTAACGTCGGGATTGCTTTCTGTAACCTAGTAACAATCCTCGAAACTTGGTTAGACTCCATTATGATTGCATTAACCTTTGATTCTAGAGCAGTAATCCGTGAAAGGTTTGAAAAATAACACGATTCTGTTGAGATACAGCTTGAACGACAACGTCCATGAAACTATTGTCGAATTCATCGAAGCTGTGCTGAGACCATGAAGAATGTCCAATGCTGATTGTAGTTGGCCGTCGACGTTTTCCATCTGACGCGAAAGTACGAGTTAACTTCTACTCGCAGAACGTAGTTTCATACAATAGTCATTTGGGACATTTTGCTTCTGAACAGTCTGTAAGGATGTATCAATCACATTATCATCAACTTGAGGTAAGACATTTATCTGGGTCTTCTTCAGACGATCCGCGTGCTTCCATATTTTGAATTTGTTGCCTGCTTCTTTTGAGATTATGCGGAATGTACAAGAAAATTTCGCCGAAAGTTTGGAGTTCCTTTCAGGTACCTGTAACATAACAGCGTCCCCAACGTTCAGTGAGATAGGTTTAGCATGTTTATGCTGTTTGATGATCATTTCGGCGCGTGACGCCGCTAGCTGTGATCGTACTTGGTTATGAATTTCTGTAAAGACATGAATTTGTTTTGCCGCAAAATCATCCGTATTATATACCGGGTATGGCGCCTCTGTAAGGATGTCGTAAGGCAGACGTTTATCTGTGCCATAGACAATATAGTAGGGTGTTTTGCCCGTAGAGCTATTAACTGACCCATTAATCGACGCTGCAACCTGCGGTAACCAATCCTCCCATGCGTATTGAAAACCACTAACAATTGGACGCAGTATTTCTAGGATTTTACGATTGATTCTTTCAACAAGGCCATTAGCCTGTGGATAATAAGCTGTCACAAAAGTTTGTTTAATTCCATATTGTAAACATATATGCTCTATTAGCTCATTCTTGAACTCTGTTCCATTATCAGAGAGTAGAACTTTAGGCATAGTATATGGACATATGAGATTCATCACTAATGCATAGGCTACTGCTTCGGCCGTTTGCTTTTTAGTGGGATCAAGACCACGAACCTGGAAAAATGATCCACACACACTAAGACGTATCCTGATCCCTGATGACTCATTGGGAGTTGTAACACATCAACAGCGACTGTGTCAAACGGACGGTCTGGTGTAGGATATTGTAGAATAGGGGCAGGTGATCCTGTCGATCTTTTATGTTGAGCACATGCCAAACAATTAGCTATGTGTAATTCTATGTCTTTCTTCATAGTGTTCCAGAAATACTTCTTTCGTAAATCCGCTAAGCATTTATCACGACCTTGGTGACCTGCTTGTGGGACATCGTGGAACAATGTCATTACTGCTTTGCACAACGTGTCAGGTACGACTATTTGAGACACATTACCCTCAGGAGATTTTCTCGTCTTATTGAGTATGTTATGTCGTAATTTAAACTGACTTAAGGGAAGAAATAACTTGGGGAGTTTAACATCCTCGCCCGATTCGAGAGCAAAAATAACAGCTGACCAATATGGGTCGCGTCGTTGCTCATCTTCCAGCTGCGAAAGAGTGAATGCTGATACAGGCATTACTGGTGCTATATTTCTTGACAGAGCGTCGGCGACAACATTCGCCCTCCCAGGTAAATACCTAAATTCGGGGTCAAACTCTTGAATTGTCAGATACCAGCGTGCTAATCTGCCTGATAAGTTTCTGCCATGGAACAGTTCGGTGACTGCCGCATGATCAGTAAAACAGTTATCTTGTAGCCAAAGATAATGTCCTTGAACTTCTTAAGTGCCCACACAACGGCTAACGTTTCTAAATGCGTCGCCGAATAACGTGTTTCAGCATCGATTAGTTTGCGACTTGCAAATGCTACCACTCTAAACTTCCCACGCGTGTCCTCTTGCATGAGCACTGCTCCGACTCCAATTCCGGGAGCGTCAGTACAGAGAGTGAAAGGTTGAGTGTAGTCTGTGAATGCTAGAACCGGGGCATTGGTTAGCGCTGTCTTCAATGCCGTAATACTTTCCTCGTGTTCAGCATCCTATATAAACACTGCATCTTTTTTTTGAGCAACCTCGTTCGGGGCGATGCTAATGTTGCATAGTCCTTGATAAAGGAACGATTATAACCAGATAATCCGAGAAGGCTACGCACATGATCATTTGAGGTAGGACGCGGGAACTGAGATACAGCTTTGACTTTATCATTAACTGTGTGTATGCCCTCACCGTCGACTACATGACCAAGGAAATGGATTCTGGATTTTCAAAACTCGCACTTTGAGAGTTTTATTTTGAGTCCTGCTGTGGAAAGTTTGGCCAAAACTTCACGCAGTTTTATCAGATGGTGAATCGACGTCCTTACTGACTACTATTAGATCATCCAAATAAGCGCAGACTGTGTTACCAATTAGTCCGGCAAACAGGGTGTTGATCATTCTTTGAAATGTTAGTGGGGCATTTTTGAGACCAAATGGCATTCGTAGAAACTCAAAGTGGCCTAGAAGCGTGCTAAATGCCGTGATTTCTCGTGATTTTTCATCGAGTGGTATTTGCCAATACCCACTAAGCAAATCTAAGTTGCTAAATACCGCATTATCCTTGCCTAAGGATTGCAATATGTTACTCAAGATAGGCATTGGGTACCTATCAGGGATTGTTTGATCATTTACGCGCCTGAAATCTATGACAGGGCGCCATCCACCATCCTTTTTCGGGA
Source organism: Homarus americanus (assembly GCF_018991925.1). Lineage (NCBI taxonomy): Eukaryota > Metazoa > Arthropoda > Malacostraca > Decapoda > Nephropidae > Homarus > Homarus americanus. The sequence goes on from NW_024715099.1 coordinate 6,323, forward strand.
CGAGGAATAATGGGCTGTTAAAGGGGGATTCTGAGTGTCTAATGACATTCTCATCTAACATACCCTGAACCATATCTTGCACTACAGCGCGCTGGCTATGAGGTAGTCTATAAGCTGGTACGTAAATAGGGTTGGTTCCTTCCTTTAACGCTATATGATGGGATGTTAAATCTGTCTGACCTAGCGTTTCCCCTGGCAAGGCTACTATTTCTGTAGTCGGCAAGCAGCTCTAACAGGCGTGTCTTGCCCTGAGGATGATCGATCACCTTGACATGTGGTGCTATTTGATCTATCCTGGCCAGTCGAGTCTATTGGCAATTCACAACAATACCTCGAATTAGGAATTTATTTGGTTGCACTTCGACATTGCTGTGATATCTAGAAAATCACACACATAACATCCTTTCTTTAATTTCTTGATAATGTGAAATTGCTCCCGCAATCCCGTAGACTTGTGTGTGTGTGTGTCTCACAGTAGACACAGCTGATTCCAAGGTCCGGTGATTGGGTCAATGCTCACAAAAATCCTGAGTACAGCAAACCGCCGCTAATTGTTACACAACGTCATCCACAACACCATACCTCAGAATGCTGAGACCATCTCTCAGACCGGATGTGTCATCATCACTAGGGTGCGTGCTGGGTGCTGGTAACTGGGGGTTGTTCACGCCATACGAAAGAATTTTGTTGACAGGATGTTGATTGATGAGTAGTCACAACAACTGCAGTCACGTCCTGTCACACCCTGGGCAGTGAACGAATCATTTGCAGAAACTAATGTTCACTTCAGCTCACAGGATTGTTGCGTTGGTGAATTCCTCATTCTGGTAATGGAGAGTACTCTTCAACATTGCAGGTACTATCTTCCAACTCTTGCTGCTGTAATCACGCTGGGAAGGTGTGTGGTTGAGGTCGAGAGATATCTCTGACGCATGATCCGCCTTCCTCTTAATAGGATTGGTAGACAACACCTTCGTCCTAGCGGTGAGCATAGGTTCAGAATGACTCATTGCTGTGTAGGAAACACCTTTAAACGTAACACTATTATTACGTGGATGAACATCTATCATGTTCTTTCGAAGAGTTGGTAGACCAAGTAACCCGTCAGCTGGCAAATTGAACTGCTGAACTATATAAAAGTCCGCGTAGAAGGGCGTACCACGTCTTGAGAATCTGAGAGGTAACGTCACCATTCCTTTGATGCTCAGCTGAGTACCTGAAACTCCTTCGAGCTCAGCGTTACTAGGCCTCCATTTGAATTTGCGGTGAGGGAATTTACGTTGTAACTCGTGATATGATGTCAAGGCCAATACATTAGCGCAAGCACCTGTGTCTATATCAAGAGCCAATCTGGTATTATCCACTCTCACCGGCACTGACAACACTTCCACTTTTCTAAGCGCCGCTATTAATGAGGCCGCTATAGAAGTGCTGTGAGGAGGGGCGGGAATTACCCTATCTATCCCTCTCCTTGCTGTAGTGTGCTCTGGTCTTCCCCCGATGACTTGTCCACTCCCCTAGCTTTTATTAGTATATCGCACTCATGTGAACTATGAGATGTCGATTTGTGAAGAGAGCACCATTTGCACCCTGTCTGGGTAGGAGGAGGTGCTACTTTTGCTCCCTCACTGTTTGACCTTGAGAATGGCTTTGCACCGGGTGTGGCCTTAAAATTAACACTATTACCTCGGAGCTGAAAACAATCTTCCATTACGTGGCCACGTTTATTACAATGTGCGCATCGTAACGATGTTTTCTGTTTATATGTTAGGCGGGGAGGAGCGATCGGAGCTAAGTGTGTCGCATAAGGAGTCTGGGAGTGAGGCATCTGTGACATCTGAAGTTGGCCCAGCTGTGACCTACCCCCAAAAATCCCAATTAGCGTTCGCTTGAACTTTTCATAGTCAGGGCTTTGTAAACCAAACGCATTTAAACGACTGCCTGTATAGGAACCCTGCGTTATATGGGAAAGTACATATGCTTTCTTTTCTTCGTCAGTCGTTATGTGACTATTGCGCATGCTATCTTCACATGCACGAATAAAATGTGCGACCCTATAATCGTCCTGTCCCGTGAAATTTCGAACATAATCGCCGCGCTGCATGATATTAATAACATTATCAGCTTTAGGTGTGGTAGTATTACTGGTGTGAGGGTTAGAAGATGCCATTTTAGTGTTATTAAGCAAGTTAGTATTCTTACTCTTAACAGAAGGCTGGGTTAATAATGTTGTTACCGATTTAGCAACAGACACACTATCACCTGTAACAGGGGTAACTGCTTTATACTTAGGTGAGGTACTATAGTGATTACCAGACCGTAGGGTACGACGGTTTAAGTCGTCAAATGATTCGTCTATAACTTTCTCACTACTTCCTACCGACTCATTTAACTGTGTTCCATACTCAAAATATATGTCAGTCTGGGCTTGATCATTGATGAGTTGGTTATCAGCGAACAATTGCGCTAGGCGTTCGATTTCATCTACATTAGACATGGGAAACTTAGAAATTATCTATTAGCCCCCTTGGGTCAATGAATACTTAACAGTAAGTAGATCACTTGCCTCTCATTTACAAGACAAATGAATATTAATTGTAGTTAATTATTAAACTATCAATAAGAAGACAGACACTTACAAACTACTGTAAATTATAGGATTTCAATACATTAATCTTACATTCGACACTTTATCATTGAAATAATCCTATCCGACGAACCTATCGGTGTGAAGATATCTCTCGAACGTGTTCATGTGTGTAGAATTATGTAATTTAAATACCTATTTATACAGGGTGAAACGTCTGTATAGAAAATGTGTGATCCTTCAAGAGTTCTGAGTGGAGTGTGGGCGGGGTGTGGGAGGGGCCTCTTCCTAGGATGCGTGCGCTGCTGCTGGTTTCCTTGGCAACGAGATGACGCTTCTGCTTTGGTGAGAGACGAGTCCACTTGATTTAGGTGAGTTCCTCCTCCGGCGATCAGAAAACTATGATTGGTTATCACACTGGTCGTGCTGGTTCGCTGGCGAAAACTGCCGTGTGCCAATTCTTCACAGTCCACGTATATATGGAGATCTGTATGATGACACCGGAACTTCGTAATTCGCGCTGACGACACAACAATACTGCTCAGCTGCTAGTGAAATACCAATTGAATTCCAGGTTACGAAACTGTTGTTCAACACTGCAACACTGTAATGTCTAGGGAATGCTGAGTGGAGTCTATCTCAACCGGCTCAATCTGGATATATACCAACAGGCTGTAATATTTGTATATTACGAATTCTGCACGTATTTGTATGTGACAGAGATAAGGAGCGCTCACTACATATCGTCTCAATACGGGATATAGTTTTAAACACTCGGATTATGTAACGTGTCACTGCTGTGTGGTTTCTTGTTTTTCACAAGACACAGACGGATGATACGACTACCAGTTTGAAGAATCCGTACACACCGCTTGCCACCTATATGAATCGGCTGCTTGTCCAATTAACCAGTCCGTTCACACATATTTATATTTGGGTTTTAAGTAACGAAACCCAAACGGTAGTTCCTTTGTTTTATTATAAAAGGTTGTAGATATAATTCCTGAGTGTATATCAACCGTAAGTCTCACTGTCTAGGAGTGAATGAGAAAGGGATGGCGTTTATGTATGATAAACGTTTGGTCACGTCCTTTCGATATGAGTTGAGGTGAGCTACTGAAGCTTAGGGGCATCGCAGTGCGTGCTTACAGAAATGCTGAGCTATGGGTCTCGCCCTCTTGGGTAAGTTGCCCGCTCACGTGTCAATCTCATGTCTTACTCATAGACAGTGGAAAGTTACAGGGTGGTGAATCTGAATATAATATCAGATGTATTGACCCATTTATATAATACGTTCTGTTGATGAGACAGGGGCCTATTACATGACCCGGGGTATGACGGCCGGGCACCCCTTCAGGGACATGACCCGGGGTGTGAGGGCCGTTTTCCCTTTCAGTGACATGACCCGGGGTGTGAGGGCCGGGCACCCCTCCAGCACCATCACCCGGGGTATGAGGGCCGGGCACCCCTTCAGTGACATGACCCGGAGTGTGAGGGTCGGGCACCCTTTCAGTGACATGACCCGGGGTGTGAAGGCCGGACACCCCTCCAGCACCATGACCCGGGGTATGAGGGCCTGGCACCCCTTTAGTGCTATGACCCGGGGTGTGAGGGCCGGGCACCACTTTAGGTACATGACCAGGGGTGTGAGGGCCGGGCAAACCTTAAGTGCCATGGCCAGGGGTGTGAGGGCCGGGCACCCATCCAGCACCATGACCCGGGGTGTGAGGGCGAAGCACCCCTTCAGTGCCATGATCCGGGGTGTGAGGGCCGGGCTCTCCTTCAGTGCCATGACCCGGGGTGTGAGGGCTGGGCACCCCTTCAGTGACATGACCAAGGGTGTGAGGACCGGGCACCCGTTCAGTGCCATGAATCGGGGTGTGATGTCCGGGCACCCCTCCAGCACCATGGCCCGGGGTGTGAGGGCCGGGCACCCTTTCAGTGACATGACCCGGGGTGTGAGGGCCGGGCACCCCTCCAGCACCATGGCCTGGGGTGTGAGGGCCGGGCACCCCTTAAGTGCCATGAAACGGGGTGTGAGTGCCGGGCACCCAAACATTGCTTTGAACCAGGGTGTGAGGGTGGGGCACCTCTTCACAAGACCCGGGGTGTCAGGGCTGGGCACCCCTCCAGCACCATGACCCTGAGTGTGAGGGCGTGGCACCCCATAAGTGACATGAACCGGGGTTTTAGGGCCGGGCACCCCTTCAGTGACATGAAACGGGGTGTGGGGGCAGTGCATCCCTACAGTGTTATGAACCGGGGTGTGAGGGCCGGGCACCCTTTCACATGACCCGGGGTGTAAGAGCCTGGCACCCCTTCAGCACCATCACACGGGTTTGAGGGCTAGGCACCTCTTCAGTGCCATGAACCCGAGTGTGAGAGCTGGGCACCCCTTCAGTGACAAGACCCGGGGTGTGAGAGCCGGGCACCCTTTCAGTGACATGACCCGGGGTGTGAGGGCCGGGCACCCCTTCAGCACCATGACCCGGGGTGTCATGGCCGTGCACCCCTTCAGTGACATGTCCCGGGGTGTGAGGGCCGGGCACCCCTTTAATGACATGACTGGGGTGTGAAGGCCGGGCACCCCTCCAGCACCATGACCCGGGAAGTGAGGGCCAGTCACCCCTTCAGTGCCATGACCCGTGGTGTGAGGGCCGGGCACCCTTTCAGTGCCATGAAACGGGGTGTGAGGGCCGGGCACCCCTACAGTGATGCGAAACGGGGTGTGAGAGCCGGGTACCCCTTCACATGACCTGGGGTGTGAGGGTCGGGCACCCCTTCAGTGAAATGAATCGGGGTGTGAGGACTGCGCACCCCTTCAGCACCATGACCCAGGGTGTTAGGGCCGGGCTCGATTTCAGTGCCAAGAATCAGGGTGTGAGGGCCGGGCACCCCATCAGCACCATGACCCGGGGTGTGAGGGCCGGGAACCGCTTCAACTCCATGACCCGGGGTGTGAGGGCCGGGCACCGCTTTAGGTCCATGACTAGGGGTGTCATGGCCGTGCACTCCTTCAGTGACATGACCCGGGGTGAAGGCCCGGCACCCTCCAGCACCATGACCCGGGGTGTAAAGGCCGGGCACCAATCCAGCACCGCGGCCAGGGGTGGGAGGGAAGGACACACCTTCAGTGACATGACCCGTGAGATCCGGGCACCTCCAGCACCATGGCCTGGGTGTGAGGGTCGGGCACCCTTCAGTGTCATGACTCCAGATGCGTCAGGGGCTTCTCCGACAACCCTCCTACAGCACCATGGCCTGAGTGAGGGCCGGGCACCTCTTTCAGTGCCATGAATCGGGGTGTGAGGGCCGGGCAAAGTCTCAGTGCCATGGCCAGGGTGTAAATGCCGGGCACCTCATCAGTGCCATGACCCGGGGTATGAGGGCCGGGCACCCCTTTAGTGCTATGACCCGGGGTGTGAGGGCCGGGCACCACTTTAGGTACATGACCAGGGGTGTGAGGGCCGGGCAAAACTTCAGTGTCATGGCCAGGGGTGTGAGGGCCGGGCAAAGCTTCAGTGAAATGGCCAGGGGCGTGAATGCCGGGCGCCTCATCAGTGTCATGACCCGGATGTGTCAGGGCCTGACACCCCTCCACCACCATGTCCCGGAGTGTGAGAGCTGGGCACCCCTTCAGTGACATGACCCGGGGTGTGAGAGCCGGGCACCTTTTCAGTGACATGACCCGGGGTGTGAGGGCCGGGCACCCCTCCAGCACCATGACCCGGGGTGTGAGGGCCGGGCACCCCTTCAGTGTCATGACCCGGATGTGTCAGGGCCTGACACCCCTCCAGCACCATGGCCCGGAGTGTGAATGCCGGGCACCCCTCCAGCACCATGGCCCGTCGTTTGAGGGCCGGGCACCCCTACAGTGCTGCGAACCGGGGTGTGAGGGCCGGGCACCCTTTCAGTGCCATGAATCGGGGTGTGAGGGCCGAGCACCCCTTCAGCACCATGACCCGGGGTGTGAGGGCCGGGCACCAATCCAGTACCATGGCCCGGGGTGTGAGGGCCGGACTCCCCTTCAGTGACATGACCCGGGGTGTGACGGCCGGGCACCTCTTCAGTGACATGACCCGATGTCAGGGCCTTATACCCCTCCAGCACCATGGCCCGAGGAGGGTCGGCACCCTTTCAGTGCCATGAATCGGGGTGTGAGGGTCGGGCAAAGCTTCAGTGCCATGGCCAGGGGTGTGAATGCCGGGCACCTCATCAGTGCCATGACCCGGGGTATGAGGGCCGGGCACCCCTTTAGTGCTATGACCCGGGGTGTGAGGGCTGGGCACCACTTTAGGTACATGACAAGGGGTGTGAGGGCCGGGCAAAGCTTCAGTGTCATGGCCAGGGGTGTGAGGGCCGGGCAAAGCTTCAGTGACATGGCCAGGGGCGTGAATGCCGGGCGCCTCATCAGTGTCATGACCCGGATGTGTCAGGGCCTGACACCCCTGCAGCACCATGGCCCGGAGTGTGAGAGCTGGGCACCCCTTCAGTGACATGACCCGGGGTGTGAGAGCCGGGCACCTTTTCAGTGACATGACCCGGGGTGTGAGGGCCGGGCACCCCTCCAGCACCATGACCCGGGGTATGAGGGCCGGGCACCCCTTCAGTGTCATGACCCGGATGTGTCAGGGCCTGACACCCCTTCAGCACCATGGCCCGGAGTGTGAATGCCGGGCACCCCTCCAGCACCATGACCCGGCGTGTGAGGGTCGGGCACCCTTG
>NW_024715100.1:0-10735 GCF_018991925.1 Homarus americanus
AGGGGACTTTGTTATACTCGATCAGGGGCCTTTGTTAAACTCGAGCAGGGGCCTTTGTTATAATCGATCAGGGGACTTTGTTATACTCGATCAGGGGACTTTGTTATACTCGATCAGGGGGCTTTGTTATACTCGATCAGGGAACTTTGTTATACTCGATCAGGGGCCTTTGTTATAATCGTTCAGGGGACTTTGTAATACTCGACCAGGGACTTTGTTATACTCGATCTGGAGCCTTTGTTATACTTGATCAGGGGGCTTTTTTATACTCGATGAGGGGACTTAGTTATTCTCGATAAGAGGGCTTTGTTATACTCGATGAGGGGGCTTTGTTATACTCGATCAGGGAAATTTTGTTATACTCTATCATGGGCCTTTGTTATACTCGATCAGGGGACTTTGTTATACTCGATCAGGAGAATTTGTTATACTCGATCAGGGGACTTTGTTATACTCGATCAAGGACTTTGTTATCCTCGATCAGGGGACTTTGTTATACTCGATGAGCGGGCTTTGTTATACTCCATCAGGGGACATTGTTATTGCCTTTTAAGGTCCTTTGTTATACTCGATCAGGGGCCTTTTTTATACTCGTTCAGGGGACTTTGTTATACTCGATCTAGGGCCTTTGTTATACTTGATCAGGGGACTTTGTTATACTCGACCAGGGGACTTTGTTATACTCGATGAGGAGACTTTGTTATACTCGATCAGGGGACTTTGTTATACTCGATCAGGAGAATTTGTTATACTCGATCAGGGGACTTTGTTATACTCGATCAAGGACTTTGTTATCCTCGATCAGGGGACTTTGTTATACTCGATTAGCGGGCTTTGTTATACTCGATCAGGGGACATTGTTATAGCCTTTTAGGGTCCTTTGTTATACTCGATCAGGGGCCTTTGTTATACTCGTTCAGGGGACTTTGTTATTCTCGATCTAGGGCCTTTGTTATACTTGATCAGGGGACTTTGTTATACTCGACCAGGGGAATTTGTTATACTCAATTAGGGGACTTTGTTATACTCGATAAGGGGACTTTGTTATACTTTCGACCAGGGGACTTTGTTATACTTTCGATCTGGGCGTTTCTTATATGATGGGGGGCTTTGTTATACTCGATCAGGGGACTTAGTTATTCTCGATAAGAGGGCTTTGTTATATACTCAATGGGGGGTTTTTGTATACTCGATCCAGGGAAATTTTGTTATACTCCCTATCGCGGGCCTTTGTTATACTCGATCAGGGGACTTTGTTATACTCGATCAGGAGAATTTTTTATACTCGATCAGGGGACTTTGTTATACTCGATCAAGGACTTTGTTATCCTCGATCAGGGGACTTTGTTATACTCTATGAGCGGGCTTTGTTGTACTCGATCAAAGGACATTGTTATAGCCTTTTAGGGTCCTTTGTTATACTCGATCAGGGGCCTTTGTTATACTCGTTCAGGGGACTTTGTTATACTCAATCTAGGGCCTTTGTTATACTTGATCAGGGGACTTTCTTATACTCGACCAGGGGACTTTCTTATACTCGATCAGGGGACTTTGTTATACTCGATCAGGGGACTTTGTTATACTCGATCAGGGGACTTTGTTATACTCGATCAGGGGACTTTGTTATACTCGATCAGGGTACTTTGTTATACTCGATCAGGAGAATTTGTTATGCTCGATCAGGGGACTTTGTTATACTCGATCGAGGACTTTGTTATCTTCGATCAGGGGACTTTGTTATACTCGATGAGCGGGCTTTGTTATACTCGATCAGGGGACATTGTTATAGACTTTTAGGATCCTTTGTTATACTTGATCAGGGGCCTTTGTTATACTCGTTCAGGGGACTTTGTTATACTCGACCAGGGGACTTTGTTATACTGGATCAGGGGACTTTGTTTTACTCGATGAGGGGGCTTTGTATACTCGATCAGGGGACTTTGTTATACTCGATCAGGGGCCTTTGTTATACTCGATCAGGGGCCTTTGTTATACTCGATCAGGGAACTTTGTTATACTCGACCTGGGACTTTGTTATACTCGATTTGGAGCCTTTGTTATGCTTGATCAGGGGGCTCTGTTATACTCGATCAGTGGACTTTGTTATACTTGATCAAGGGGGCTTTGTTATACTCGATCAGGGGTCTTTGTTATTCAAGATAAGGGGGGCTTTATTATACTCGATCAGGGGGCTTTGTTATACACGATCAGGGAACTTTGTTATACTCGATCAGGGGCCTTTGTTATACTCGTTCAGGCGTCTTTGTTATACTCGACCAGGGGACTCTGTTATACTCAATCAGGCGACTTTGTTATGCTCGATCAGGGTGCTTTGTTATACTCGTTCAGGGGCCTTTGTTAAACTCGATCAGGGGCCTCTGTTATACTCGATCAGGGAAATTTTGTTATACTCGATCATGGGCCTTTGTTATACTCGATCAGGAAACTTTGTTATACTCGATGAAGGGACTTTGTTATACTCGATCAGGGAGCTTTGTTATACTTGATCAGGGGGCCTTTGTTATAATCGTTAAGGGGACTTTGTTATACTCGATCATGGGACTTTGTTATACTCGACAAGGGAGTTTGTTATACTCGACCAGGGGACTTTGTTATACTCGATGAGGGGCCTTTGTTAAACTCGATGAGGGGCCTTTGTTTATAATCGACCAGGGGACTTTGTTATACTCGATCAATGGGGCTTTGTTAAACTCGTTGAGGGACCTTTGTTATACTCGATCAGGCGACTTTGTTATAAAGATCAGGGGACTTTGTTATATTCGATCAGGGGGCTTTGTTATACTCGATCAGGAAACTTTGTTATACTCGATAAGGGGACTTTGTTATACTCGATCAGGGGACTTTGTTATACTCGATCAGGGGACTTTGTTATACTCGATCAGAGGGACTGTTATACTCGATGAGGGCCTTTGTTATACTCGATCAGAGGCCTTTGTTATACTCGATCAGGGACTTTGTTATACTCGATCAAGAAGATTTGTTATACTCGATCCGGGGACTTTGTTATACTCGATCAGGACTTTGTTATCCTCGATCAGGGGACTTTGTTATGCTCGATGAGCAGGCTGTTATATCACTCGATCCAGGGACATAGACTTTTAGGTTCCTTTCTTTATATCGATCAGGGGATATTGTTGCCATAGACTTTTAGGGTCGCTGTTATACTCGACCAGGGGACTTTGTTATACTCGATCTAGGGCCTTTGTTATACTTGATCAGGGGACATTGTTATACTCGACCCGGGGACTTTGTTACACTCGACTAGGGGACTTTGTTATACTCAATCAGGGGACTTTGTTATACTTGATCAGGGGACTTTGTTATTCTCGATAAGGGGGTCTTTGTTATACTCGATCAGGGGGCTTTGTTATACTTGATCAGGGGGCTTTGTTATACTCGATCAGGGAACTTTGTTATACTCGATCATGGGCCTTTGTTATACTCGATCAGGAAACTTTGTTATGTAATAGGCCCCTGTCTCATCAACAGAACGTATTATATAAATGGGTCAATACATCTGATATTATATTCAGATTCACCACCCTGTAACTTTCCCCTGTCTATGAGTAAGACATGAGATTCACACGTGAGCGGGCAACTTACCCAAGAGGGCGAGACCCATAGCTCAGCATTTCTGTAAGCACGCACTGCGATGCCCCTAAGCTTCAGTAGCTCACATTAACTCATATCGTAAGGACGTGACCTAACGTTTATCATACATGAACGCCGTCCCTTTCTCATTCACTCCTACACAGTGAGACTTACGGTTGATATACACTCAGGAATTATATATACAACCTTTTATAATAAAACAAAGGAACTACCGTTTGGGTTTCGTTACTTAAAACCCAAATATAAATATGTGTGAACGGACTGGTTAATTGGACAAGCAGCCGATTCATATATACTCGATGAAGGGACTTTGTTATACTCGATCAGGGGGCTTTGTTATACTTGATCAGCGGGCCTTTGTTATAATCGTTAAGGGGACTTTGTTATACTCGATCAGGGGCACTTTGTTATACTCGACAAGGGAGTTTGTTATACTCGACCAGTGGACTTTGTTATACTCGATGAGGGGCCTTTGTTAAACTCGATGAGTTGCCTTTGTTATAATCGACCAGGGGACTTTGTTATACTCGATGAGGGGCCTTTGTTAAACTCGTTGAGGGGCCTTTGTTATACTCGATTAGGGGACTTTGTTATGCTCGATCTGGGGACTTTGTTATACTGGGCCAGGAGACGTTGTTATACTCGATCAGGGGATATGTTATACTCGATCAGGGGACTTTGTTATACTGGACCAGGGGACTTTGTTATAATGGATCAGGGGACTTTGTTATACTCGATGAAGAGAATTTGTTATACTCGATCAGGGGACTTTGTTATACTCGATCAAGGACTTTGTTATCCTCGATCAGGGGACTTTGTTATACTCGATGAGCGGGCTTTGTTATACTCGATCAGGGGACATTGTTATTGACTTTTAGGGTCCTTTGTTATAATCGATCAGGGACCTTTGCTCTACTCGTTCAGGGGACTTTGTTATACTCGACCAGGGGACTTTGTTATACTCGATCTAGGGCCTTTGTTATACTTGATCAGGGGACTTTGTTATACTCGACCGGGGGACTTTGTTATACTCGATTAGGTGACTTTGTTATACTCAATCAGGGGACTTTGTTATACTCGATCAGGGGACTTTGTTAAACTCGATGGTTGCCTTTGTTGCATAATCGACCAGGGGACTTTGTTGCTACTCGATGAGGACGCTGTTATACTCGATCAGGGGACTTTGTTATATACTCGATCAGGGGACATTGTTATATAGACTTTTAGGGTCCTTTATTTTTTTCGATCAGGGGACTTTGTTATACTCGATCAAGGACTTTGTTATCCTCGATCAGGGGACTTTGTTATACTCGATGAGCTTGCTTTGTTATACTCGATCAGGGGACATTGTTATAGACTTTTAGGGTCCTTTGTTATACTCGATCAGGGGCCTTTCTTATACTCGTTCAGGGGACTTTGTTATACTCGACCAGGGGACTTTGTTATACTCGATCTAGGGCCTTTGTTATATTTGATCAGGGGACTTTTCTATACTCGACCTGGGAACATTGTTATACTCGATCAGGGGACTTTGTTATACTCGATCAGGGGGCTTTGTTATACTCGATGAGGGAACTTTGTTATACTCGATCAGGGGCCTTTGTTATAATCGTTCAGGGGACTTTGTTATACTCGACCAGGGGACTTTGTTATACTCGATCTGGAGCCTTTGTTATACTTGATCAGGGGGCTTTGTTATACTCGATCAGAAGACTTAGTTATTCTCGATAAGGGGGCCTTTGTTATACTCGATCAAGGGACTTTGTTATACTCGACCAGGGGACTTTGTTATACTCGATCAGGGGCCTTTGTTATACCTGATCGGGGGGCTTTGTTATACTCGATCAGGGAACATTGTTATTCTCGATAAGGGGGACTTTGTTATACTCAATTAGGGGGCTTTGTTATACTCGATCAGGGAACCCTGTTATACTCGATCAGGGGCCTTTTGTTGCTCTCGATCAGGGGACTTTGTTATATATACTCGACTAGGGGAGTTTTGTTATCGCAAACCGTGGGACTTTGTTGCCTTCTCGATGAGGGCCTTTTGTTAAACATGATGAAGACGCTGTTATACTCGATCAGGGACTTTGTTATACTCGATTAGGGGACTTTGTTATATACTCGATCAGGGGCTTTGTTATACTCGATCAGGAACTTTGTTATACTCGATCACGGGACTTTGTTATATACTCGATCAGGGACTTTATTTATACTCGATCAGGGGACTTTCTTATACTCGATCTGGGGCCTTTGTTATACTTGATCAGGGGGCTTTGTTATACTCGATCAGGGGACTTAGTTTTTCTCGATAAGGGGGACTTTGTGATACTCGTTGAGGGGGCTTTGTTATACTCGATCAGGGAAATTTTGTTATACTCGATCATGGGCCTTTGTTATACTCGATCAGGAAACTTTATTATACTCGATGAGGGGACTTTGTTATACTCGATGAGGGGGCTTTGTTATACTTGATCAGGGGGCCTTTGTTATAATCGTTAAGGGGACTTTGTTATACTCGATCATGGGACTTTGTTATACTCGACAAGGGAGTTTGTTATACTCGACCAGGGGACTTTGTTATACTCGATGAGGGGCCTTTGTTAAACTCGATGAGGGGCCTTTGTTATAATCGACCAGGGGACTTTGTTATACTCGATCAGGGGGCTTTGTTAAACTCGTTGAGGGACCTTTGTTATACTCGATCAGGCGACTTTGTTATAAATATCAGGGGTCTTTGTTATATTCGATCAGGGGGCTTTGTTATACTCGATCAGGGAACTTTGTTATACTCGATAAGGGGACTTTGTTATACTCGATCAGGGGACTTTGTTATACTCGATCAGGGGACTTTGTTATACTCGATCAGAGGACTTTGTTATACTCGATGAGGGCGCTGTTGCTCTCAATCAAGAGGCACTTTGTTATACTCGACCAGGGGAATTTGTTATACTCGATCTGAGGCCTTTGTTATACTTGATCAGGGGCCTTTGTTATACTCGACTAGGGGACTTTGTTGTCCTCGATCAGGGGACTTTGTTATACTCGATGAGCGGGCTTTGTTATACTCGATCAGGGGACATTGTTATAGACTTTTAGAGTCCTTTGTTATACTCGATTAGGGGCCTTTGTTATACTCGTTCAGGGGACTTTGTTATACTCGAAAAGGGGACTTTGTTATACTCGATCTAGGGCCTTTGTTATACTTGATCAGGGGACTTTGTTATATACTCGACCAGGGGACTTTGTTGCTCTCGACCAGGGACTTTGTTATGTTGATCAGGGCTTTGTTATACTCGATCCAGGGAACTTTTGTTATACTCGACCAGGGGACTGTTATACTCGATCAGGGACTTTGTTATACTCGACCAGGGGACTTTGTTATACTCGATTAGGGGCCTTTGTTATACTTGATCAGGGGCTTTGTTATACTCGATCAGGGGACATTGTTATTCTCGATAAGGGGGACTTTGTTATACTCAATTAGGGGGCTTTGATATACTCGATCAGGGAACCCTGTTATACTCGATCAGGGGCCTTTGTTATACGCGTTCAGGCGCTTTTGTTATATTCGATCAGGGGGCTTTGTTATACTCAATTAGGGGCCTTTGTTATAATCGTTCAGGGGACTTTGTTCTGCTCGATCATGGGAATTTGTTATACTCGATCAGGGGACTTTGTTATTTTCGATGAGGGGACTTTTTTATACTCGATAATGGGACTTTGTTATACTCGATGAGGGGCCTTTGTTATACTCGATCAGGGGCCTTTGTTATACCCGATCAGGGGACTTTGTTATAATCAATCAGAGGACTTTGTTATACTCTATGAGGGGGCTTTGTTATCTTCGATCAGGGAACTTTATTATACTCTGTGAGGGGACTTTGATATACTGGATCAGGGGACTTTGTTTTACTCGATGAGGGGGCTTTGTTATACTCGATCAGGGGAAATTGTTATACTCGATCAGGGGCCTTTGTTATACTCGATCAGGGGCCTTTGTTATACTCGATCAGAGGACTTTGTTATACTCGACCTGGGACTTTGTTATACTCGATTTGGAGCCTTTGATATACTTGATCAGGGGGCTTTGTTATACTCGATGAGGGGAACTGTTATACTTGATCAGGGGGCTTTGTTAGACGTGATCAGGTTGCTTTGTTATACTCGATCAGGGGACTTTGTTATTCAAGATTAGGGGAGCTTTGTTATATTCGATGAGGGGGCTTTGTTATACTCGATCAGGGAACTTTGTTATACTCGATGAGGGGCCTTTGTTATACTCGTTCAGGCGTCTTTGATATACTCTACCAGGGGACTTTGTTTTACTCGATAATCGGGCTTTGTTATACTCGTTCAGGGGCCTTTGTTAAACTCGATCAGGGGCCTCTGTTATACTCGATCAGGGAAATTTTGTTATACTCGATCATGGTCCTTTGTTATACTCGATCAGGAAACTTTGTTATACTCGATGAAGGGACTTTGTTATACTCGATCAAGGGGCATTGTTATAATTGATCAGGGGGCCTTTGTTATAATCGTTAAGGGGACTTTGTTATACTCGATCATGGGACTTTGTTATACTCGACAAGGGAGTTTCTTATACTCGACCAGGGTACTTTGTTATACTCGATGAGGGGCCTTTGTTAAACTCGATGAGGGGCCTTTGTTATAATCGACCAGGGGACTTTGTTATACTCGATCAGGGGCCTTTGTTAAACTCGTTGAGGGGCCTTTGTTATACTCGATAAGGCGACTTTGTTATACTCGATCGAGACACCATTGCATATATTCGATCAAGGGGGGCTTTGTTATACTCGTTGATCGGGGAACTTTGTTGCCACTCGATAGGACTTTGTTATACTCGATCAGGGGACTTTGTTATACTCGATCAGGGGACTGTACCCTCGACCAGGGGACTTTGTTATACTCGATCTGGGGCCTTTGTTAAACTCCATTAGGAGCCTTTGTTATACTCGATGAGGGGCCTTTGTTATACTCGATCAGCGGACTTTGTTATACTCGTTCAGGGGACTTTGTAATACTTTATCAGGGGACTTTGTTATACTCGATGAAGGGCCTTTGTTAAACTCGATGAGGGGCCTTTGTTATACTCGACCAGGGACTTTGTTATATGATCTAGGGCCTTTGTTATACTTGATCAGGGACTTTGTTATACTCGACGGGGACTTTGTTATACTCGATCAGGGGACTTTGTTATATAGAGTGGGGAGACTTTGTTATACTCGATCAAGGACTTTGTTATCCTCGATCAGGGGACTTTGTTATACTCGATGAGCGGGCTTTGTAATACTCGATCAGGGGACATTGTTATAGACTTTTAGGGTCCTTTGTTATACTTGATCAGGGGCCTTTGTTATACTCGTTCAGGGGACTTTGTTATACTCGACTAGGGGACTTTGTTATACTCGATCAGGGGCCTTTGTTATACTTGATCAGGGGGCTTTGTTATACTCGATCAGGCTACTTTGTTATTCAAGATAAGGGGGGCTTTGTTATACTCGATCAGGGGGCTTTGTTATACTCGATCAGGGAACTTTGTTATACTCGATCATGGGCCTTTGTTATACTCGATGAGGGCCTTTGTTAAACGCGATGAGGGGGCTTTTGTTATACTCGATCAGGGTTTTGTTATACTCGATTACAGGACTTTGATATGCTGCCTCGATCAAGGGACTTTTGTTATACTCGATCAGGGAACTTTGTTATACTCGACCAGGGGCCTTTGTTATGCTCGATCACCGGACTTTGTTATACTCGATAAGGGGAATTTGTTATACTCGAAAAGGGGAATTGGTTATTCTCGATAAGCGGATTTTGTTATACTCGACCAGGGGATTTTCTTATACTCGATTAGGCGGCTTTGTTATACTCGATCAGGGGACTTTGTTATACTCGATGAGGGGCCTTTGTTATACTCGATCTGGGGCCTTTGTTGCTTGCTCTGCCAGTCAGGGCAGCCTTTATTATAATCGTTAAGGGACTTTGTTATAGTCGATCAGGGTCTTTGCTGCCTACTCTGATCAGGGGACTTTGTTGCATACTCGATGAGGGGAGTTTGTTATAATTCTACCAGGGGCTTTGTTTTACTCAAAGGGCCTTTGTTAAAGCTCGATTAGGGCCTTTGTTATACTCGATCTGGGGACTTTGTTATGCTCGAAGTCAGGCGACTTTGTTGCCCTATACTCAAGCAGGGGGCTTTGTTATACTCGATCAAGGGCCTTTGTTAAACTCGATGAGGGGCCTTTGTTATACTCGATCAAGGGACTTTGTTATACTCGGTCAGGGAACTTCGTTATACTCGATCAGGGGACTTTGTTATACTCGATCAGGTGACTTTCTTATACTCGATCTGGGGCCTTTATTATACTTGATCAGGGGGCTTTCTTATACTCGATCAGGGGACTTAGTTTTTCTCGATATGGGGGACTTTGTTATACTCGATGAGGGGGCTTTGTTATACTCGATCAGGGAAATTTTGTTATACTCGATCATGGGCCTTTGTTATACTCGATTAGCAAACTTTGTTATACTCGATGAGGGGACTTTGTTATACTCGATGAGGGGGCTTTGTTATACTTGATCAGGGGGCCTTTGTTATAATGGTTCAGGGGACTTTGTTATACTCGATCAGGGGACTTTCTTATACTCGACCAGGGGAGTTTGTTATACTCGACCAGGGGACTTAGTTATAATCGATGACGGGCCTTTGTTAAACTCGATGAGGGGCCTTTGTTATAATCGACCAGGGGACTTTGTTATACTCGATCAGGGGCCTTTGTTAAACTCGATGAGGGGCCTTTGTTATACTCGATCAGGCTACTTTGTTATACTCGATCAGGGGACTTTGTTATATTCGATCAGGGTGCTTTGTTATACTCGATCAGGGAACTTTGTTATCCTGGATCAGGGGACTTTGTTTTACTCGATGAGGGGGCTTTGTTATGCTCGATCAAGGGACTTTGTTATATTCGATCAGGGGCCTTTGTTATACTCGATCAGCGGCCTTTGTTATACTCGATCAGGGGACTTTGTTTTACTCGACCTGGGACTTTGTTATACTCGATTTGGAGCCTTTGTT
>NW_024715101.1:5000-23495 GCF_018991925.1 Homarus americanus
ATAATTTCTCAAGTTTTGTCTAAAAAAAACTAAAAAAAAACTAAAAAAAAAATATATCAAAATATACAAATCAAAACACGAAATTATATAAACCAGAGAGAGACAAAGTTACAAACACATGAACTGATGAAAAGCCGAAACAAACCTCCTCCTCCTCGAAACAATAAAACAAAACAAACACACACACACACACACACACCAAACAATATCTGTCAACTCTCTCTTGTCAAATGATATCGTTAACAACACTTTTAAAACTTGACCTACGAGACTTGAAACGATATCGACAAACGACATTCATAAGTTATATAGGGCCGGATTGATAGTCATTACGAAGCACAATGCCAATTGATAGTGTTCGTGCTGGTCTATTAATAGTCATCCCGATAAACGAGGTATCGGAAGGGAACAGTAAGCATATCCCTGAAATGTTGGAAACAACATCGGGTGGCTACCCCCACCCGATAGCTGCCTTACGACAAATAATAATCATCATTATATTTTATGAAAGTTCTTCCAGTACTTTATATTACAGATGTCTACGTCGAATTATATTATTTTTTTTGATAAGAACAATTAAAAGAAGTGTTAATACGGATAAATGAACTTTCACAACACTGTTATGAACTTGAAACATTATTGGAATGTTGACATCACAGCTCCGACTGCTGTCTGTGCTGTGAGCCTCATCTTCAATTAACAATTACTTCTGTTATCATTTAAGATATGTTTCTTATCTTTATTCAGTCATACAATATTTTTGTCGTAGTAGTAATAAAATTTCAACCATCTGAACCGGGAAATTCACTTATGTTTTCCGGAATGAGGCAAGCCAAGTGAGCTCACTCTATCTTGAGTTAACAAGGAAAATATCACAGTTTTTGGCCCAGTAATATAGTTTTTTTTACTTCACTGTGGTCTTTAATAATGGAGCATAACTCAATATGTAAGGTAATTCACCTGTGAGGTTTTATGAAGACAACAAAAGGAAAGAAATATACATTTATTTTTTTAATAAATGTGTAAAAATTAAGAAAATAAACTATAATTTTTCTATACATAGTTCTGCATTTCCTGAAATTCACAGCTTATATTATAGATATATAAAAATAAATCTTAACTGCCATACTTTGGACAATATTTGTAACTGACATGAAAATATTTCTATCTTGGGCACAAAAAGAAATGGTTCACTCCTTCTCTACAGCTATTTATATCAATGCATAAAATTTAATAAAAGAAACATATCCTCTATACAGTACTTTGCACAGTATAACATATTTTATAAATACCTGTATACACCAAACAAAACTTTATTCTTTATCACAGGAAATAAATTCAATTTTTGAAAATCACAGCCTTTATGTATATTATAAATATTCACCCCCCCCACAAATAATTACCTGCCATAATTATGACAGCTTTTTAAACAAAAAAACCTTTGTCAAAATAAACACATATATGTTTATTTCCTTCAAATAAAATTAGTTGAATATGTAAGAAATAGAACGAATAACTTTTACTTTAGATGCCAATTTCTGAAATATTACAACATCATTCATATGTAACTCTTCTTGTCTTTTATTACACATTTCATAGATACTTGTCACCCTCCTAGTTCGCCTTGGTTTGCTCCTTGGCCGAGAACCAGATGCCCTGGACACTGAATAAAGGTATTGGTTGGAAGCATGAGCAGGAGGGGGTGAGGCAATATCACTCGATAGTGAGTCAGGGGCATTGACTGCCGAGGCAGGAGCAATGTTTGGTGAGGCAGGAGCAATGTTTGGTGAGGCAGGAGCAATGTTTGGTGAGGCAGGAGCAATGTTTGGTGAGGCAGGAGCAATGTTTGGTGAGGCAGGAGCAATGACTGGTGAGGCAGGAACAATGACTTGTGAGACAGGAACAGAGGGTGAAAATAGAGGTCGATAAACAGTAGATGGAACTTCAGTAAATTGTGCAGAAGACACAGATGATGGCCCTGGGGTAGGACCAGGTAAAACAAGTGGATCATAGCTGGCGTTGAATGAAGCAGTAATTTCATCCCAGGCCTTTCTTTTCCTATAATTTATGGTGTTGCTTGTAGACCTATCCTCAATGATTGACCTTTGCTCAATATGGCGCAAAAGTGCCATACGTTGGGTTTCAGACAGAGCTGCAGAACGTTCT
The DNA here is from genome assembly GCF_018991925.1 of Homarus americanus. Taxonomy (NCBI): domain Eukaryota; kingdom Metazoa; phylum Arthropoda; class Malacostraca; order Decapoda; family Nephropidae; genus Homarus; species Homarus americanus. The sequence continues at coordinate 7,167 of NW_024715101.1, forward strand.
CTTACTACCTCCTGTTTGATAACCCGCGCGCAAACATTGTTGCCAAGTACTCAGATGAAAAAATTATCTATTTTGTTTCGAACAGATAATAAAGTTCAATTTTATAAAAAAATATATTTTACAATATATTATTGTGCCGGTATAAAATAACAACTAAATATCTCTCAAAATCGTCTTTCTAATTATGTGAAATAATACATTTGGCACACGCGCATGGCCAAAAAAAATTTTGCTATCCGACACGAGCTGCCGTGTTTACACGCTCATGTAAGTGCCTAGGAATATGGCACTCAGCGTTGGGTGGTTGCATCCCGACACACGATCATCGAGATGATGATCGTGATCGTCATTATCGTCGTAATGACTAGGAATACGGCCCTTAGTCCTACAGTACACTAGTCCGGCTCAACTGGACTTTAACATTCATCTTATGGATACCCTGAGTTCTCCTTAATGCTATGAATACATACAATTAATATGATATAACTATACCTGGGTACAATACAACACATGGTCTAGTAACATTGAGTAGGTGAGTTGTCCTTTATCAATGTTTCCCGTTTTCTGAGGTTCTACAAGCGCGGTGGATTTGAATGTTATATAGCGTAATGTGAATTAAATGGGGTTTTTAGGAATGACAATGATGTGCACAGTACATAATCAGGTATATATTTACCAATTTTATTTTGCAGAGTCAAAACTAGGGCATGCAATGAAAATCATATAAGATTGCACTGTAATTAAAGAAACAAAATTTATTTACAGGAAAAAAGAATACAGTAAATGCCATTCTATAAGAGTAAGCAGTAACTTACATAAAACTCAAATCATTCTTAAATGTGCCAACTCTTTAAGATTAATAACTCAGTAAGACCACACTAAAACATATATTTTCAGTGATCACCATTAGCCCTCTACTTCAAGAACCTCATCTGTCAAGTTGTGAAAAAATTGTGCGTGATTAGATATACCTGCAAGCATATCTTAAAAAAATATCTTCAGAGGGCAAAAATTTTACTCATGACCCTGAACGTTTGAGGCACTCAGATGAGAAAAGAGCTCCATTTACAGTTTAAGTTTTTAAACTATTTCTTTCTTTGGTTTTGAAGAGAATAATTTTGCTGAATACTCTTTCACATTCAACCCAAAATTATCGTACAAACCGTACGATAATAGAAAATGTTATCGTACATCGTGACGAAGATGAATTTATCTTTTACTTTTTTTTACTTTTATCCTCTTCGCCACTGATCGGCTTGTTAGCCGCTTGGAAGATCGGTCACGTCTCTTTTCATTTATATTCTTCACCAAAAGATCGGCTCGCTAGCCGCCCGGGCGATCGGTCACGTCTCTGTCACGCACTGTTGGCAAATACTGGGCATGCACCGGCTCCTGAATGTACCTGAACCCGCTCCAGTGTTGGTCAAGTCTTCTCTTGAAAGAGCTCACACTCGGTGCCGTCACAACACTCTCTGGTAGATTGTTCCAAGAGTTTACAACCCTCACTCCGAAAAAGTTTGCCCTCACGGTTTTCTGGACTTGAGGCTTCTTCAATCTTGAGCTGTGACCCCTTGTGGGGCGAGCGCCCGCCAGCTCCAAGTAAGGACACTCAACTGAGTAGTGCCCCCCTGAGATGCTTATACGCCTCAACTAGGTCCCCCCTTGCCCGTCTGTAGTATAAGCTAGGCAAGTTCAGGCGCTCCAATCTCTCAGGGTAGCTGAGGTGCCAAAGTGCAGGCACCAGTCTGGTGGCCCTCCTTTGAACATTTTCAACCAACTGACAATCCCTAGCATATCTCGGGGACCAGATGAGGTGACAGTACTCCAGATAGGGAAGCACTTCACTCCTGAAGATCGTCACGAGGGACGGACCGTCTAGATATCTGAACGACCTTCTTATAAGACCCAATAATTTATTTGCCTGATTTACCTTCTTCTTACAATGGCCCGAGAACTTCAGCTCATTGTCAACATACACACCTAGGTCCTTCTCACATACAGTCTCAATTACTGCATTTTCTTCATCCCGTTGGGACATATGATACGCCTCCTTACCGTTGGTACGCCCCAGGTGCATCCTCTTACACTTCGTGACATTGAATCTCAGCAGCCATTTCTTCGACCATTCCTGGAGCCCACAGAGGTCCTTCTGCAACTCTTCACAGTCCGCTTGGTTCTTAATTTCCCGAAATAACTTGCCATCATCGGCAAACATTTGTATGGAGGAGTGTACAACGTCAGGCATGTCATTTATGAAACAAACAAACAGCGGGCCCAATACACTGCCCTGTGGTACCCCACTTGTTACAGGTGCAGATGACGATTTCGTGCCATTAATCACCACACGCTGCTTGCGGTCATGTAGAAAGTCTTCTATCCACGCTAGGACATTTCCCCGAATTCCGTACCCTTCCAGATTGATTTTCAGCCTTTCGTGGGGTACACTGTCGAAAGCCTTGGCAAAATCTAGGTAAATATTGTCGATATTACCACCCCGTTCCAGAATATGGGTCCAAATATCCAATACCTTGAGCAATTGTGTTAAGCAAGAGCGCCCCGGCATAAAACCGTGTTGGCAATCTTTTACAAGGTTGTTTCGTAGTAGATGTTCCATCGCTGCATCTCTGATAATACTCTCAAGTACTTTACATATTATGCTGGTCAGGCTCACCGGTCTATAATTGTTCGTGGAGTGACTATCGCCCTTCTTGAAGATAGGACTCACATAAGCCACTTTCCATTCACTGGGAACCATTTGTTCATCCAGGTATTTACAAAACAGGAGCTTCAGGGGCTCTGCAAGCTCGTTGCACAGCTATCATACATGCAAGTAAATCACTGTAGGTGCGCGTGATCTAGTTATATGCTGATAACCACAAGGAAAGAAGAAAACACGAAGTTCCCAAGCGCTTTCGTGTAATTGAAGATGTGAATTACACGAAAGCGCTTGGGAATTTCGTGTTTTCATCTTTCCTTGTGGTTATCATACATGTATGATAATTATCATACATGTGACAACTCTGCTGCTTCAATATGATTGGCCAGCCAATTCAAATGCTATGATACCTGAAGGTCATGTCATTTCATGTCGCGAAGAGGAGGAGACAAGTGACTGGCAACATGGCGGGTACAGAAATTTACTCCTAGAAATTTTGTGAAATGTTCCGTTAATATTGATTTGCACAAGAAATGATATGAAGTCGTATGTTTTATTTTTTTTTGTAGCTGTAATATTGAAAATTGAAATCTTGCGGACAGCCAATGGACGAATATTAACATAAAATATTATAGTTCCATAATATTTTTTTTGATAATAGAAAATAAGGGAGAAAGGGAACACGGTGTTCTTACTTTCACTTCTAGCGAGAATAAATGTCCCTCATTCATTACTGTACAGAGAGACATAAATAAAGCCAATTATGCCAAACTGAAATTACCCTAAGATCTTAATGTTACATAAAGAATATTTATCTCAATTATATATATTTTATTAGACCTGTTTATATATCTAGCAGTATTATTTATCTTTTCTGAAATACGAAAAAGAATTTAAATCACCAACATACTGTAGTTTACGTAACTATTAAATACAATTTCAACCTTTATATATCTTCAATAGTTTAATAAAACCATTAAATATATATAAAATTATATATTTAAATAAGAGAACTGTGCGTTAGATACATGAATAATGAAAAAAAAAGTTATCACCATTAAATTAGTTTCTTTAGGTTGTTTGTGGTGTTTAGGAGGACAGCTGATCACTCCTCACAACTCAGACCAAATTTCCCATTCAAGTTTTTTCTCTCCCCTTACCATGTGATAAACAATCAGGTAAGGTCCTAAAACGTATATTAAAACCACTAATTAAACCTGAATTAATTTTAAAACTAGAATAAAGTTACGTAGTTGTAGATGAGATACGAATGGTGACTTGTTGTGCTTGTATAATAATTGACCTTTTTGAGTGAATACATAATTATTTATTTGTATATTGAGGGATTAAATAAGTATATGATGTGAAAGAGTGTGTTTTGGGGGTATTATTTAGCGAGGGAGATGAGTTATGTATAATGGGTTAGTGTTATGTTGTTTACGTGTATATTAAGGTCAAGTTCTTTCTGGGTTTGTGTTATTTGACCTGTTCTTGATATAGTTTGATCTTATTTGACCTATTTTTGACATATTTTGACCTTATTTGACCTGTTTTATATAGTTTGACCTTATTTGACCTATTTTTGACATATTTTGACCTTATTTGACCTGTTTTATATAGTTTGACCTTATTTCACCTGGGTTTTTTTATAATTTGACCTTATTTGACCAGTTCTTGATATAGTTTAGCCTTATTTGACCTGTCCTGTCTCCTAAAATATTAAAATTACCCAAACTAACCTAGCCAAAGGTAATTCTAACCAACCTAACCAATTTTAATATATTTTAACCTAACCCAAATAAAACCAAATCTAACCTAATAATCTTGTGGTCATTTTTGGTTAGGTTAGGTTCTTAACAATGAAAATATAGTGTTAGTGGATTATTTATATTATTTTCTTTTATAATTTATCTCTATAATCAGTCGCTTGAATGTCATTTTTATTTGAATTTTTTTTACCCAAATTAATTTTTAGCTGTGTAATTTATTTATTTGTTGCTTGTGTTTACTTTGTTATTTTTAGTTATATTTATAATTGAATGTTACTCTGGGTAGCTTCAGATGACCGATTAAATGTCGAAAAAGTCTGAATTACTAATACAGTCGAGTAACACTTGAAATGTTGGATACTGTACAAGAATAAAGGACTATTTCTTAAGCAGTTTTAGTGGATATATATATATTTTTTTGCATAGATCATTCTGTTCATTGTCATCCTCGCTGCAATGTTCAGTTACTTGGTGATGGCAGTGTGACAAGGAAGCTAAGTCCAGAATATGTCTTCAAAAGCAATACTCAATCTGCTTAATCAGCGCACATGGCTTGATTGATTAATACACCAAGGCAGTCAGTTTGAACCTGTGGTCTATTCACCCTGGATATATCATCTGTCGTACCGTATTAAAAAAAAATCAGCAAAATATCCCTCACAGACATCTGGCAGAAGAATTACAGTCTGGTGATGGCCTCATGACTTAGCGTTCCGTCAGCTCTTCTACTGTTATATATATCGTCTGTGTTGTGTACAAACTGATTCAAGTGAAATACAAAGAAAGGAGGTGGGAGATGTTATACTGGCAGATAGTAGCATTTATTCCTGTGTGTTATATGTCAGGTTTGGTAAAATGATTATAAACTTGTTGCTTAATGTTGTTGTTGTTGTAGAATATTTCCTTTTGTTTTGAAGGAAATGGCCTGCAGTGCTGATGGCTTACCCACAAGTGAGGCCCTCAGTCTCTTGCATGAGGACATCTCCATCGCTTTGGATGAATATCAGAAGACAGAAGCTGAAAAGTAAGTGTAGAAAAGATTATTAATTAATTTTGAAATACAGTATTAACCTGTGGGGCATATTGGAGTCTGTACTTTCTTGTAAATGAGGCGTATAGACTAACCAGGGCGTATGTGCGAATATCTCAACTCGGTTCAATTATTCGGGCTGTACTGCATGTTTTCTGCCCTTGGTTTCTTATGGGATTGTACCACGCTGGAGGTGTATCCACATTGCCTGACAATGATGCTATGGACTGACACAGAAAATGGGAAATTGAGCAACCCAGTGATGTGCCCTTGCTATTGTAAACACCTCATATGTTTGGTGATACTGTATTATGTTTTATATTTCAGGAACAAAGGTTTTGGACCAAAGAGTGTTCTGTATGAAGCCTTCCACCACAAGAGTAGTCTCTCTGTGTTTCATTGGACATCAGTGATAGCGTTGATCGTTGAAGGCATCGTGCTGCTGGTGGCCTTCGCTGCATGTAATGACCCCAGGTGTGTACAGTATGGGTCCATAAAATACAACAGGCATATGAAGTTACCTTTGATTCTTTCTGTGCTATATATTGACCTGAGAATGTGGACTGGTGTAATATTCTCCATACATAGGTAAAAATATATGACCTTATGATTTGGTATGAGTGTAAATACAAGCAAACATACAGTAGCAGTAAAGCAACCATTTGTTGACAGATAGGATAACTACTCTGATGTCCTTAATAATTTTTCCATTAGAGAATTTAAGATGAATTTTGTTCTGTTTAGATTTACAGATGATGTAATATGTTTATTATTATTATCAGGTACCAGCATCTTCCTGCCGAGTCCTTCTTCATTTTCTTAGCAGTAATTCTTAACGTGTACTTGGTGTGGTGGGACACTCAGCTGAGGCACAAAGAGGTCCCAAGACTCACACACAACGTCTTAAAGGATCTTAAAGGTAAAGCATTGTGACTTACGGTAACGTTTTTTATTAATATCCGAACATTGTCTGTGAATTTTAAAACTGTTCTTTATTTAGTTACCCACAAAAGTACCGTCAGTGTGTGTGTTGTTTCATACTAGGACCTTGACACTACTCTCCTGCAACTTTCTACACTTATCATTACACCACTACCCACCACTGTTCTCTCCTAACTACAGTATTTGAGGTTTCTTTGTCACTTACTCTTGCTTGTTTCCGTTGGTGTCATGCGTGCCATTTTTTTTTTTCAGAATACCACGGCAATGTGTTGTGGTCTGCCGAGAACTATCCTCACCTCCACTCCCCCCTCTCCCCCTGCATCACCCTCCAGTGGACTCGTCGCGATGGTAACACAGTCAACCTCCCTTGGTCTCTCCTGGTGCGTGGGGATATTATACTCATGAAACCTGGACAGAAAGTTCCTGCTAGATGTAGGCCCATGCAGGTAAGTAGTATAATTTTTATTTATTCCTAACATTTACTGGTACTACAGTATATGCACAAGTGATGCAACCCTGGTGCCTAAGGTCCGTAATTGCCTTGGATAATGAGGAGTATCTATTGAAATATATGTGGTGAAAGTTGCTGGCTGAAAAAGCATCTCCCCTTATTCAAATTAATTCTTATGGTGGAAAATTGCCCCAATATTCACAATTTCGTTATTTTCAATGACTTTTAGGAATGCCTCCCTTGCGATAACTGGGGTATTCCTGGTACAGTATGCACGTGACACAGTACAGCCGGGCAGTCACCCAGCTGACCCAATGCCTTAATACATATGTTCACTTCCCACACATACACACACATGCTCTTAATTTTTTTTTTTTTTAGTTTTATAATTTCTTTATTTCCAAGCCACATTAGAGTATTGTAATGATTTCTTTTCTTCTCAAACAAGCACAGAGAAGCGATAAACATACTGAGATAAGGGAGAAGGATGGTTTGTTGATCCTTTATATAATGTACTTTAAACCTTTGTTATCAAACCACTATAAAACTATTTAAAATTCAGATACTGTACCATGTGGCAACAATGGTACATATTCTGTTACGAGTAATACTATTAGAAATGTCGTTTGACAATAAATTGACGATACGTATTTAGATAGCCAAGCAACTTATGAATTACACTGGTGTCAATATACATTACTGGACCCTCGATAAAGAATGATATTAGGTTCCTGAAACCTCAATTAGTTGTGAATCATTCTTTACTGAACTTCTTATGGGAAAGAGGGCTAGGGTCTGAACATCGCAAAGATTGACTTTTTTAACTATAGTACGTATGCCTATTTTCATCCACGATGGCGTCACAGCATCACCATCTGAGAGGAAGAGCCAGCGAAGTGTAGTGTGAGAAGGGAGGGAGTTGAGTCCATTATTTGAATGGACATTAACTTGACTGTATTTCTCTTAAGTATTAATTGTGTGCATGTACCATCATAAAATTAAGATGTTATTTTTACTACAACATAGGTATGTGCCTTCAAAAAGTGGAGTTTGGGGGTCAGGCCGGTTTCTATTGGAATTAATCCCATATGTTCTGTTGTTCACTTAACGCGGATTTCACTTAACGCGGGACCCTCTGGGTTCAATTGACCGCGTTAAGTGGGGTACAACTGTACAAAGAAAATTATATAAAGTTAAATTTACCTGTACATGTGGTTTCTTCTCCAACACTTTCTATGAAGATATTTCATTCCATCCATCAATGGGTCCCAGCTTTCATAATGTGTGAGAAGTGAGACAGCAATAAAAGATGTCATCATGGGAATTGCACCAATATAAATTAGCAGTGAATACTTGATGCCCTTGAGCCAGATGTCCACAAACATTGTCAAGGGAATAGTTAAGCTCAAAGATAAAGTAGCCATCAATGATGAAGTAAGGAAGCATCCCCTGCAAAATAAAACACCTTCAATTCCCAAGTAATTCCAATGTAGGTCAAACAATTATAGAAGGTGTTAACTAAGAAGACAATTAAAAAAAAAAAGAATCTTTACTGCACAAATTTTTTCTTGCATTATCAGCTAAGAGAGGAATGTATGATATTCTCTGAAACACTTCAATTTAGAAACAAATTCAGACTTTATTTCAAGAAATAAAGTATAAAGGTAAGCACCTATTTGGTACATCCTTTTTCTCTTTTATGATACAGTGGCTACAATCAAGAACATATACACACACACACTGTTCGTTTTTGTCACTCATCCTCTAAACCGCTAAGACACATGCATTGTGCGATATTGTTCCCTTCCACAACAATGCTCAAAGACATCCTTCTACATTTTCCCTGTCACTTTACACAATCTAGCATCCTCAAACCACAGAGTCCATTCTCAAAAAGTACTTGATGCCATACTGTCTAGTCAGGCTCAAGATGATTATAAACTAACCTAAGGTATCATATTGTTTCACACAGAGTAAGTACAGATACTTCTTTTAGCTACTGTACCTATAGTTTTTTATTTTCCTTTTTTATGATGGTTTTTCAATAATCATAATCTATGGTTTAAACATATGGGAGATAATGGCCGGAATCAACATTTCAAAGAGGTCATGGTCATCAGTGCCCAACCATAAAAATTCTGGACATATTAATCAAATTTCATAAATGAGATTGACAATATCAATACTTTGTTATAAATGGTTTAATTGATAAAGCATTACTAACCAAAGCCAAAGAAGTTCAGACAGGACAGTTCCTACTAAGCCATTAACAGACATGTAGAACAGGTGTTGCAGATTTGGCAACTGAAATGTCTCCCATCCAAAAACATCCAACAGGGGGAACCCGGGCCACAGAATGATGGTATTGAAAAAGCCCACAAATCCTGGAGAAAAAAAAAATATTAATAAGAAAACAAATTAAAAAGACCAATACATTCAACCTATCTATCTACAGTACCTACACCAACTGTGCCACAAATTTTGTTTTATTTCAAGAAGTTAAAATCATTACACTTTAATAATTCACACCCGAACAACTGAAGGCAATAAATTTGTACAGAATAAAGCAAAATTATCTCTCCCTGAAAAATAAGAATCCTCTCTTTGTGTTAGTGTTGTGTTCTGACAGTTTAACGGTGTGAATTCCCATGAAGAAGTAAATACAATGCCTGCCAAGTAACTGAAGTATGGCATATGAATACGATGTGACAGTTAGAAATTCAATGACAACACAATTGTATTAGCTTATGACTACCTGGTAAATGTAATAGGAGAGTGGTTAAGTTATCATTTCATATTACTGTACAGCTATATTGCTAAAGTATTACCTTCAAGAACTATAAAAACATTGACCAGATCATGATGGATCAGGGAGTTGATCATTCTTTGAACTGGGTCGACTCCTCTGATTTGCTCTTTGAGGAGATGCTGATATTACATAATGATGTCTTCTAGTCCATTTCAAACCATTATTGTCCAGAGGTGGCAAAGAAAATTACAGTACGAGATGACTCTCGTTGGAATGACTCCTCTATAAGTTCACTTTGTATGGATCGTAGAAGTGCTGAATGAGAGAAGCACAGGCAGTGAACAGACCGTACTAGATCAGAGTACATAATATGACTGTGCGTACGGCTGTTGTTTGTTCAGTGTGGGCACACAACGCTGAATATTGTATACTACAGAAGTCAAATGGCCTCATGTGGCAGTGACCAGAAAAAAATATATACAGTTATGAATGGGCTGTTGGGCCAAAGGTCTGGAATTACTATGCTTTGTTCCACTTCAAATGGTCAGCTTGCCTCAGATTTTTCCTGAGGTTTTTATGACAAAGATATCATGTGACCTTGATTGTGTTTCTTTAGATGAGAAATTTTCAGTTATTTTTAACCAAGTTACACAATAGAACTCACTCTTTCATCATTTTGTCTTACAGAGGTGAACAACATTCTGCACTATATCAAGGATTTGAAGAAGACTTTGTTGTCGTGATCTTACAAATGTATTAAGGTATCACTCTCTTATGAACATACTGCAGACTTTATTTGTAGAATCATATATATGTGATTTTCAGAGGGTAATTTTGTGTGATCTGAAAAACAGGCTTTATTACATCCACTTCTGGTCTTGATACTGAAAATATGTAAAATTATAGTCATCCAGTCTCGAGTCTCATTTTCATCAGAGATCATACTATGCTGGATTAGTTACTTTCTCTGTTAGAGAGAAGCAAGTGATCCATCTGGTCCAGTCAGCCTATAGGTTGCATCATTCAACTGAAACTGCCTATGTTGAATTCATAATGATTTGGTAATAAACACTTGCACAGAAAAGTCCTCCCTCCTGGCCCTACTGGATCTCTCTGCAGCATGGCTTCAGGATCTTTGGTCATTCAGTGTCCATGATGATGCATTCTCACTGTTTGAGTCTTATCTGTCAGAGTGATCTCAATGTGTGATAGTTGGTGGAACCGTTTCAGACCCGGTCCCTTTGCAGTTTGTCGTCTCACAGGGATCAGTTTTGGGACCACTTCTGTTTACAGTCCATACCAGTAGTTTTGTAATTTTGCTGGATGTGTAGGTTACTAGTGTGCCCTGAAGAATGCTGTGATGGCTAGGGAAACACTGAGTAACACTGAGTCCGTTTATTGTGGATGAGAGAAATACAAGTGGTGACCAGCGTGTGCCAAGCACGGCTCACACAGTCAGACTGAAGCTGCCTTGCCATATGGCAGCCTCGGGGCAATGTTGCCACATAACACGTGCAGTGTTGCCACGTGATTATATATATAAATGCTACTCGGCACAGTAGCTTATGTACAGGGTTGCTACTTGGCACAGTAGCTTATGTACAGGGTTGCTACTCGGCACAGTAGCTTATATACATAACCTACAGGATGTTCATGGTGTTGCCTTACTATTTCTATGCCAATGATACACAGCTTTATGTCCAAATGATAAATGTCAAGGATATTGAGAGATATTGAAATTCTTGATGTCTGATATTAAAAAATGGATGGCTAGACGAAAACCTAAGATGAATGATGGCAACACCGAGATTATCGTCATCCAAGGAAATAGGAGGGGTTACAGCACAGATGATTTTGGCTCTTTAAACTTTGGAGAAGTACAACTCAATCCTGTCAATTCTGCTCATAATCTTGGAATGTATACTTTGACTCAAAACTGAATTTTAGAGTCTATCTCGATTAACCCTTTAGAGGGCAGCCCCACACTTAGGTACTATATTCATTTTATTTTTACTTTTATCCTCTTTGCTACTGATTGGCTCATTAGCAGCTTGGGCAGTCGGTCACATCTCTGTTATGTACTGTTGGCGAATACTGGGCATGCACTGACTCCTGAGTATATCGGAACCTGCTCCAATGTTGGTCAAATCTGGTCTCAAATGAGCTCACACTCAGTGCCGTCACAACACTCTCGGGTAGATTGTTCCTCGAATTCACAATTCTCACTCCAAACATGTTTGCCCTCACAGTTTTATGGACTTGTGGCTTCTTCAACCTTGAGCTGTGACCCCTTGTGAGGCGGACGTCCGCCAGCTCCAGGTATGTACATTAGACCAAGCAGTGCCCCCTGAGGTGTTTATACACATCGATTAGGTCGCCTCTCGCCCGTCTGTAGTATAAGCTAGGTAGTTGCAGGCGTTCTAATCTCTCTAAGTATTTGAGGTTCTGTAGAGCAGGCCCCAGTCTGGTAGCCCTCCTTTGGACATTTTCAATCAATTGACAGTCTCTAGTATACCTTGGGGAAGCATCTGCTAATGCCAGAAGAATTCATTCAGCTAAAAGGTTAAAGAGCATAGAAACTCAGTTGCAACTTTCATATTCAAAATCTATCGGCTGTGAAACAGTTTTTAGATAGACAGTGTCTTGTGGCACTTATATTCACTTATTTTGTCTTGGGTTGACTATTTTAACTCTTTATGGGTTTGCCTACCTAATTATCTAGTGAAAAAAGTTCAGGGTGGTGAAAAAGGATGCCAGGCTTACATGTGCTCTCCTACTGAGGACTTCCACTACCCTATTCTTAATCGAATTGCACTGGCTTCCAATTAAAGAAAGAAAAAAAGTTCAAACTCTGCCTAATGACTTTTAAGGCACTTATGTTTGATGAGCCTAAGTAATTGTCCAACCTACTAAATCCTCTGACCTAGAGCATTGTGGAAATGCTCTTTTGTGGCCCAATCCTTTTCCTATATCGCACCCAGATTGTACAATCATTTGCCTGCATCCATGAAGCAGCTGACTTCTGTGGAGGCTTTTAAGAAACAACTTAAGACCTTTCTTTTATTTTGAAAGCACATGATCCTGAAAAGAGCTTTGGAAGTGATACAACTTAAGGATTAATGAACTGTCACTTCTTGTGATTTTTGTTATATTTTTATTTTTATTTTTTTATTCTCAGAACTTTGACTTGTGAAATTTTGAGCGCTAGTGAATTACTTGGAAGAATTGGAGCTTTTGTTTCTCAAAAGTGCCAGCTTTTATTATTATTAAAACAATATCTGATTGATCAATAAATCTCCCAGAGCTAACTGGGTACTAAGGGCATGGAATGGGGGGAGGGGAGGGAAGAGTGCAAAGAAGAGGAGAGAGAGATGATAGAAGGGAAAGGAGAGGAAATTAATTCACTTACCAAAGAACATAGTAAAATCCATACGATCTTCAGTTGGAACCTTGTGCTTCAGGAAGACCATGTAACAGGCATAAAGAATAGCTCCAGCTATTGACCATACCACACCAACAGGCACAACTGAACTTTCAAGGTTGAGGTCTTCCAAACTAACAAAAACCTGAAAAGTAATTGGCAAGACATATATCCAAAATATCTTAAAAATATTTGTTGGGTATATTCAAAGTTTTAAACTGTTTTTTTCTTGGATATTACTGTAATGCAAGACCTGTTTTATTATATAGAAAACTGAATACCTACAATACCATAGGGATCCCGACTGATCCTTCTGGCTTCTTGAATGAATGGGGTTAAATGTGAAATTTACAGTATCTCTTTAATTTACCTGTAAGCCCCCCAGAAGATGTTTTAAATCTGACCAATATCATGTACATTTTGAGGCTATGTGCACTTGATATTAGGAGATATTCTAAAATCAATAGTAAATACTTTTTACAATACAAAAATGCCTGAGTACAATACTGCATTAAAGAAAAAGTATTGGAATTTTCTGTTGAAAAGGGAACCCCCGCCCTGGATCCACCCTTGTGGTTATTTGCACATACAGGTACAAAATATTTAAAGTCAACAACATCCTGCAGTCTCCCATGCACACCACTGCACCTCTTGTGTACCCACCTTCCACACTCACTGCACATTACTGACGCTACCAACACCATTCTTACAGACAACACATAGCCATTAGCAATTTTGGATAGTGCAAACTTTGAGGATGGAAATTTCTGAAAAATAGTTGAATTATGATATATTATGAACTATGGAAGTTTTGGTGGATAAATATCACAAAGATGAAGCATAAAATTTTATATGCTAAAATCTGGGCCTTTGGCTGGTTATGTGATACAGTCTTAAAAAAATAAAATAATATAATATACCTGTAATAATATAAAAATGGACAGTACTGTACATTACATCTAATACAATATTTGACTACTTACCACACCTGCAACCATAAGAAGAACTGAGGCCAATTTGGAGAGAGTAAACTTGTCTGTTAAGGATGATGGAAATATGGCAGCAAGAATCACAGGTAAACAATCCAGATGTTGATGAAATAATATTGACAACACCAGCTTCTGTGTTGCTAAGTGCTATTTGGTAGCTGTAATTGCCTGCAAACCACTGAAAAAAAGATAAATCTAGATTAGGAAGAAACCTCAAAACTACTGTTCTGGCGAAAACACATGATCTAACATACTGGGCCCCAATGGCTGCCAGACATAATAAGAGTAAATTTATTCAGTGGCAGGAAGCATAATTCATATCAACAATGCACTATCTGTAAGACAGTCCTTCACCCAATCACACCAGGAGTGATCTGAACAATATATGGTCCAGCTAAACCATGAAATTTTAAGGTAGCCAGCCAGCAGTAAGGAGATAAAAAGTTGAACTCACAAGAATCCCAACAATCTCATCAATCAGCAATAATGATAAGTACAGTTCTCCTAGCCCTTGAGTCTTAGCTTATTTATAGCCAAACACTTGGGAAACAGAGGGAAATCTATAGTTTGTTCGCTCGAACTTTGCAACTGAGGCTGAAGGTCAGTTTGTTACGAGATAACTGATTGGCTGGTAGACGAACATACGAAAAATCACTACAGTTCTTCAGTATTTAATTAATCATATATATATTCTGATACTTTAAAGAAATTAACTTTACTGTGTTGATCTCTGGTAATTTCTGCACTTGGGGAAATAAACAATAGCATGATAGGGCAAATATATTAACTCAAGAAGATGTGGAAACGTCCTATCTGAGGAGACTAGGACTCTCTGGCATCCAATAAATCGGAATTTGCAATAAGTTGGTATGGCACATGATAACCATTACATTTTTGGGTAATCAAAACAGACCTTGAAATTGTGTGCAAGAACTCTAAAACATACTTCACATCAGTTTACATGCGCCTCGTGTCACTGGTAGACCTTCTGACAGTGATTAAGCGCCCATGAAGCGTTACCGTACAGATAGTGTTAAGTGTCATGTATAAAGTGTAATCTTTTGCTTGTCAGCACAATTATTTACTGTGACTGTGAAATAATACTTGCCGGCAAATTCTGATTAATTGGCAAGGCCTCGGTCCCATATGTGCTGAGTTATGGGGGGTTTATTTGACTCCCAATATTGTGAGAGCAACTTGGCAAGGATTTAATAATAATTAATATCTCTCACTTTCACACACATACACAGAATGAAGGAGATTTAATATAAAAAGCCAAGTGAATATCCGAGATAAAATCAACATCTATACTTACCAATAAACAAAATATACTAGATATTTTCATAACTTCCTTAACAGATAATTTATTTGCTGCCTGCATAGCCAGTTGTTCAGCACGGACAGAGGCAGAAAAAGACAGGCGAGACATCATGGCATCAACTGCCTCGTTTTCTGACATTTGCCGAACCTAAAATAATGAAAATTTTTATAAATGAATATCCTATAAGAGACAAAGGAACAATATAAGAAATCCAATTTTATGATTTAGGGGAGGAGATAAAAGATTTTTGGGATTATCCACAAATAAAACACTGGTAAAGATAGAAGAGATTGATTGATTGATTGTGGTAATTACATCCCTGGCAATGCAACAGCCGAATTAAACTAAAAGCTTAGAAGGCTAAAAACAAATAATGAAAGCCAAAAAACATAAATAAAAATAGTTTAGATTTTTCATAAAACCATTTAAACATTCGATAAAACCCAACGCTTTTGTAAAATGGCAGCTTCCTCTACAAAGGAGAGGATGTCCCCTCCCATGCTGCCCCCCCCCCCTCCTCCCAGCACCAAAGAAATGGTAAGGCCCGTCTCCCCCCTGGGACTCGGAGAGGTGCCCAGGACAAAGATCTGTAAGACTGGGGGCACTCCACCAGGTGTCGAACAGTCAATGGGACCATGCAGTCATCAAAATGGGGAGGGGGCACCCTCTCCATTAAAAAAAAAACATGTGTCAGCTGCATGTGGCCAATGCGGAGGTGGACCAAAATAGTCTTCTAGCGGCGCTACAGTCCCTGATATCCCCAGGCACCCAAAGCAGGATGAATGTTGCAGAGCTTGTTTGCTCCAACAGCATCCCACCTGCATTGCTAACTTGAGTGGATGTCAGCTCTTATTACTGGCTTCATATCAGAAGCAGGTAGATGTTAATGGTGTGCCACAGAGTGAGGAGCAGCTGTTTTTGCCACAGCAAACAATGAAATTCTGGCCCAGATGTTGAAAGAGAAACAGCCACTCTAAAATAACTATAACCAAGGGATGAGG
>NW_024715102.1:0-13099 GCF_018991925.1 Homarus americanus
CTGTTCCTTATGCATTGAAAGGTGAGGTTGAGAAGGAATTAGACAGACTTGTGAGTGAGGGAATTATTGTGAAAACTGCCAAGAGCAATTGGGCTGCTCCAATAGTAATTGTACCTAAAGCTGATAAATCTGTTAGACTATGTGGTGATTATAAAGTTACCATTAATCAAGCTGTTGAGGATGAGCAATATCCCTTACCCACATCTCAAGATTTGTTTGTTGCACTAACAGGTGGAACCATTTTCACTAAGTTAGACTTGTCCCAAGCATATGCTCAGGTCTCTGTTGATGCTGAAAGTCAACAGTACCTTACCATCAACACTCATAAAGGATTGTATAAGTTCAAAAGGTTGCCTTATGGTGTTAAAAGTGCCCCAAAGTTATTTCAGTGCATCATGGACAAAATTCTTGTGGGTCTTCCCAATGTGTTATGTTTTCAGGATGATGTCCTTATTGTTGACAGTGACATCCAAAATCATGTCCAAACCCTAGCCATAGTATTCGAAAGATTGTTGGCACACAATGTCAGGCTCAACAAGAGCAAATGTTCATTCCTAGCTAAAGAAGTAACTTATCTTGGCTACAAAGTGAATGCAGAAGGGCTGAGACCTGTAGAAGATAAAGTAGGAGCCATAGTAAATTTACCAGCTCCAAAAAATGTCATTGAATTGAAAGCTTTCCTAGGTATGATACAGTATTATTCAAGGTTCTTGAGTGGACTTTCATCAGTTTTAGCCCCTCTGCATGAACTATTAAAGAAAGGGATACCATGGAAATGGAACAGTGCAACTCAGAAGTCATTTGAAGATTGTGTGCTGTTTTTACTTTTATCCTCTTCGCCACTGATCGGCTTGTTAGCCGCTTGGGCGATCGGTCACGTCTCTTTTCCTTTATATTCTTCACCAAAAGGTCGGCTCGCTAGCCGCCCGGGCGATCGGTCACGTATCTGTCACGCACTGTTGGCAAATACTGGGCATGCACCGGCTCCTGAATGTACCTGAACCCGCTCCAGTGTTGGTCAAGTCTTCTCTTGAAAGAGCTCACACTCGGTGCCGTCACAACACTTTCTGGTAGATTGTTCCAAGAGTTTACAACCCTCACTCCGAAAAAGTTTGCCCTCACGGTTTTCCGGACTTGCGGCTTCTTCAATCTTGAGCTGTGACCCCTTGTGGGGCGAGCGTCCGCCAGCTCCAAGTAAGGACACTCAACTGAGTAGTGCCCCCTGAGATGCTTATAAACCTCAACTAGGTCCCCCTTGCCCGTCTGTAGTATAAGCTAGGCAAGTTCAGGCGCTCCAATCTCGCAGGGTAGCTGAGATGCCGAAGTGCAGGCACCAGCTTGGTGGCCCTCCTTTGAACATTTTCAACCAACTGACAGTCCCTAGCATATCTCGGGGACCAGATGGGGTGACAGTACTCCAGATGGGGAAGCACTTTACTCCTGAAGATCGTCACGAGGGACGGACCGTCTAGATATCTGAACGACCTTCTTATAAGACCCAATAATTTATTTGCCTGATTTACCTTCTTCTCACAATGGCCCGAGAACTTCAGCTCATTGTCAACATACACACCTAGGTCCTTCTCACACACAGTCTCAACTAGTACATTTTCTTCATCCCGTTGGGACATATGGTACGCCTCCTTACCGCTGGTACGCCCCAGGTGCATCCTCTTACACTTCGTGACATTGAATCTCAGCAGCCATTCCTTCGACCATTCCTGGAGCCCACAGAGGTCCTTCTGCAGCTCTTCACAGTCCGCTTGGTTCTTAACTTCCCGAAATAACTTGGCGTTATCGGCAAACATTTGTATGGAGGAGTGTACAACGTCAGGCATATCATTTATGAAACAAACAAACAACAGCGGGCCCAATACACTACCCTGCGGTACCCCACTTGTTACAGGTACAGATGACGATTTCGTGCCATTAATCACCACACATTGCTTGCGGTCATGTAGAAAGTCTTCTATCCACGCTAGGACATTTCCCCGAATTCCGTACCCTTCCAGTTTGATTTTCAGCCTTTCGTGGGGTACACTGTCGAAAGCCTTGGCAAAATCTAGGAAAATATTGTCGATATTAACACCCCGTTCTAGAATATGGGTCCAAATATCCAATACCTTGAGCAATTGTGTCAAGCAAGAGCGCCCCGGCATAAAACCGTGTTGGCAATCTTTTACAAGGTTGTTTCGTAGTAGATGTTCCATCGCTGCATCTCTGATAATACTCTCAAGTACTTTACATATTATGCTGGTCAGGCTCACCGGTCTATAGTTGTTCGTGGAGTGCCTATCGCCCTTCTTGAAGATAGGACTCACATAAGCCACTTTCCATTCACTGGGGACCATTTGTTCATCCAGGCATTTACAAAACAGAATCTTCAGGGGCTCTGCAAGCTCGTTGCACAGCTCCCTTAACACTCTAGGATGCACCATGTCAGGTCCAGGACTCTTATGGACCTTTAGCCTGGACAGTTTATTTCTAATACCCTCTTCTGTGAACACAATGTGGGTCAGTGCTGTCGAACCGTCTGTCCTCAAACGCAGGAAGGTTAGTTGCATCCTCTCTTGTGAACACTGAGGAAAAGAAGCTGTTCAATGCCTCAGCTTTATCCTGGTCAGAATCTGCGTAACTACCATCTTCAAGCCTCAGGTCTGATACTCCTACTCGCGTTTTCAATTTCGACTTTGCATAGCGGTAAAACGCCTTTGGGTTTGACTTGACCTCGCGTGCAACCAGCCTTTGGAACTCCTTTTCAGCCCTCCTACACTCTATCTTTGCTTGGTTTCTGGCTCTTGCATACATCCTCCTGTCTTGCTCATCGTTTGACCCAACCCACGTCTTGAATTTCTGGGTTTTCTTCTTAATTTTGTCGACCGCCGCATGGTTCATGTGTAGGGATCCCCTCGTATTCCTAGAAGCACTGGGTTTGGTCTTGGGTATATATTTATCGATCAAATGGGTCATTTTACTAGTTATGATATTCAGCGTAGTGTCTGCGTTCTTGTACCTTAATAAGTCAGGCCAGTTGATACCCCTCATCTCTTCCCTCATCCCATTGTAATTTCCCTTGTAATATTTGCACCTTGGCCTGGCCTTATCTTGAACTAGGTAACAGTTAAATCTGAATGACAACACTGTATGGTGACTGGTGCCAACTGGGGCAAGGTGTTCCAGTTTGGCCACCATACCCTCCTCGTTTGTTATGATGAGGTCAAGTGGCTTGGGTGTTTGCTCCCCTCTGTAATGTGTCGGGTCTCTCACATGTTGGAACAGAAAATTATCTCTCAGAGTTTCTACAAAAAGAGTAGCAGGATTATTCAAGTCATTCGGGGTTGACTCGTTTCTCCAGTCGATGTCGCCATAGTTAAAGTCCCCCATGATAAGGAGGTGGCTGGGGTTGAGCATCGCCGCATTGTTTATTAAGGTTCTTAAGTTCCTTTGATTTAGTGGGCCACAGTTCGGGGATCTGTAGATACACCCGACGATAAGTAAGTCCCCTCCCTTTAATTTAATTTTACACCACTTGGACTCTTCAAAAACATCCTCTCCCTGTACCCTCGCCTGGCTGGCTCTAAGGTCTTGCCTAGCGTAGATAACCACACCCCTCCTGCAGGATTCTTGAGTTAGGTTCGTAAATGAGTCATATCCAGCAATACTGAACTCACATTCCTCTGGGTCGATTCTCCTGTTCTTGTACAACAGTTCTACAACTCCTACAATATCTGGTTGGTGTACTCTTAGTAGTGTTTCAAACTCCTCCCTCTTATCAAGGAACGTGTCAGTATTAGTGTACATGACATTCAAGCCAGAATTTGTTCTCGGTAACGTCTCTGCTCTTAGTAATAAACCCGCTCCACCCACATTCTCAGAAGCTGCAGCATTTGCTAAGTACACTGTATTTTGCAGGGTGTGGTTAAAAATTTCATTGTTTACACGGCGCTCGTTCCCTCCTGTCCGGTAGGCTGAGCTGGTGCCGCCTCCCGGGTGGGGGGTTGAGTGGGTGGAGGGTGCACTGCTGCCCCCTGGCCCTGTGTCGGCACACTTGTTTCCACTGCCCTCCCCCTGAGTATAACCCATGTGCACCTGTCCCCGTTCCTTCTCGACTCCTCCCTCCTCTGCTTCAAGTCCAGCAGGAGCTTCTTGTGCTGTTCCCTCTGCATTACCGTGCGGTCTGGGTGAATAAATACATCTCGAAATGCCTCGCTCCTTGCTAAGTTTTTTGCATCTCAAGGGGCACTACTCAGTTGAGTGTCCTTACTTGGAGCTGGCGGACGCTCGCCCCACAAGGGGTCACAGCTCAAGATTGAAGAAGCCGCAAGTCCAGAAAACCGTGAGGGCAAACTTTTTCGGAGTGAGGGTTGTAAACTCTTGGAACAATTTACCAGAGAGTGTTGTGACGGCACCGAGTGTGAGCTCTTTCAAGAGAAGACTTGACCAACACATGAGCAGGTTCAGGTACATTCAGGAGCCGGTGCATACCCGGTATTTGCCAACAGTGCGTGACAGAGACGTGACCGATCGCCCGGGCGGCTTTCGAGCCGATCTTTTGGTGAAGAATATAAATGAAAAGAGACGTGACCGATCGCCCAAGCGGCTGACAAGCCGATCAGTGGCGAAGAGGATAAAAGTAAAAAAAAAAGTAAAAAGTATACTGGAGAGATTTTGAACACAGAAGGTAAATTAGAGAGTGAGGTAAAGTACAAAAATCAGAATTTAAAATTGCCATTAATTATACCTAGTTATGTGAATAGACCAACTTTGTTAGGTAAGAACTGGTTGTGTGAACTTGAGATGGACTGGAAGGAGATATTTAGTGTTAGAATGTGTAACAGTATTCCAGGTCTTGAGAAATTGCTTGAAAAATACAAGATTTTATTTGTAAAAGGACAGGATGGTATAAAGGGTTATGAAGCTCATATCACCATTGACAAAGATGTTACACCCATATATGCTAAGTCCAGACCTGTTCCTTATGCATTGAAAGGTGAGGTTGAGAAGGAATTAGACACACTTGTGAGTGAGGGAATTATTGTGAAAACCGCCAAGAGCAATTGGGCTGCTCCAGTAGTAATTGTACCTAAAGCTGATAAATCTGTTAGACTATGTGGTGATTATAAAGTTACCATTAATCAAGCTGTTGAGGGTGAGCAATATCCCTTACCCACATCTCAAGATTTGTTTGCTGCACTAACAGGTGGAACCATTTTCACTAAGTTAGACTTGTCCCAAGCATATGCTCAGGTCTCTGTTGATGCTGAATGTCAACAGTACCTTACCATCAACACTCATAAAGGATTGTATAAGTTCAAAAGGTTGCCTTATGGAGTTAAAAGTGCACCAAAGTTATTTCAGTGCATCATGGACAAAATTCTTGTGGGTCTTCCCAATGTGTTATGTTTTCAGGATGATGTCCTCATTGTTGACAGTGACATCCAAAATCATGTAAAAACCCTAGCCACAGTATTTGAAAGATTGTTGGCACACAATGTCAGGCTCAACAAGAGCAAATGTTCATTCCAAGCTAAAGAAGTAAGTTATCTTGGCTACAAAGTGAATGCAGAAGGGCTGAGACCTGTAGAAGATAAAGTAGGAGCCACAGTAAATTTACCTGCTCCAAAAATGTCGGTGAATTGAAAGCTTTCCTATGTATGATACAGTATTATTCAAGGTTCTTGAGTGGACTTTCATCAGTGTTAGCCCCTCTGCATGAACTATTAAAGAAAGGGATATCATGGAAATGGAACAGTGCAACTCAGAAGTCATTTGAAGATTGTAAAGCTGCTCTGTCTAGTACTGATGTTTTGGTTCACTATGATACCAGTAGAACACTAAAGCTTGCTTGTGATGCATCGGGCTATGGATTAGGTACTGTCATAAGTCACATAATGGATAACGGTGAAGAAAGACCCATTGCATATGCCTCGAGAACTCTTACCCAAAGCGAGAAAAATTATGCACAAATAGAGAAAGAGGCTTTGTCTATCATATTTGGAGTAAAGAAATTTCACCAGTATCTATATGGGAGGAATTTTGTTTTAATAACCGATCACAAGCCTCTCTTGGCAATTTTGGGTCCTAAATCACCTGTTCCTACACTTGCTGCAGCAAGGATGCAGAGATGGGCTTTGATATTGTCGCCATATGACTATGAGATACAGTACAGACGATCAAATGATCATTCCAATGCAGATGCTTTGTCAAGGTTGCCATGTAGTGGATCAAATGATGGAGTAGAGCCTAAGGTTTATGCTGTAACCATGATAGCAGAAGATTTTCCAGTCACCTCCGGAATGATTGCTCATGAAACTAGGAAAGATGTATTAGGAAGAGTCCTGGAGTATACACTAAATGGATGGCCAGAGATTTGTCCATCCGTAGACTTTCAACCGTATCATTTAAGGAGATGTCAATTATCAGTAGAACAGGGATGTGTGTTGTGGGGTATGAGAGTGTTAATTCCACAGTATTTTAGAGGGCAAATTTTGAATGACCTGCATTTTGAACACCCAGGTATATGTGCTATGAAAGCACTGGCCAGAAGTTTTGTTTGGTGGCCTAAACTGGATGGTGAAATAGAAATGATGGTACGTGAGTGCTCTGTTTGTCAAAATGTTAGGAGTATGTCACCCAGCACACCTTTGAAAACCTGGAAATGGCCTACCCGTCCCTTCCAAAGAATACACATTGACTTTTGTGATAAGGAAACAGACAAATTTCTTGTATTAATTGATAGTCATTCAAAGTGGATTGATGTTAAGCACATGTACAGTACTAATGCTGGTAGCACCATTGATGAATTAAGATTAATATTTGCCGAACATGGAATACCAGAAGAGGTAGTTTCTGACAATGGTCCTCCATTCCAATCATCAGAGTTTAAAAACTTCATGAGATTCAACGGTGTAAAGCATGTACTGATCCCACCCTATCATCCTGCCTCTAATGGTGCAGCTGAGAGATCAGTTAGAATTGTAAAGGAAGCACTTTCCAAGCAGGTAATTCAAGGAACTGTTGGAAAATCAATGAAACACAGACTAGCAAATTTCTTACTCAGATACAGAACCACGCCACATAGTGTGACAGGATGTATTCCTGCAGAGTTAATGGTGAAGAGACAGTTGAGAACAAGTTTAAGTTTAGTTAAGCCAAGTCTGTTTGAAGTTGTAGAGAGGAAACAAGCTCAACAAAAAATGTATCATGATAAGAGTTCCAGTGAAAGAGTGTTCAAGGTAAATGATAGGGTGAGAGTTAGGAATATGGCTAAAGGTTATGGTACTGTACATGCAAAGAGGATAACTGGTGTCATTGACAAGGTATGTGGATCTAGGTCATATTTAGTGAAATGTGGTAACTCTCTGAGATATGTTCATGTGGATCACATCATTCAGACACATGACGAGATGAATGTAGAACCAGGATAATGATGATAAACTTGACACAGTTTCAGATGATCATCATCATGATGATGTCAAAGATGATGTTTCCCAGCATCCACTCACTGTGTCAACTGACTGTAGTGATGATATGTCTGTCACTGATAATGCACAGAGTGCAAGTGAAACCCCTGTAAAACTTGATGGAGGGAATAGTCCAAGGAGATCAAACAGAGTTAGGAGACCTGTAATTAAATTAGACCTCTAATTATCTGAATTGTGAACAGGCTTTTTAAAACTGTTTAGTTAGGAAGTTATATTTGTTGTGTTCTATTTTCTTCTTCCCTGCCATAGGTAATTCTGTAAGTTTTGTTTATTTAGGATTTGTAGCAGCCATGCTCTCTTTTGAAGAGGAGAAATAGTGTTATATATACGTATGTTTATATGCTGCCTTTATTGAATATATATATTATATATTATGTTACTTCTTACCAAAGTCAGAAAGTGTTTAGGCTTGTGTAAACACGAAATGTGTTAGGCACGTTGTAACCAGGAACAGAGAATAAACGCCCAGCCAGATGGGATGGGTGTGAAAGGGATCTGCCCTGTATGGGCCAGTCGGCCTCCTGCAGTATCCCACTTTCTTATGTTCTTATGTTGTCATTCTCCCATTAAATAACGCAAGATACTACAACACCCCACATGGTGCGTTCCTCACAGTGGTGGTATTGGCGACGCTCTGGAAGCGTGCGTACCTGTTTTGATGAGAGAGCGGGTATAACTCACAAAGGCCTGATGGGCTTTTATCACCACACAAGTACAACTATTACTTCACTTTATAACATCAGGCAAGGTTTTGAGATGTAAACAACTGCTAAGTCTTTTAAGGGCTGAATGGAGCACAATGGAATTTCCTGACCTGTTTTGGTGAGAGCCGGTATAACTGAGGCAGTGCCCAGCGTCTCTCACTGAACTAGGCCTACAGTTTCCAATCTTTAATTTTCACTTTGATTTTATCCCGGTTCTCACATGTACACTTTCCTATTTATTGTAACCTTATGCCTTTTAATTATATATCTTAATCGTAAATTACATACTAAAGTAAGGGTCTGGTTTGCCAGTTCCTGGGGAAATTAATTGGGCTATATCATTAACTCGAAACTGTAGCCCGGGGTGGAATGGACGCCAGCATCAAACAAAGTCTAGCGTGGTATTTTCATGGCGTTGGTATATCCACTTCCCTTCAATCTGATAATAAAGAGATCCTCCCCTCACACGTTGCAATCGTTGAACACATTCATTGCATTGTTCGTGGTTATTTGTCACATGAGAAAACGAGGTGTATTAAGCTCACACCGAGGCATACAAGATATTTTCTTTGAAGTACAGTTTCTGGACCACTTCCAACACTTCACATAGGTCTGATACATTTATCCTTTATCCAGATCACTGTTCTCTTATATTTTCATCTGATACCTTGGTACAATTCGTGTAAAACATACAGTAGGTGAGTTATCCTTTACCAACGTTTCCCGTTTTCTAAGACTACAAGCGCAGTGGATTTGAATGTTATGTAGCGTAATATGAATTAAAGAGATATTAAGGACGACAATGATGTGTGCAGTACACTAGGAAGGATAAAATCTCAGTAAGGTTAATAGTTGTAGAGAATAATGCTCTTTGACAGGAAGGCCATAGAATGTCCATGGGGTTATGCAATGTTACAGTGTGAAATGTTCAAGAAAATTTGTGTAGAAAAAACTGGGAAATTATTTTATTAATGAGATTATTATGTTTTCCCATGTAGGCTTTCGTCCTAAGCACACAGGTAATAGTTAAAATTTGGGGAAATGTACAGTTACGGAAGTTAACTAGGAGGTGAATGAAACTTTGTTATACTGACTGTAAGGGCGGAAACGATCTTCCTGCTCGTTACTGTTGCTCTCTCTCTCGTTTGCTGGTGCGACCAACACCTAGGGTGATTGGACAGAGGTGAGAACTGCAGCTGCTTCCTGTATCACGAGCAGATTCACCCCAGCCGCCATACAGTCACTATTTAGCTACCCGGCTGTTCGTCAATTTCTGGCTGTGATATCATCATAGGTGCTGGACTCGTGGGCTGTGTCCCCAGACCTTCACTTATCGACTGTCAATTCTCTGGTCATCTACCACTACGGCATACCACGACCGTCAGTTCATCTCATTCCGTCTGTGCCCCTGTGTTCTCCTGCCATTTCAAGACGTCGCTCGAGTGTGGAGTTGAATGGACGCTTCCCTACCCTGAGTGTGGATCACGGTGTTCCAGAACCTTCCCCCAGGGCCACTGCCATAGGAAATATCTGTTCATTGTTTGATTTCATCAGTTGTTGACTCCCATTAATTGTTTGATTCTATTAATTGTTTGCTCCCTTCAATTGTTTACTTCCATTAATTGTTTGACTCCATTAACTGTTGACTGCCTTAATTGTTTGACTCCCGTAATTGTTATTTGATGTTTGTTGAGTGGTGCCAGAGTTTTGTGTTATATTTTTTATAGTAAAGAGATGTCAATCTCAAACGGTTGTTTGTTATTCCTCAGAAAACCATGGTCCTTGACTTTCCTTTATTAAGATCCTGATTAGCCTGGTAAGGAATTTCTATCCCTAATTCCCAGGCCTTTACACTGACCTAAGGGTGAAAGACATTCATAAAGTTTAAGAAGCACTGCTTTAGATGTAAAGTATATGTAAAACATATATGGATGCAAAAATAGCCTAGCAGTAAATTTCAATACGTAGATCACTGACTTAATGTTGTATGAAGGAAATGGATAAATAATTTAAAAGAATAGAGGAGCGAGAAACCCAATGTGTAAAGAAGTAATCATCTGACAAAAAGCTGTTAGAGAAGAGAGTTGTCAGTAATGTGTATGGTGGAGAACACAGTCATGGGTTACACTTATGGCAGTGTCATGGTGGCAAGAAGACCATTAGCAAGGGGATAAAATCAGGTAATGTGTTTAGAAAGTTTGACAGTGAATGGTAGCCATAATGCAACTAAGAAACATGAATTTGAGAAGTTAAAAAGACCATTTAATTCTTCAATGGAAACTTAATTTAATGTGAAGAGTTTTTTCACTTTGTTATTTTTTATACACTGTGTTTGAAAACATAAACTTAGGGAATATATATTTCATCAACATTCTTACTCGGGTATCAGACTTCCTTCAGCAGAACGCATGATAAGGACGGGGTGCAAGGCCTGTGTTGACGGCTGTGTCCACCAGTGATGGTTACCTTACTGACCTGTACTGAAGGACAAGGAGGACAGCTCCTTATGTCATCCCTGCTGTACTGGAGGACAAGGAGGAGGACAGATGCTTAAGTCACTCCTGCTGTACTGTAGGACAAGGAGGAGGACAGATGCTTAAGTCACTCCTGCTGTACTGGAGGACGAGGAGGACAGCTCCTTATGTCATCCCTGCTGTACTGGAGGACAAGGAGGAGGACAGATGCTTAAGTCATCCCTGCTGTACTGTAGGACAAGGAGGAGGACAGATGCTTAAGTCACTCCTGCTGTACTGGAGGACGAGGAGGACAGATGCTTAAGTCACTCCTGCTGTACTGGAGGGACAGGAGGAGGACAGTCCTTAGGCGTCATCCCTGCTGTACTGTAGGACAAGGGAGGACAGATGCTTAGAATCACTCCTGGCAGCCTTTCAGAGGACAGGAGGGACAGATGTAGAAGTCACTCCTGCTGTACTGGAGGGACAGGGAGGAGGAGGGACCAAGAATCTTAAGTCCTCCTGCTGTACTGGAGGACGGGAGGACAGCTCATATGTCATCCCTGCTGTACTGTGGGACAGGAGGAGGGACAGATGCTTAAGTCACTCCTGCTTGTACTGGAGGACGGGGAGGACAGCTCATATGTCATCCTGCTGTGCTGTAGGACAGGAGGAGGACAGATGCTTAAGTCACTCCTGCTGTACTGGAGGACAAGGAGGAGGACAGATGCTTAAGTCACTCCTGCTGTACTGGAGGACAAGGAGGAGGACAGATGCTTAAGTCACTCCTGCTGTGCTGGAGGACAAGGAGGAGGACAGATGCTTAAGTCACTCCTGCTGTGCTGGAGGACAAGGAGGAGGAAAGATGCTTAAGTCACTCCTGCTGTGCTGGAGGACAAGGAGGAGGAAAGATGCTTAAGTCACTCCTGCTGTGCTGGAGGACAAGGAGGAGGACAGATGCTTAAGTCATCCCTGCTGTACTGGAGGACAAGGAGGAGGACAGATGCTTAAGTCACTCCTGCTGTACTGGAGGACAAGGAGGAGGACAGATGCTTAAGTCACTCCTGCTGTGCTGGAGGACAAGGAGGAGGAAAGATGCTTAAATCATCCCTGCTGTACTGGAGGACAAGGAGGAGGACAGATGCTTAAATCATCCCTGCTGTACTGGAGGACAAGGAGAGGGAGGAGGAGGATAGATGCGTAAGTCACTCCTACTTGGAGAATGGGAGAAATTACAGATATGGATAGAGGACGAGGAAACAGGGTTTGGGAGATAGGTGTATAGTAGTACTTAATAGGATAAAAGTAAAACTAAAGTTAAAATTCACTAACCTGTGGTGTAGAGTTGTTTGCAGAGGAAGAATTGGAGGATGAAGCAGTGTTGGAGGAGGAGGTCGACTGTGGTATGAGGGCATATATGACTGGAAGGCTTTCGATGGAGGTGACCTTGTGTTGCTTCCTGCAGGTGGCTAAGAGGCAGCACACCCCATTCTGGGTCATTATCCTCATAACACATGACTTGCAGAACGTGTGGCCGCAGGGAAGACACACCGGAGCATTGTCGCTGTGGTTGTAAGTGTTAGCACACACTTTACAAGTGTGTATTTCTGAAAGGTGACACCAAAGCAACATCTTAGAAGAAATAGATAATTGTCCTCACATACTGTACAATATACGTACAGTAACTGGCGCTTGTACTTCGAACGGTTGACAACAGTAGAAGGCGAGTTATAACCTAACCTCACAAGTAACAATTTTATTTACATCATTTAATATATTCCATCATTTCTACCACTTATCAGCTTCCTAGTCATTTGGTCGCACAGTCTGTGCTTTGTTAAGATCTCCATCGTCCGGTGATAGTACTGACAGTAAACGGAATAGCCAGAGAAAACCTGCGACCAAACGTCGCTGAATAGCACCAAGGATTCTATAATCTAGGTCTAGGACGTTTAGGGTCTAGGAGGATGGCTCACTACAATGGGCGAACTCATTCACCCCCGACTCCGGTTCCGCCAAGCAGATGCTAAAAAAACTTTCTCTTTCTTTATTCCTCTTCGCTACTGATCGACTCATTAGCCTCTCAAGCAGTCGGTCACGTCTCTGTTACGCACTGTTGGCAAGTGCTGGGCATGCATTGACGCCTGAATGTATCTGAACCTGCTCCAGTGTTGGTCAAGTCTGGTCTTGAAAGCGCTCACACTCGGTGCCGTCACAACACTCTCTGGCAGATTGTTCCAAGAGTTCACAACTCTCACGCCGAAAAAGTTTGCCCTCACGGTTTTCTGGACTTAGGGCTTTTTCAACCTTTAGGACCTCTTGTGGGGCGAGCGTCCGCCAGCTCCTGGTAAGGACACTCAACTGAGTAGTGCCTTTTGATAAATTTTTACACCTCAATTAGGTCACCCCTTGCCCGTCTGTAGTATAAGCTAGGCAGTTGCAGGCGCTCTAATCTCTC
>NW_024715103.1:0-17412 GCF_018991925.1 Homarus americanus
TACCTGGGAGTGTCAGAGGTGTACCTGGGAGTGTCAGAGGTGTACCTGGGAGTCAAAGGTGTACTGGGAGTGTCAGCAGGTACCTGGGAGGCTGGGAGGTGTGTACCGGGAGTGTCAGAGGTACCTGGGAGTGTCAGGCGGTGTACCGGAGAGCCGGAGGTTTACCTGGGAGTGAGAGAAGTGTACCTGGGAGTGTCGGAGGTGTACCTGGGAGAGTCGGAGGTAACTGGGAGTGTCAGAGGTGCCTTGGGAGGCCGAGGTGTACCTGGGAGTGTTAGGCGAGTACCTGGAGTATCTGAGGTGTACCTGGGAGTGTCAGAGGGGTTTGAGGGTCAGGA
Organism: Homarus americanus; assembly: GCF_018991925.1. Taxonomy (NCBI): domain Eukaryota; kingdom Metazoa; phylum Arthropoda; class Malacostraca; order Decapoda; family Nephropidae; genus Homarus; species Homarus americanus. Next base: position 339 of record NW_024715103.1, read on the forward strand.
GGCACTTGGGAGTGTCTGAGGTGTATCTGGCAGTGTCAGCGGTGTACCTGGAGTGTCAGCGGTGCACCTGGGAGTGTTAGGAGGTGTATCAGGGAGTGACAGAGGAGTACCTAGGATTGTGAGAGGTGTACCTGGGAGTGTCAGAGGTGTACCTGGGAGTGTCAGAGGTGTACCTGGGGTTGTCAGAGATGTAACTGGGAGGCGCCAGAGGTACCTGGGAGTGTCAGATGTGCCTGGGAGCAATGTGGAGGTGTACAGGGAGTGTGAGAAGGTCTCCTGGGAGTGTCGGAGGTGCATGGTCTTGTCGGAGGTGTACCTGGCAGTGTCATGGTGTACCTGGGAGGTGTCAGAGGTGTACCAGGAATGCTCAGTGGAGTACCTGGGTGTGTCAAAGGTGTACCTGGGAGGCAGAGGTGTACCTGGGAGTGCAGAGGTACCTGGGAGGTCAAAGGTGTACCTGGGAGTGTCACAGTGTACCTGGGAGTGTCAGAGGTGTACCTGGGAGTGTCAGAGGTGTACCTGGGAGGCTGAAGTGTACCTGGGAGTGTCGGAGGTTTACCTGGGAGTGTGGAGAAGGTACCTGGGAGAGTCGGAGGTACCGGGAGTGTCGGAGGTGATACCTGGGAGGTCAGGAGGTGTACTTGGGAGGTCAGAGGTACCTGGGAGTGCCAGCGAGTACCTGGGAGTATCTGAGGTGTACCTGGAGAGCCAGAGGTTCTCAGGAGGGTCAGAGGTGCACTGGGAGGCCTGAGGCCTGGCAGGCAGGTGTACCTGGGCAAGCTGGGCGGTACCTGGGAGCATCAGAGGTGATATCAGGAGTGTCAGAGGAGCACCTAGGAGTGTCAGAGGTGTACCTGGGAGGCCAGGAGGTGTACCTGGAGGTCAGGAGGTGTACCTGGGAGTGTCGGAGGTACCAGGGAGTGTGGAGAAGTGTCCTGGGAGTCTCGGAGGTGTACCTGGTCTGTCGGAGGTGTACCTGGCAGTGTCAGCAGGTACCTGGGAGTGTCAGAGGTGTACCAGGGAATGTCAGTGAGCACCTGGGAGTGTCAGCGGTGCACCTGCGAGTATCGGAGGTGTACCTGGGAGTGTCAGAGGTGTACCTGGTAGTATCAGAGGTGTACCTTGGAGTGTCATAGGTTTACCTGGGAGTGTCAGGGGTGTAACTGGGAGACTCGGAGGTGTAACTGGGAATGTCAGAGGTGTACCAGGGAGTGTCAGTGGAGTACCTGGGAGTCTCAAAGGTGTACCTGGGAGTATCAGAGGTGTAACTGGGAATATCGGAGGTGTACCTGGGAATACCGGAGGTGTACCTGGGAGTGTCATAAGTTTACCTGGGAGTGTCAGGGGTGTAACTGGGAGTCTCGGAGGTGTAACTGGGAATGTCAGAGGTGTACCAGGGAGTGTCAGTGGAGTACCTGGGAGTCTCAAAGGTGTACCTGGGAGTATCAGAGGTGTAACTGGGAATATCGGAGGTGTACCTGGGAATACCGGAGGTGTACCTGGCAGTGTCTGAGGTGTACCTGGCAGTGTCTGAGGTGTACCTGGCAGTGTCAGCGGTGTACCTGGGAGTGTCGGAGGTGTACCTGGCAGTGTCGGAGGTGTACCTGGGAGTGTCAGAGGTGTACTTGGGAGTGTCAGAGGTGTATCTGGGAGTGTCAGCGGTGTGCCACAGGGTGTCTGGTGTACCTGGGGTGTCAGAGGTGTGCCTGGGAGTGTGGGGTGCACTTGGGAGTGTCAGAGGTGCTCCTTGGAGTGTCTGAGGAGAGGTGTGCCTGGGGTGTCTGGGGAATTGTACCTGTGGTGTCTGGGGTGTGCCTGGCAGTGTCTGGGGTGTGCCTGGCAGTGTCAGCAGTGTGCCTGGGAGTGTCAGCGGTGTACCTGGGACTTGTTAGAGTTGTATCAGGGAGTGACAGAGGAGTACCTAGGAGTGTCAGAGGTGTACCTAGGAGTGTGAGAAGTGTACCTTGGAGTGTCTGGGGTGTACCTGTGAGTGTCAAAGGTGTACCTGTGAGTGTCAGGGGTGTACCAGGGAGTGTCAGTGGAGTACCAGGGAGTGTCAGAGGTGTACCTGGGAGTGTCAGAGGTGTTCCTGGGAGTGTCAGAGGTGTACCTGGGAGGGTCAGAGGTGTATCTGGGAGTGTCGGACGTGTACCTGGGAGTGTCAGGAGTGTACCAGGGAATGTCAGTGGAGTACCTGGGAGTGTCAGAGGTGTACCTGGGAGTGTCAGAGGTGTGCCTGGAAGTGTCAGAGGTGTACCTGGGAGTGTGAGAAGTGTACCTGGGAGTGTCGGAGGTGTACCTGGGAGTGTCGGAGGTGTTCCTGGCAGTGTCAGAGGTGTACCTGGGAGTGTCAGAGGTGTACCAGGGAATGTCAGTGGAGTACCTGGGAGTGTCAAAGGAGTACCTGGGAGTGTCAGAGGTGTACCAGGGAATGTCAGTGGAGTACCTGGGAGTGTCAAAAGAGTACCTGGGAGTGTCAGAGGTGCACATGGAGAGTCTTAGAGGTGCATCAGGGAGGACAGAGGAGCACCTACGAGTGTCAGAGGTGTACCTGGGAGGTCAGAGATGTACCTGGAAGTGTCAGAGGTGTACCTGAGTATGAGAAGTGTGCCTGGGGGTGTCAGAGGTGTACCTGGGAGGTCAGAGGTCTACCTGGGAGTGTCAAAGGTGTACCTGGGAGTGTCAGAGGAGTACCTGGGAGTGTCAAAGGTGTACATGGGAGTGTCAGAGGTGTACCTGGGAGTGACGGCGGTGTACCTGGGAGTGGCGGAGGTGTACCTGGGAGTGTGAGAAGTGTACCTGGGAGTGTCGGAGGTGTACCTGGGAGTGTCGGAGGTGTACCTGTGAGTGTTAGAGGTGTACTTGGGAGTGTCAGAGGTGTACCTGGGAGTGCCAGCGGTGCACCTGGGAGTGTGTGAGGTGTACCTGGGATTGTCTGAGGTGTACCTGGCAGTGTCTGAGATGTACCTGGCAGTGTCTGAGGTGTAACTGGCAGTGTCAGCGGTGTACCTGGGAGTGTCAGCGGTGCACCTGGGAGTGTTAGAGGTGTATCAGGAGTGACAGTACCTAGGATTGTTAGAGGTGTTCCTGGAGTGTCAGGGGTACCTGGGAGTGTTAGAGGTGTACCTGGGAGTATCAGTGTACCTGGGAGTGTCAGAGGTGTACTTGGGAGTGTCAGGGGTGTAACTGGGAGTCTCGGAGGTGTAACTGGGAATGTCAGGTGTACCAGATAGTGTCATGAGTACCTGGGAGTCTCAAAGGTGTACCTGGGAGTATCAGAGGTTTTGGGAATATCGGAGGTGTACCTGGGAATATCGGAGGTGTACCTGGGAGGTCAGAGGTGTACCTGGGAGGTCGGAGGTGTACCTGGGAGTGTCACAAGAGGCCTGGGATTGTCAGAGGTGTACCTGGGTGTGTCAGAGGTGTACCTGGGAGTGTCAGAGATGTACCTGGGAGTGTCAGAGGTGTATCTGGGAGTGTTGGATGTAACTGGGAGGCAGAGGTGTACCAGGGAATGTCAGAGGAGTACTTAGGAGTGTCAGAAGTGTACCTTGGAGTGTCAGAGGTACCTTGAGTGTCAGAGGGGTGTACCTGGGAGTGTCAGATGTGTACCTGGGAGTGTCGGAGGTGTACCAGGGAGTGTGAGAAGTGTCCTGGGAGTGTCGGAGGTGTACATGGTCTTGTCGGGGTGTACCTGGCAGTGTCAGCTGCACCTGGGAGTGTCAGAGGTGTACCAGGGAATGTCAGTGGAGCACCCAGGTCAGCTACCTGGGAGTGTCAGAGGTGTACCTGGGAGTGCCTCAGGTGGCACCTGGGAGTGTCAAAGGTGTACCTGAGTGTCAGCTGTAACCTGGGAGGTCAGAGGCACCTGGGAGTGTCAGAGGTGACCTGGGAGGTCAGCGGTGTACCTGGGAGTGTCGGAGGTTTACCTGGGAGTGTGAGAAGTGTACCTGGGAGTGTCGGAGGTGCACCTGGGAGTGTCGGAGGCATACCTGGGAGTGTCAGAGGTGTACTTGGGAGTGTCAGAGGTGTACCTGGGAGTGTCACGAGTACCTGGGAGTATCTGAGGCACCTGGGAGTGTCAGAGGTGTTCCTAGGAGGGTCAGAGGTGCACTGGGAGTGTCTGAGGTGTATCTGGCAGTGTCACGGTGTACCTGGGAGTCAAAGGTGTACCTGGGAGTGTCAGCGGTGTACCTGGGAGTGTCAGAGGGGTACCTGGGAGTGTCAGAGGTGCACCTGGGAGTGTCACGGTGTACCCTGGGAGTGTCGGAGGTTTACCTGGGAGGTGAGAGGTGCACCTGGGAGGTCGGAGTGCACCTGGGAGTGTCGGAGGTGTACCTGGGAGTGTCAGAGGTGTACCTGGGAGTGTCAGAGGTGTACCTGGGAGTGCCAAGGAGTACCTGGGAGGTCAGAGGTGTACCTGGGAGTGTCAAGGTGTACCTGGGAGTGTCAGGGTGTACCTGGGATTGTCAGAGGTGTACCTGGGAGTGTCAGAGGTGTCCTGGGGTGTCATGGTGTACCTGGGAGTGTCGGAGGTGTACCTGGGAGGTCGTGTGTACCTGGGAGTGTCAGGAGGAGTAACTGGGAGGCTCAGAGGTGTACCTGGGAGTGTCAGAGGTGTACCTGGGAGTGTCAGCGGTGTCCCTGGGAGTGTCGGAGGTGTACCTGGGAGTGTCGGAGGTGTATCTGGGAGTGTCGGAGGTGTACCTGGGAGGTGTCTGAGGAACACCTGGGAGTGCCAGAGGTGTGCCTTGAGGGTCAGAGGTGCACCTGGAGGTCAGAGGTGCACCGGAGTGTCTGAGGTGTACCTGGGAGTGTCTGAGGTGTACCTGGCAGTGTCTGAGGTGTACCTGGCAGTGTCTGAGGTGTATCTGGCAGTGTCAGCGGTGTACCTGGGAGTGTCAGCGGCACATGAGAGTCTTAGAGGTGCATCAGGGAGTGACAGAGGAGCACTACGAGGCTAGAGGTGCACCTGGGAGTGTCAGAGATGTACCTGAAGTGTCAGAGGTGCACCTGGGAGCATGAGAAGTACTTGGGGTGTCAGAGGTGTACCTGGGAGTGTCAGAGGTGCACCTGGGAGTGTCAAAGTGTACCTGGGAGTGTCAGAGGATCACCTGGGAGTGTCAAAGGTGTACATGGGAGTGTCAGAGGTGGCACTGGGGAGTGACGGTTACCTGGGAGTGGCGGAGGTGCACCTGAGTGTGAGAAGTGTACCTGGGAGTGCCGGAGGTGTACCTGGGAGGTCGGAGGTGTCCCTGAGTGTTAGAGGTGTACTTGGGAGTGTCAGAGGTGTACCTGGGAGTGCCAGCGGTGCACCTGGGAGTGTGAGGTGTACCTGGGATTGTCTGAGGTGTACCTGGCAGTGTCTGAGATGTACCTGGCAGTGTCTGGTGTAACTGAGGTGGCCGGCGGTGTACCTGGGAGTGTCAGCGTGCACCTGGGAGTGTTAGAGGTGTACCAGGGAGTGACAAAGGAGTACCTGGGATTGTTAGAGGTGTTCTGGGAGTGTCAGGTGTACCTGGGAGTGTTAGAGGTGTACCTGGGAGCATCAGTGTGTACCTGGGAGTCGAGGTGCACTTGGGAGGTCAAGGAGTCCGGAGGTGTAACTGGGAATGTCAGGTGTACCAGATAGTGTCAGTCGAGCCTGGGAGTCCAAAGGTGTACCTGGGAGCATCAGAGGTGTACCTGGGAATATCGGAGGTACCTGGGAATATCGGAAGTGTACCTGGGAGTGTCAGAGGTACCTGGGAGTGTCGGAGGTGTACCTGGGAGTGTCACAAGAGTACCTGGGATTGTCAGGAGGTGTACCTGGCGGTGTCAGAGGTGTACCTGGGAGGTCAGAGATGTACCTGGGAGTGTCAGAGGTGTATCTGGGAGGTTAGACTGTACCTGGGAGGTCAGGAGGTGTACCAGGAATGTCAGAGGAGTACTTAGGGAGGTCAGAAGTGCACCTTGGAGTGTCAGGAGGTGTACCTTGGAGTGTCAGAGGTAACCTGGGAGGGTCAGGATGTGCACCTGGGAGTGTCGGAGGTGTACCAGGAGGTGAGGTGTCCTGGGAGTGTCGGAGGTGTACATGGTCTTGTCGAGGTACCTGGCAGTGTCAGCGGTGTACCTGGGAGGTCAGAGGTGTACCAGGGAATGTCAGTGGAGTACCTGGGTGTGTCAAAGGTAACCTGGGAGTGTCAGAGGTGTACCTGGGAGTGTCTCAGGTGTACCTGGGAGTGTCAAGGTGTACCTGGGAGGTCAGTTGTGTACCTGGGAGGTCAGAGGTGTACCTGGAGGTCAGAGGTGTACCTGGGAGTGTCAGCGGTGTCTGGGAGTGTCGGAGGTTCATCTCTGGGAGTGTGAGAAGGTACCTGGGAGTGTCGGAGGTGTACCTGGGAGTGTCGGAGGTATACCTGGGGAGGCAGAGGTGTACTTGGGAGTGTCAGAGGTGTACCTGGGAGGCCATGGAGGTGTACATGGTCTTGTCGGAGGTGTGCCTGGCTGTGTCAGCGGTGTGCCTGGGAGTGTCAGAGGTGTACCAGGGAATGTCAGTGGAGTGCCTGAGTGTGTCCAAGGTGTGCCTGGGAGTGTCAGAGGTGTACCTGGGGAGTGTCAGAGGTGTGCCTGGGGAGTGTCAAGGAAGGTGTGTACCTGGGGAGTGTCAGCAGTGTGTGCCTGGGGAGTGTCAGAGGTGTACACAGGGGTGTCAGAGGTGTGCCTGGGAGTGTCAGCGGTGTGCCTGGGGTGTCCAGGAGGTTTACCTGGGGAGTGTGAGAAGTGTGCCTGAGAATTGTCGGAGGTGTACCTGGGAGTGTCAGTATATAGGGAGTGTCAGAGGTGCTTAGGAGTGTCAGAGTGTGCCTGGGGTGTCAGCGGAGTACCTGGGAGTATCTACAGAATTGTACCTGCTGGGGAATTAATAGAGGTGTTCTAGGAGGTCAGAGGTGCACTTGGGGTGTCTGGTGTATCTGGCAGTGTCAGCGGTGTGCCTGGGGAGTGTCAAAGGTGTACCTGGGAGTCAGCAGTGTACCTGGGGTGTCAGAGGTGTGGCTGGGGAGTGTCAGAGGTGTGCCTGGGGAGTGTCAGCAGTGTGTACCTGGGAGTGTCGGGAGGTTTACCTGGGAGTGTGAGAAGTGTGCCTGGGAGTGTCGGAGGTGTGCCTAAGAGTGTTGGAGGTGTGCCTGGGAGTGTCAGGGTGTGCTTGGGAGGTGTCAGAGGTGTGCCTGGGAGTGTCCAGCGGAGCACCTGGGAGTGTCAGGGGTGTACCTGGGGTGTCAAGGTGTGCCTGGGAGTGTCAGCAGTGTGCCTGGGTGTCAGAGGTGTGCCTGGGAGTGTCAGAGGTGTGCCTGGGAGTGTCAGCGGTGTGCCTAAGGTGTCGGAGGTGTGCCTGGGGAGTGTCAGAGGAGGTGTGCTTGGGAGTGTCAGAGGTGTGCCTGGGGAGTGTCAGCCTGGGAGTATCTGAGGTGTGCACAAGTGTCAGAGGTGTTCCTAGGAGGGTCAGAGGTGCACTTAGAGTGTCTGAGGTGTATCTAGTGTCAGCAGTGTACCTGGGGTGTCAGCGGTGCACCTGAGTGTTAGAGGTGTATCAGGGGAGTGACAGAGGGTACCTAGGAGTGTCAGAGGTGTGCAAGTGTCAGAGGTGTACCTGGGAGTGTCAGAGGTGTACCTGGGATTGACAGAGATGTGACTGGGAGTGTCAGAGGTGTATCCAGGAGTGTCAGTGTAACTAGAATGTCAGAGAGGTGTGCCAGATAGTGGCAGTCGAGTACAGGAGTCTCAAGGTGTACCTGGGAGTATCAGAGGTGTACCTGGGAATATCGGAGGTGTACCTGGGAATATCAGTGTGCCTGGGGAGTGTCAGAGGTGTGCCTGGAGTGTCGGAGGTGTGTGCCTGGGGAGTGTCCTGAGTGCCTGGGATTGTCAGAGGTTGTACCTGGCGATTGTCAGATGTGTACCTGGGGTTCAGAGATGTACCTGGGAGTGTCAGAGGTGTATCTGGGAGTGTTGGACGTGTACCTGGGAGTGTCAGCGGTGTGCAGGGAATGTCAGAGGAGTACTTAGGAGTGTCAGAGAGTGCAGCAGGTGTCAGAGGGTGTGCCTTGGAGTGTCTGAGGTGTGCCTGGGGAGTGTCAGAGGTGTACCTGTGAGTGTCGGAGGTGTACCAGGGGAGTGTGAGAAGTGTCTGGGTGTCAGAGGTGCTGCCTGTATGGTCTTGTCGGAGGTGTACCTGGCAGTGTCAGCGGTGTACCTAGGAGTGTCAGAGGTGTACCAGGGAATGTCAGTGGAGTACCAGGTGTGTCAAAAGGTGAACCTGGGGAATTCATCAGAGAGAGGTGTACCTGGGAGTGTCGGTGGGTACCTGGGAGTGACAAGGTGTGCCTGGGGGTGTCAGCAGGGTAGCCTGGGGAGTGCAGAGGTGTACTTGCAAGTGTCAGAGGTGTGCCTGGGGTGTCAGCGGTGTACCTGCTGGGAGTGTCAGGAGGTTTGCCTGGGGTGTGAGAGTGTACCTTAGAGTGTCGGAGGTGTACCTGGGAGTGTCGGAGGTGTGCCTGGGGGTGTCAGAGGTGTGCTGGGGAGTGTCAGAGGTGTACACCAAGTGTCAGCGGAGTACCTGGGAGTATCTGAGGTGTACCTGGGAGTGTCGGAGGTGTTCCTAGGAGGGTCAGAGATGTACCTGGGAGTGTCAGAGGTGTATCTGGGAGGTGTTGGACGTGTACCTGGGGAATGTCAGGTGTACCAGGGAATGTCAGAGGAGTACTGCCTGGCAGTGTCAGCGGTGTACAGAGTGTCAGAGGTGTACCAGGGAATGTCAGTGGAGTACCTGGGTGTGTCAAGGTGTGCCTGGGGTGTCAGAGGTGTGCCTGGGGTGTCGGTGGTGCCTGGGGTGTCAGGTGTGCCTGGGGGTGTCAGCGGTGTGCCTGGGGTGTCAGAGGTGTGCCTGGGAGTGTCAGAGGTGTGCCTGGGTGTCAGCAGTGCCTGGGGTCGGAGGCCTGGTCTGGGAGGTGTGCCTGGGGAGTGTCGGAGGTGTGCCTGGGGTGCAGGAGGTGTGCAAGGTGTCAGAGGTGCTTGAGATCAGAGGTGTGCAAGTGTCAGCAGGTATCTGGGAGTATCTGAGGTGTGCCTGGGGTGTCAGGAGGTGTTCTGGGAGGTCAGAGATGAGACACAGAGTGTCAGGGTGTATCTGGGAGTGTTGGGCGTGTGCCTGGGAATGTCAGAGGTGTACCAGGGAATGTCAGAGGAGTACTTAGGAGTGTCAGAGTGTACCTTGGGTGTCAGAGGTGTACCTTGGAGTGTCAGAGGTGCCTGGGGTGTCAGAGGTGTACCTGGGAGTGTCAGGTGTACAGGAGTGTGAGAGTGTCCTGGGGTGTCGAGGTGTGCCTGTCTTGTCGGGGTGTACCTGGCAGTGTCAGCGTTGTGCCTGGGGTGTCAGGGTGCCAGGATGTCAGTGGGTGCCTGGGTGTGTCAAGGTGTGCACAGGTGTCAGTGGTGTGCCTGGAGTGTCAGGTGTGCAGGTGTGGGGTGTGCCTGGGTGTCAGCGGTGTGCTTGGGTGTCAGGTTTGACCAGGGGTGGAGAGAGTGTGCCTGGGGTGTCAGGTGTGCCTGTGAGTGTCGGAGGTGTGGCTAGGTGTCAGAGGTGTGCTTGGGGTGTCAGAGGTGTGCCTGGGGTGTCGGAGTGCCTGGGAGTATCTGGGGTGTGCCTGGGGTGTCAGAGGTGTTCTAGGAGGGTCAGAGGTGGCCAGGTGTCTGAGGTGTATCTGGCAGTGTCAGCGGTGTGCCTGGGAGTGTCAGCGGTGCCTGGGAGTGTTAGAGGGTGTATCAGGGGAGTGACAGAGGAGTACCTAAGTTGTCAGGGTGTCTGGGAGTGTCAGAGTGTGCAAGTGTCTGAGGTGTGCCTGGGTTGTCAGAGATGGCACAGAGTGTCAGAGGTGTGCCTGGGGTGTCAGATGTGTGCCTGGGGTGTCGGAGGTGTGCCAGGGTGTGAGAGTGTCCTGGGGTGTCGGAGGTGTGCATGGTCTTGTCGGAGGTGTGCCTGGCAGTGTCAGCGTGTGCCTGGGAGTGTCAGGGTGTGCCAGGGAATGTCAGTGGAGTACCTGGGTGTGTCAAGGTGTGCCTGGGGAGTGTCAGAGGTGTGCCTGGGGTGTCAGAGGTGTGCCTGGGGAGTGTCAAGGTGTGCCTGGGGTGTCAGCAGTGCCTGGAATTCAGAGGTGTGCCTGGGGTGTCAGAGGTGTGCCTGGGGAGTGTCAGCAGTGTACCTGGGAGTGTCAGGAGGTTTGCCTGGGGAGTGTGAGGTGTGCCTGAGGTGTCGGAGGTGTGCAAGTGTCAGATGTGCAAGAGTGTCAGAGTGTGCTTGTGAGTGTCAGAGGTGTACAAGTGTCAGCAGGTGCCTGGGGAGTATCTGAGGGTGTGCCTGGGGAGTGTCAGAGGTGTTCCTGGGAGGGTCAGAGATGTACCCAAGTGTCAGAGGTGTATCTGGGAGTGTTGAACGTGTGCCTGGGAGTGTCAGAGGTGTAGCAGGGAATGTCAAGGAGTACTTAGGGTGTCAGAGTGTGCCTGGTGTCAGAGGTGTGCCTTGGAGTGTCAGGTGTACCTGGGTGTCAGAGGGTGTGCCTGGGGTGTGGGTGTGCCAGGTGTGGGGGTGTCCTGGGGTCAGGAGTGTGCCTGGCTTGTCAGGTGTGCCAGTGTCAGGGTGCCAGAGTGTCAGGGTGTGCAGGGGAATGTCAGTGGTGCCTGGGTGTGTCAGAGTGTGCCTGGGGTCTCAGGGTGTGCCTGGGAGTGTCAGAGGTGTGCCTGGGAGTGTCAAGGTGTGCCTGGGGTGTCAGGTGCCTGGGGTGTCAGAGGTGTGCCTGGAGTGTCAGAGGTGTGCCTGGGGAGTGTCAGGTGTGCCTGGGGTGTCGGAGGTTTGCCTGGGAGTGTGAGAAGTGTGCCTGGGGTGTCGGAGGTGTACCCTGAGTGTCGGAGGTGTGCCTGAGGTGTCAGAGGTGCCTGGGAGTGTCAGAGGTGTGCCTGGGGAGTGTCAGCAGGTACCTGGGGTGTCTGGGGTGTGCCTGGGGTGTCAGAGGTGTTCCTAGGAGGTCAGAGGTGTGCACCAGAGTGTCAGAGTGTCTAGGAGTGTTGAGAGTGTGCCAGAGTGTGAGGTGTGCCAGGGATGTCAGAGGAGTGCTTAGGTGTCAGAGTGTGCCTTGGGGTGTCAGAGGTGTGCCTTGGAGTGTCAGAGGTGTGCCTGGGGTGTCAGAGTGTGCCTGGGGTGTCGGAGGTGTCCAGGGGTGTGAGGGGGTGGCCTGGGGTGTCAGGAGTGTGCCTGGTCTTGTCGGAGGTGTACCTGGCAGTGTCAGCGGTGTGCCTGGGAGTGTCAGAGGTGTACCAGGGATGTCAGTGAGTACCTGGGTGTGTCAAGGTGTACCTAGGTGTCAGAAGTGTACCTGGGAGTGTCAGAGGTGTGCCTGGGTGTCAGAGGTGTGCCTGGGGTGTCAGCGGTGTGCTGGGGTGTCAGAGGTTTGCCTGGGGTTGGGAGTGTGCCTGGGTGTCGGAGGTGTACCTGGGGTGTCAGGTAGGTGTCAGAGGTGTGCTTGTGAGTGTCAGAGTGTGCCTGGGATGTCATGGAGCACCTGGGGAGTATCTGAGGGTGTACCTGGGGTGTCAGGTGTTCTGGGAGGTCAGAGATGTGCCTGGGAGTGTCAGAGGTGTATCTGGGTGTTGAACGTGTGCCTGGGGTGTCAGAGGTGTGCCAGGGAATGTCAGAGGTGTGCCTGGGAGTGTCAGGGTGTACCTTGGAGTGTCAGAGGTGTACTGGGGTGTCAGGGTGTGCAGGTGTCAGTGTGCCTGGGAGTGTCGGAGGTGTACCAGAGTGTGAAGTGTCCCTGGGAGTGTCAGGTGTGCCTGGTGTCGAGGTGTGCAAGTGTCAGAGGTGTGCCTGGGGAGTGTCAGAGGTGTACCAGGGAATGTCAGTGGAGTGCCTGGGTGTGTCAAGGTGTGGGGAGTCTCAGGGTGTACCTGGGAGTGTCAGAGGTGTACCAAGTGTCAGGGTGTGCCTGGGGTGTCAGCTGTGCACTGGGAGTGTCAGGGTGTGCCTGGGGAGTGTCAGAGGTGTGCCTGGGGTGTCAGCAGTGTGCCTGCCTGGGAGTGTCAGGAGGTTTACCTGGAGTGTGAGAAGTGTACCTGGGAGTGTCGGAGGTGTACTAGGAGTGTCAGGAGGTGTGCCTGAGAGTGTCAGAGGTGTGCCTGGGAGTGTCAGAGGTGTGACCGAGTGTCAGTGGGATGCCTGGGGATATCTGAGTGTACCTGGATATCAGAGTGTTCCTGGGAGGTCAGAGACAAGTGTGGAGGTGATCTGAAGTGTTGGACGTGTAGCAGAGTTGTCAGAGTGTACCAGGGATGTCAGGAGGTGCCAGGAGTGTCAGAGTGTGCACCTTGGAGTGTCAGGTGTACCTTGGAGTGTCAGAGTGTGCCTGGGGTGTCAAGGTGTGCCTGGGGTGTCAGGAGGTGTGCCAGGGAGTGTGAAGTGTCCTGTGTCAGTGTGCCTGGTGCTTGTCAGTGTGCCTGGCAATGTCAGCGGTGTACCTGGGAGTGTCAGAGGTGTACCAGGGAATGTCAGTTGGTACCTGGGTGTGTCAAGGTGTACCTGGGAGTGTCAGCGGTGTGCCTGGGAGTGTCAGAGGTGTGCCTGGGTGTCAGAGGTGTGCAAGTGTCAGCAGTGTGCTTGGGGTGTCAGGAGGTTTGCCTGGGGTGTGAGGGTGTGCCTGGGTGTCAGGTGTGCCTGGGGGCAGGATTCTGGGGTGTCAGAGGTGTGGCAGGGTGTCCAGGGTGTGCCTGGGTGTCGTGGTGCCTGGGGAGTATCTGAGGTGTGCCTGGGGTGTCAGAGGTGTTCCTGGGAGGTCAGAGGTGCACTTGGGGTGTCAGGGAATGTATCTGGCAGTGTCAGCGGTGTGCCTGGGGTGTCAGAGGTGTACCTGGGAGTGTGGGGAATGTATCAGAGGTGACAGAGGGTACCTAGGATTGTCCAGAGGTGTGCCTGGGGTGTCAGAGGTGTACCTGGGAGTGTCAGCGGTGTACCTGGGAGTGTCAGGTTTGCAGGAGTGTGGGGGTGTAGGTGTCAGAGGTGCCATGGGGTGTCAGAGGGTATCCTGGGGTGTCAGAGGTGTGCCTGGTGTCAGGTGTGCCTGGGAGTGTCAGCTGGTGCCTGGGGTATCAGAGAGTGTACCTGGGTGTCAGAGGTGACCTGGGAGGTGGAGATGTACCTGGGGTGTGGGAGGTGTGTCTGGGGAGTGTTGAACGTGTGCCTGGGGAGTGTCAGAGGTGTGCCAGGGAATGTCAGAGGAGTACTAGGAGTGTCAGAGTGTGCAGGAGGTGTCAGAGGTGTGCAGGTGTCAGAGGTGTGCCTGGGGAGTGTCAGAGGTGTGCCTGGGGAGTGTCGAGGTGTGCCAGGGGTGTGAGAAGTGTCCTGGGAGTGTCGGAGGCCCAGATGCTTGTCAGGTGTGCTAGCAGTGTCAGCGGTGTACAGAGTGTCAGAGGTGTACCAGAGAGATGTCAGTGGTACCTGGGTGTGTCAAGGTGTGCCTGGGAGTGTCAGAGGTGTGCCTGGGAGTGTCAGGTGTGCCTGGGGAGTGTCAGAGGTGTGCCTGGAGTGTCAGCGGTGCCTGGGAGTGTCAGAGGTGTGCCTGGGAGTGTCAGAGGTGTGCCTGGGAGTGTCAGCGGTGTACCTGGGAGTGTCGGAGGTTTACCTGGGGTGTGAGAGGAAGTGTGCCTGGGGTGTCGGAGGTGTGCCTAAGGTGTCGGAGGTGTGCCTGTGGGTGTCAGGGTGTGCCAGAGTGTCAGAGGTGTGCCTGGGAGTGTCAGCAGAGTACCTGGGAAGTATCTGAGGTGTACTAGGAGTGTCAGGAGGTGTTCCTAGGAGGTCAGAGATGTGCACCGGAGTGTCAGAGGTGTATCTGGGTGTTGGACGTGTGCAAGTGTCAGGTGTGCAGGGATGTCAGAGGTGCTAGGGTGTCAGAGTGTGCCTTGGGTGTCAGAGGTGTACCTGGGGTGTCAGAGGTGTGCCTGGGAGTGTCAGAGAGGTGTGCCTGGGGAGTGTCGGAGGTGTGCCAGGGGTGTCAGAAGTGTCCTGGGTGTCGGGTGTGCCTGGTCTTGTCAGAGGTGTACCTGGCAATGTCAGCGGTGTGCCTGGGGAGTGTCAGGGTGTGCCGAGGAATGTCAGTGGAGTACCTGGGTGTCAAGGTGTGCCTGGGATCTCAGAGGTGTGCCCAGGAGTGTCAGAGGTGTGCCTGGGAGTGTCAAGGTGTGCCTGGGGTGTCAGGGTGAAGTGTCAGAGGTGTGCCTGGGGTGTCAGAGGTGTGCCTGGGGTGTCAGCAGTGTGCCTGGGGTGTCGGAGGTTTGCCTGGGTGTGGGGGTGTGTAGGTGTCGGGTGTGCCTGGAGTGTCAGGTGTGCCTGGGGGTGTCAGAGGTGTGCTTGGGGTGTCAGGAGGTGTGCCTGGGGTGTCAGCCCAGTGCCTGGGAGTATCTGGAGTGTGCCTGGGAGTGTCAGAGGTGTTCCTAGGAGGGTCAGAGATGTACCTGGGAGTGTCAGAGGTGTATCTGGAGTGTTGGGCGTGTGCCTGGGAGTGTCAGAGGTGTGCCAGGGAATGTCAGAGGTGCCCAAGTGTCAAGTGTGCAGTGTCAGAGGTGTGCAGCAGGTGTCAGAGGTGTGCCTGGGGTGTCAGAGGTGTGCCTGGGAGTGTCAGGAGGTGTGCAGGGAGTGTGAGAGGTGTCCTGGGGTGTCGGAGGTGTGCCTGGTCTTGTCGGAGGTGTGCCTGAGTGTCAGCGTGCCTGGGGTGTCAGAGGTGTGCCAGGGATGTCAGTGGAGTACCTGGGTGTGTCAAGGGTGTGCCTGGGGGTGTCAGAGGTGTGCCTGGGAGTGTCAGAGGTGTGCCTGGGAGTGTCAGAGGTGTGCCTGGGGTGTCAGCAGTGTACTTGCAGTGTGGGTCTAGGGTGTCAGAAGGTGTACCTGGGGGTGTCAGGTGTGCCTGGGGTGTCAGGTGTGCCTGGGGTGTCAGAGGTGTGGCAGAGTCAGAGGTGTGCCTGGGAGTGTCAGTGCCTGGGGTATCTGAGGTGTGCTGGGTGTCAGAGTGTTCCTGGGATCAGAGGTGCACTTGGGGTGTGGGTGTGCCTGGCAGTGTCAGCAGGTGTGCCTGGGAGTGTCAGCGGTGCCTGGATGTGTCAGAGGTGTACCAGGGAGTGTCAGAGGAGGTACCTGGGAGTGTCAGAGGTGTGCCTGGGAGTGTCAGGGGTGTACCTGGGGTGTCAGCGGTGTGCCTGCGGGGTGTCGGAGGTTTACCTGGGGTGTGAGAGTGTGCCTGGGAAGTGTCGGAGGTGTGCATGGGAGTGTCAGAGGTGTGCCTGGGGAGTGTCAGAGGTGTGCTGTGAGTGTCAGAGGTGTGCCTGGGAGTGTCAGCGGAGTGCCTGGGGAGTATCTGAGGTGTACCTGGAGTGTCAGAGGTGTTCCTGGGAGGGTGAGTGCAAGTGTCAGAGGTGTGTCTGGGAGTGTTGAGACGTGTGCAGGAGTGTCAGAGTGTACCAGAATGCCAGAGGGTACTGGGTGTCAGAGGTGCACTGGGTGTCAGGGGTGTGCCTTGGGTGTCAGGGTGTACCTTAGGTGTCAGAGGTGTGCCTGGGGTGTCGGAGGTGTACCAGGGAGTGTGAGAAGTGTCCCTGGGAGTGTCGGTCGGAGGTGTGCCAGAGTGTGAGGGTGTCCTGGGGAATAGGTGTGCCTGGTCTTGTCGGGAGGTGTACCTGTGATGTCAGCGGTGTGCCTGGGAGTGTCAGGAGGTGTGCCAGGGAATGTGGTGGAGTGGGTGTGTCAAGGGGTGTACCTGGGAGTCTCAGAGGTGTACTTGCAAGTGTCAGAGGAGGTGTGCCCAGGGAGTGTCAAGGTGTGCCTGGGGAGTGTCATGACGGTGCACCTAGAGTGTCAGAGGTGTGCCTGGGTGTCAGAGGTGTGCAAGTGTCAGCAGTGTGCACCAGAGTGTCAGGAGGTTTGCACAAGTGTGAGAAGTGTGCCTTAGAGTGTCAGGAGGTGTGCCTAGGTGTCCAGGTGTACCTGGGGTGTCAGAGGTGTGCTTGGGGTGTGGTGTGCCAGGTGTGTGGTGCCTGGGGTATCTGGGGTGTGCCTGGGGTGTCCAGAGGTGTTCCTGGGAGGGGTCAGAGATGTGCCTGGGAGTGTCAGGGGTGTATCTGGGAGTGTTGGGCGTGTACTGGGGTGTGTCAGAGGTGTACTAGGGGGAATGTCAGAGGAGTACTTAGGAGTGTCCAGTGTGCCTTGGAGTGTCAGGGGTGTGCCTTGGAGTGTCAGAGGTGTGCCTGGGGTGTCAGAGGTGTGCCTGGGGTGTCAGAGTGTGCAGAGTGTGGTGTCCCTGGGAGTGTCGGAGTGTACCTGGTCTTGTCGGAGGTGTGCCTGGCAGTGTCAGCGGTGTGGGGTGTCAGGGTGTGCCAGGGAATGTCAGTGCGTGCCTGGGTGTGTCAAGGTGTGCCTGGGGTGTCAGCGGTGTGCCTGGGAGTGTCAGGGTGTGCCTGCTGGGAGTGTCCAGAGGTGTGCCTGGAGTGTCAGCGGTGTGCTTGGGAGTGTCGGAGGTTTGCCTGGGGTGACAGAGATGTGCTGGGAGTGTCCGGAGACATGCCTGGGGAGTGTCGGAGAGTGTAACTGGGGAGTGTCAGAGGTGTGCCAGGGGTGTCAGAGGTGTGCCCAAGTGTCAGCAGGTACCTGGGGAGTATCTGAGGTGTGCCTGGGAGTGTCAGAGTGTTTCTAGGAGGTCAGAGGTGCACTTGGGGTGTCTGAGGTGTGTCTGGCAGTGTCGGCGGTGTGCCTGGGAGTGTCAGCACCTGGGGTGTTGGGGTGTGTATCAGGGGAGCAGAGGTACCTGGGGTTGTCAGGGGTGTACCTGGGAGTGTCAGAGGTGTGCCAGGGAGTGTCTGAGGTGTACCTGGGTTGTCAGAGATGTAACTGGGGAGTGTCAGGGTGTGCCTGGGAGTGTCAGATGTGTGCCTGGGAGTGTCCGGAGGTGTGCCAGGGGAGTGTGAAGTGTCCTGGGTGTCGGAGGTGTGCATGGTCTTGTCGGAGGTG
>NW_024715104.1:0-27206 GCF_018991925.1 Homarus americanus
TTCGCAGACTGGCGTTTCATACACCGAGCAAGACTGAACCTACTCCCCGTCAATGGAGCGAAGCGAGGCCAGAATAGGGATCGGAGATGTCGTCGGTGCAATAGAGAAGAAACGCTCCCACATGTAGTAAACCACTGCATGATACACGCTCGAACCATGCAAAAGCGACATAATGCCCTGGTGGATAGAGTACGAAAAGCCGCAGAAGGTCGACATTGGAAGATCATGTCGGCAAATGAACGAGTACCAGGAGCACCAGACAATGGACGTCCAGACCTGGTGATTGAAAAGAACCGAGAAGTGATCCTGATCGACGTCACCTGCCCATTCGAGAATGGACAAGAGGCATTTAAAGAAGCAAGACTGAGGAAAGAAGAAAGTATGCAGAACTGGCAACAGAGATGAGAAGACAATACCAGCAGGTGAAGGTGGCTGCATTCATAGTGGGACCCCTGGGAGCATACGACCCGGAGAATGAGATGCTGATGAGGCGACTGGCATCAAAGGGATACCTGCGCCTCTTCAGGAAACTGTGTGTAAGTGATGCCATTCGCTGGTCGAGAATGATTTATATAGAACATACCTCAGGTGCTAGACAGTATGTAGGGTGAAATAAACCCAAAGTCAAGATAGAAGAAAGAATAGGTTCTAGTTTGTGGAATAGGAACACTATGTATAAAATGAAATAGATAGTCAGCCAATGGTCACAAATAACTGGAATACCCAAACTATTGTAAATAAAAAACTCTGTATCATTCTTTTAAATAAAATATATTCTTATTTCTCTCTTTTGCTACTTCCATACTTAGTACTAGTTGCGGGACCTGCTTCTCGGCCTTTTGGCTGAGCTGTGTGCTGGATGCCATCTTGTACTGAATTCCCGGCCAGGCAATCACGAATGTATCGTCAAGAGGCAGATGAGGGAGGAGCAAAGGGTTTGCCATTTTCCATTCCAGTGTGATGTGCAATACTGCCCCAACAAAGAGAGGCTTGATCAACCACAAAGTAGCCAGACATGTCCGACAGTGGAGGAGGAGGAGGAGAGACAATCAACGTCAGGTGGAGCAAGGACAGCGGAACCAACAGGATGCCTTTTGGCTAAGATCAAAGTGTAGTATCTGTTCTTATCAGCTTAACGGGGAGTACATAATCAGTGTCCTTTTTACATAGAAGAAAGAACACAGATTTGGACTTTCTAAGAGGTGAAAGTATGAGAGTTGACTATACTATATTTTAGGAGGCGGGCAGGGAACCCGGTATTTCTCCATTGCTGTGGTTATTACTAAGACCATGCAGTGAGAGGAAACATACCGGGGGTACCCCAAAACCTGGTCCCGGAACCGGAAAGGTAACCCGGGACCCCACGTGGGTGCTTCATTGTACCATGCTTTGGGATTTTTTATTTGCAGGCATCCTCGCAGAGCGTCCTTAGCGGAGCTGGCATAATCGACGAAGAGTGTCTCTAATTTCAAAGCATCAAGTATCTGCGGCATCCCAACGTGTCGCTGGAAGGGTTCCTTGAGCTTCCAGTATTCACCACAAGTTCCTCCGCTGAACTTCGGCGTCGGCCTTTGGGAGAACCTCATATTTTCTAACAGTTCTCTCACCCAGCCCTCGGACCTCGGCAGGTCGTCCTTTTGGTCCTTCATCAACGTTAGTGGTTTCGGTGAGCGAGCTTGATGCTCAGAAGTACTACTGCGCTCCCCCTGGTGAAATGTTCCCGGCTCCGCGGTTAAGGTGAGCACCGGGAGTCCTCTTGGAGTATATAGCTTTTTTTCGTCAGTTTTGGTTTGAGGAAGGTCGTGTCTCTGGTAGTGATAACACCTTTCCGCGATCTTCTGTTGTTGTTGAGCAAACGGCTCACTTCTCTCCATATCATTATCATCATCTGCGCAGTGTTTCCATTTTCGTGTTATGATCATGTAAATAGAAGTTTTGGTGCTATTTCATAAAATCCATCTGGAGCTAAGCGTGTGCTCCACCATTACCGAAATGAATTGTAAACCTGTCTGGGGATTTTACTGAAAGAATATCATTATTTTAACGTAATATAAAACAGTACAGTATATTTCAATCCAAAGTTTCTCAAGTTCAATCTTTTACTTAAAATACTGTA
Source organism: Homarus americanus (assembly GCF_018991925.1). Taxonomy (NCBI): domain Eukaryota; kingdom Metazoa; phylum Arthropoda; class Malacostraca; order Decapoda; family Nephropidae; genus Homarus; species Homarus americanus. The sequence goes on from NW_024715104.1 coordinate 2,117, forward strand.
CTTGCAAGTGGTTTATGGGAATAAGATTAGTAATTTGCCTAAAATAAACACCTTGCATGTATATTGTGACGGTTCAGTTGTGTCAAGTGGCAGGGCAGGGTGTGGGATCCTTATAAACCAGTACACAGAACAAGGTACTGATGACACGAAAATTGGACAACGGCCGAGCAATTTTAGATCATCAACACAAGCCGAGTTATATGCATTGTTAGTAGGATTAGAAAATGTTGTAAAGAGGAATAAAGATATATATTTTTTTGTTGATAGTAGGGCAGCTTTAGATTCTTTGAGCAGCGGGAGTTCAGTCTTTGAACACATTATTGGTTTATGTAGAAAAATTGTAAATACAATAAGGAAAAAAGGCCATAGTTTTCGATTTGTATGGGCCCCTTCACATGTGGGGATTGGTCTTAATGAAGCAGTAGATATAATAGCAAAAAGAGTCACGGAAAAGGCCGAGATTGACAAAATATGTATTAAAACTTTGAAAAAATTATGAGCAAATTGCGGAAAATACAATCAATAGAAGATAATTTAAAAAGGAATGAAATATATGAGAAAAGTGAAACAATGAAACATTACTATCATGTTCTCATGAACACAAATTTTACAAATAGGAAAGATAGGAGCAGGTGGAAAGATTCGGTGTGTATGGGGTTAAGATTAGGGTATAAATATTACTAGGAACATGGAGCCGAGAGAAGTGAACGGGATATGGAATGTAGAGTTTGTAGAACATCCAGGTCCCATACCCTGCCACATGGGATGCCCATTTCTTAATGTATATAGAAATGCCCAGATAAATAATGTCTCCAAGCAAATAGAATGGATGCTTAAAAATAGGAAAGTAGATGAAATATTCAAGAAATATAGAAATTTTGCATCTGGAATATAACTATGTACTATACAAGATATATCTGTATTAGGGATTTATGTGAGTCCTGAGAGGGACATTCCTGGACTGGGGTGGCGGATGACTTAAGTCACTTCATCCCTTTGAGATGTATTTTTTTTTATCTCAATAAACGTATCAATCAACTACGTGAAAATGAGACTACGAACTCATTTTACTTTCCTAAGATCCTTTTTTCAAACTTCACTGTGACTGAGCTATCGAAGACCAGAATTAAATTGATTTCAAGGTTCAAGATGGCAGTCCCTGGTGAACGTTCCGGAGCGTTAGACAAGTAGTATTAGGTTACACCCGTTAGATTTTCAGATATACGTGGCGTGAGAGTCCCCTTCAGGATAATTAATTAATTTCTTAATTAACACCCTTACAACAATTTCACCATGAACATCAGATTCTGTGATGTTCATATATGAAAAGGGGGTGACTTCAGCCACAGTTAACAATTACTGACATCTCTAGGGATGACGTCAATGATACCTCATTCTTAAAGTAGATTCTACCCTGACTTATATTGACAATTTCACTAACAGTAAATACAATAGAAGCTTTCAACATCAGTCACAAAGGATCTTGAACGCTTCATCTGTAATCAGACATCTCTAAGTTGACGCAAAGTAAGGGTGTTCTCTCACCAATTCAAATTTCATGAACACCCTGTGCGGTATTTTGGAATACCTGAGTCTCTCCGGAGGACTCCGTTCTCCCGAAGTGGTTAGAGAACAAATATTTCAAGTAGCGAACTCAAAAGGTTTACAGATTTCAATTCAATTTCAATATTTTTTATTTCTTGATAGAGGAAGCGGGATCCTAGTGCTGTCCCTAGGTACCCTTGGTTTGTTTGAAGTCTAGAGCAATTTTTAATAAGTGCATGAAATTAATTTTATGACAGATCTGTATTCTCCCAACCTGATTTAGATATGTAATAGTCGGGATAATTGTTCCATCCAGGACGTTGTATATGTGAATAGATTTTTTTTTTTTTACTACATTAGATCACATACACTTGATTACGACATTGTATGATTCTTTTCAGCTAATTTGAATTAGTTTTGTGAGCCCATGTGAATGGGCTAAGAAAAAATTAATTAAGACTCATTGAGTTGTTCCCCCCCACGGAAATCTTTAGTAAAAGGCGAAAGATTTATGCGTTTTGAAGGGAAACCAGAGCTATGGTCGCAAAGTTGTTCAAGACCCCAACAAACATTAACTTAGAACATACATGGAGTTGTAGTTCCAGTCAAGAAAGACATTAAAGGTTTTATTGTCCAGTGTCTAGAAGAGTTTTAAAATAAGATTTACAAGTCCTTCGTAACACTTAAGACTACCGTGATTGGCAGTCAAAAGAGGTATTACTTAATGTGGATTTTCTTTAAGAGGATTTAATTTACATAATTCCTTTAAATCTGAACAAATATAGCAAATCAACGAGAATGTTATTGTTACAATGTTATGACTGCGCTTCAACTAAGGTCTTTAAGGGCATAACTTAGTTCATAAATGTTCTGTTTTATAATATGGCCCTCATTGTGCAACCGTTTAGTCATAATTAATAGTAATCTAATATAATGAAAATAAACCTGGATCTTGATTATAGAAATGCTTTTATTCTTATGTAATATAAGTTATTTCAATGGTGATAACCACCGGTCTCTCATGTCTACCTACCACTATTACGCCTGTATGAAACTGGTAACTTCAGGTCCGCAGGAGTAGCAGTCCAATAAATCTTAAAAAAAAAAAAAAAAAAAAACATTAAATAATTATTATAGCGCTTGAAATACTATCTACTGTTATATCAAAACATGAACGAGAAGAAAAGTCAAAAGCTAGCGAGCTACAACTTAAATTATTAGTATAAAAGATCAATAAAGAATTTTAAAATACAGCATGTCTAGTTGAGCCCGGATACTTTTACTCTCCTAATTTCCTTCAAACTTTCCCCTCATTTACGTCCACCTAACCCCCCCCCCCCGCCCCAATACTTCCAAAGTACTTCCAACAAAAACCCAGCAACAAATATTAGCCCTTCATCCTTATCTACAGGCTTCAAGTCAAGTTTGATAACGTAAAAAAAAACAAAGAAACATAGGAAAAAAATGCTTCTGTAACAGTGCCATGTAAATTGTCATGTTTTAGAGAAAATCTATGAGAATCTAGTTTAGACAATATTCCTGCCAAAAAGCCATTATAGAGGCATATTACACCAAAAAGAGCCTGCCTATGTGCCTACATCTTAGCCAATCACCGTGACCTCTAAGTGTGACGCGAAAGGCGCAGCTGAGCTGTTTTTTTTGTTTTTTTTATTGGACACCCCCTTACATCCTTGTTTAAGGTGAAGCGCAGAAGCGTTTACAGCGCCCAACAGGGAAGCATGCTAAGTTCATGGTTGATGATGATGATGGGATGGAGAGAAGAGAGCCATTGGCTCAAGAAGGTGGAAGACGGTGTAGGAGGAATATGTCTCATGAGTTAAGGGCGTAGAAGCCTGAAGAGTCAAGGGCGTAGAAGCCTGAAGAGTCAAGGGCGTAGAAGCCTGAAGAGTCAGTGGTTTATGTCAAAGCAAGTTATTGGAAGCTCAAACAACTTTCCCTGAATACGAATTCGCAACTTTCGATTTATAGCAGGTACCTACTTTGCTGCCAGGTGAACAAGGACCAAGGGAAGCTGGCAAGTGTGTCGGAACAAATTTCCACCGACCCGGGAATCGAACCCGTGACAACTGGCTTGCGAGGCAAGAGCGGTACAGCTCTACCCACAGGCGCCCCAGCTGAGCTGATTTGCTGAAAATTAGCGTCTCCTACCCAACTACAATTGGGTTGTACAGTAATAAGGTTGAACAAGAGGACAGAACATGATTATGTCTCGTTGGCAATTATGTTTATTGCAATGGTAATTACTTATCTATTTTCATGATAATTTCCGATAAAACGGTTTTGATGGTACAATAAAAGCAGGTACTGTAAATATAGTAGGTGTTACAAGAAATATTAATACTTAGACAATAGATTTTTTTTAAGAGATGATTTAAAGGAAGGGAGCGTAGGCTTTGCTCGGATGTGTGGGGGTAAGTTGTTCCACACCTTCACACCGTGATATTTTATGGAGGAGTAGCTCTGGGTGCCTTAAGTTGTATCTCTGATTATACCGGAACTGGAAATAATTATTGTCAAGCAAGTGATTGATAGATTCAGATTTGCCCCCGAGGGGGATAGTTTATTGGGCACCCCCTTACATCCTGTGCAAGGTGAAGCGCAGAAGCATTTACAGCGCCCATCTGGGAAGTATGCAAAGTTCATACTTGCCTTTATGACTCGTGCATTAAGGGGGTAAAAGCCTGAAGGGTCATAGGTTTTGTCAAGTTACATAAAGTGAGAGAATGATGAGTGCGTGGGGGGAAAGTTCCCGGTACATTTCATCTGTTTATGGCAAAGCGTGGCAGGTCCCTAATAATGTCAAGTGCCAGGCCTGTCACTAGGAGGAGGGATATCTGGTCAGGGAGGGAAGAGGTGTTGGTAACAGCTAGGGACCTGTAGGAGGTGGTCATAGGGCACGTGAGGATGTAGTGAGAGAGGGTGTGAGAGTCGGGTTGGCCACAAAGTTTACAAACAGTGCGGCCAGGCTCAGGGTTGCCAATGTACTCCCATAGGTACCTGTACCCTAGGTGCAGTCTCATGTACATAATCTGTTGAGATCGAGTCAGGGATTGATACTCTTTGTAGTGGCGGTTGTCGTCACCGGTTACAGCGTCATAGTGGCATAGTGTGACGCTACCCCGTTGTTTCAGGTGTGTCCAATTTTCATCGAATGCCTCTCGTTGTGTGGCGTGTATGCGAGATTTGAGATGACTCAAGGAGAGGGCGAGAGCGGCTTCAATATCTTCTTCTTGTGTAGCTTCTTTGGCAAGCCGACCTACAGTGTCACAGGCAGTTATTCCTATAAGTGACGGGATCTAAATAAACTTGACACGGATGTCATCAGTTTGTTCTAGCCCGGCGACGGCGGCTAGGGTGTGTTGGGCGGCAGGGGAGGAGGGGGAGGCTAATTTGAGCCTCGCTAGCGCCGAAGTGCTGTCACTGATTATAAGGAGGTTCCAGCGTTCAGTGCGAGCATACAGTAGGTCGCCACCTCATGAATGCCCGCGAGGATGGCTATGCTTTCAGCATCAGTGGAGGAGGCCCAGTCGTGGACCCTGATTTTCCTGCAGGCCTGGCGCTCAGGAATCCACACAGCTGCCCCAGCGCTGCCCAGCGTGGTAACAGACCCATCACAGTAGACGAGGATAGGAGGGTGGGAGGTCTTAAGAGAGGAGGCGACATCATTAATCTGCTCAAGGCAGTTAAGTTTGAGCATATACCGCAGTTGGGTGGATTTACGACCAGGGAAGGTGTGGACGACAACATCAACACTCGGGGAAGTCCACGGCGGTAGAGGCGAATGAAAAGTGATTGATAGATTTGTAAACAAAGGGGCACAGCAGTAGGTGTTAACATCTTCGAATTTAAAAATTTTCAATATAGCTAATTTTTTATTTGTGTGATCTGTTTTTTTTTCAAGTAGGTCATTGTCCGTACAACTCTCTTTTGTGCAGTAACCAGAGATTATGTTTTTGAAGAGCTAGAGGCCCCTCCCCCATACTGTGTGACAGTGTATCAGGTGTTGGTAAACAAGATCATGATAGATTTCTTTCATTGCTGTGACAGTGAGTGACTGTTGAGTGTGATACAGACTATTAAAAAAAACCCAACTTCTTTCAATATTATGAGTTACTAGGCATCAATTAGAGAGTTTGAAAATCTTTCATTCACACGTAATTGTCAAAATATAAATCATATAAAAGTAGCGTAGAAAAAATATTCTTTGCTGACCTTAAGCATAAATCAAGTACTATTTATTAACAGAGACCTTGTTAAGCTGTAAAAATACGCCGTTGTACCTTATATTTCTTATGTAATCCCTTATGAATTGTGTAAGGGGGATAGCGCGAACGCAGTCCCCCACTAACAAAAATTGCGCACTCGAGTTAACCACATTTGGGTTAATCGCAAGGGTCAGCATCACCGGAGTGCAATGGTGAGCCTCGCCCTGGGAAAACCGCCTTCGTGATCACGGTATCTCCTGTGCCAGGTAAGTATGCACGAACATCATCATCCTGAACCCTAACCTTACTTGACTGACCATCAATGCGCTGAACCTTCTTTTTTATGTTATTTACCTCATTTTACAAACAAATAAAATGATTACTCTTTCTATAATTCGTAGTATGCTAAAATAAAAATTTCCAAATTAAAAATAAGAGCATGTGATAGAAATAAACAAGTTTGGCTTTATAAACTTTATTCATTTACAAACATACTGGGCTAGAAAATGTTAACTATTGATATTTATTTTCGCGTTTTTCTTGTGTCTAAATCAAGATGATTTCAAATTAGATCCAAAATAAAGTAATTAATAGTATCTCAACCACCATCTTTAGATTGATTTGCCAGGATAAGTTTGTTAAAGTTGTTAGGTATTCTGGGTAATAAGTTCTATATACAGGAGAGAACACAAACACCTGTATAGTTTTGTAGGTTCGGTTTACTGGATAAGAGTATGTACACAGAGGTGGATAGCACTGCTCCCTAGCTAAGGTCCTGGTCAACTACCATAGACGACGTATGGCAAGTGATACATTAGCAGCTTCCATACGTCGCCAGGCACATTAATTAAGCGTGTGGGATATGGTAATAACATTGCCACACGCTGCTAGCTAGGCTGAATAAATATAAATGGAGCACATACATAATATACATACATAGTACATAATCCAGCATACATAATATACATACAAAAGTATAGAGGTAAGCCAAGTTTTCTTCTATCTCAAATTGACCTTAAGTTTCTCCCTCTCACGATTAAGTCGTTTGGGGTATTACTTATAATATCAATTATGAGGAACTTGCTATCTAGTGAGGGCTATCCCTCCTAATATAAAACTGAACATTGTGGAACTACTTTCTTTGGCATAGTAACAAGATCAATATAGCCCAGTATCATTTTATTGGGAAATTGAATAATAACCAAACTAGAAATTGATACAATTCCAAATTTTCTTCAATTATATGCAAGAAATGTCTATACTTATGTAATCATTTTACAAATACTTCAGGAACTACTTTTCTGGGCGGAGCTTCATTCTTTCATGAAGGTTGGCATACAAGGTTCAATTCAATTTCAATTTCAATTGTTTATTCCTTGATAGAGGAAGCGGGATCCTAGTGCTGTCACTAGGTACCCCTGTACAATGACACCAGAATCATCTGGCAAGTGTGAAAAGTATATACAGTATAAATATTATAAAGGGGCTTACTAAAGCCTAAGGAAGGAAGGATGTTCCTTTAACACATAATTAATATTATTTACAAAATATCTGGCCAGTATTGGGAGGATCATCGTGTCTCCGTCAGGGGGTCGTGGAGTGGTGGTCCAGCAGGCGTCACGGAAGCGTTGTGTGTGGGGACATCTTAGGAGGTAGTGAATAAGGGTGCGGCTGTCGGGTCTTCTGCATAACGCACAAGAGCGTTGCTCAGGGGATGTGGGGATACCAATCTCCCAAGCAAAGTCATACCCAATGATGATACGGGCAGCAATCACGTCCCCCTTCCGCGACCCTTTCCCGTAGACGTACGAGAAGTCAGGAAGTTTACGGAGGACATCGTACCATGTGGGCGGGGAGTCCAGGGGGATGGCTGCTTCCCGAGCTTCTCTCTGTTTGCGGCGGATTTGGGTCCTAATCTGTAAGAGTGTTCGAGGAACAACGTAGTCAGGTGTGGCCTTGTTGCAGCCAGTCTTGGCAAGGTCATCTGCTGCCTCATTCCCCAAGATACCGACATGACTAGGTATCCATAGGAATGTCACAGGACGGCCTTCATCCTGAAGTGTGGATGTTAACCCTCGTATTCGGAGGATGAGGTCCTTATTTTCCCCAGATCCAAATGCGATCCCGTCGAGAGCAGACCTGGAATCGCAGCAGACAAGCAAGGGGCAGAAACCATCTGCTTCTTCCTCAGCGAGAAGGGCAGCAAGGAGGGCTATTAGTTCAGCCTGAGTGGAGGATGCCCCGTCAGAAACTCTGAGAGACAGTTTGATAGGCTCAGGGGCATGAGGACGGGAGATGTAGACACCAGCCCCGGCCCTACCTGTAGCGGGGTCAACAGAACCATCAGTGTAGAGGACGACCCTACCTGGGGACCAGTGAGCGATCCTGGAGAGGTGGTATTTGCAGAGAATAACAGGGTTCACCTGGGATTTCGGGAGCGGTCCACCGAGGGCAATCACTTCAGGTTGAAAATCCAGCCAGGGAGGAGACGAACCAACAGCAGGGGTGACAACAATATCAGGCAGGAGGTCGTGTTCCTGAAGGGCTCGGATGAGTGACCCTCGCCACTGTCTTCTAGATGGAGGTCGGTCTCGGACAGCAGTAGTCAAGTTGGTTTGGACATAGTTGCCCCTAGGATCCCGTAGAATGGAAACGGCAGTTTTTAGGTAAAACTCCTGGACACGATCCTGTAAGGGGGAAAGACCAAGTTCGGTATATAGAGAAGTAGAGCGTGTCCACTGAGGAGCCCCAAGGATGATACGAGCAGCTTTCCTCTGGATAACTTCGAGACGGTTGACAGCAGTCCGACTAATGTTGACGAGGGCAGGGGCGGCGTAGTCGACACAGGAACGGACAAAAGACTTGTACATGGTGAGAAGTACAGGGATGCTGGCACCAAGGGAACCCCTGCACATGGTAGAGAGGGGAGCGAGACGCCGAAAACATATGTCTCGAAGATAGCGGACTTCAGGGATCTGACAACGTGTGCGAGTTACATACACACCCAGGTATTTTGTCTCATTAACCCAGTCCAAGGGCGTTCCTGATAAGAAAAGGGGTGGAGGTACAACACGACCGTGCCACATGGCTTTTGTTTTCGCAGTTGAAAGAAGGAAACCAAGTGAATCACACTCTCTGGAGACCAGATCAAGGGCTTCCTGCATGCTGAGGTAGTCAGGGGCTTGGAGGAGGACATCGTCGGCATATCCTGAGTGGACAACTTCTGTCGGCCACGGGAGTGATGCAATGGAGTGCATGAGAGTGTTAAACAAGGTGGGACTCAGGACTCCACCTTGAGGGGTGCCGAGGTTCATTTCTTGAGCAGGAGACATAGAGCCTTCAACGCGAACCCGGGCCTGACGTCCAGTGAGGTAAGAGGCGATCCATTGTAGAAGTCTCCCTTTAACCCCTAACCGTGCAAGTTCAGCTAAAATGAGGGCAGGCTGAGCCGTATCAAAGGCTCCCTTGATATCAAGGAAGACGGAGACGCGGGCAGTCTGATTGCAATAAAAGGAAGCAATGGAGTGTGCTGTGCTGCGATGTTGAATGAAACCATTGAGGGAGTTGTGGAAGCCGCCTATGGTGTGAAGGCGACGATGGAGTATCCTCTCCATCATCTTGCAAACACAGGAGGTAAGACTAATGGGTCGATATTTCCCAGGATCTCCCAGCTTAGGGATGGGGATAATAGTGGCATTTTTCCAGTTGGACGGGAGAACCCCATGTTCATAAGACATATTGTAGAGAGCAAGCAAGGGGCCGTTAGGAATATTAGTACAGGCGTTGAGGACGGAGTAGGTTATCTGATCATCCCCAGGAGAGGTGTCTTTTCTAGAGCGACGAGCACTGTCAAGCTCGAACTGTGTGATGGGATGATCAGTGGGGGCAGGGGAGGTAAGAGCAGCACGAACAACAGGCTCAGACGCATCGATGCGGGCCTGCACTGCCTCCTGCATTGGATCTGGAAGTGCCTCTGGGGAGGAAGCTCGTGCCCAGTCCTCCATTAAAGAGCAGGCAAGGGAGGCGGGATCAGGGTGGGGAGGAGGCCTCCGTCGAGTACCCCGTATAGCATTAATCCGATTCCATACATAAGAGGGTGACGACTGGAACGATAGAGACCCCGTGAAGGATAGCCAGTCCGCCTCACGTATCCGCCGGCGCTCCTGAGTTGCAAAGGAGCACCAATTTTTGAAGTCTTCCCAGTCCTCTGGAGACCGAGACCTCCGTATGGCAGAGTGGAGATCACGGGTTACCTGCCGGAGATGTCTCATGGCAGGGATACGATACCAGTAGTTGGTGGCACTTCTGGGGTGACGGGGAGGGCGTGGAGGGGTAGCGCGATTGACAGAGTCATACACGGCATCAACAAAATCAGCGCTGTAAGAGTCAAGGGACTGAGGGACAACATAGGAATCCGCCCAGGTAGAAAGGTATTGGGTAAAGGAAGGAACAGCATCTTGTGGGAGACGAAGGCGAGGGGATCGATAAGGAGTTGATGTCGGGGCAGAGAAGGAGAGCCTGATATGGGTAGTAACAGCAAGATGGTCACTATACAGAGCAGGCTCGGTGCAGACGGTAGGATGAAAGGAGGTATGACCGTTCAATAGTAAGCCAACATCAAGGAAACTATGGGGGAGGCGAGTAGGATCGTCAGGACAAAGAAGCGAACATCATCATCCCCATTAAGAAACTGAGAGATGTGATCCGTTAAGGGTACATGGAGTGGGATGATCCGGAGTAAGAGTGGGATGGCGGGCATTAAAGTCGCCAAGAACAATAGTGGGAACCCCATCATGGAGGTCGTGAAGAACCTGGGGGTCCAGAGAATTACTCTTGAAATGAACATTGACTACACGAAGGGTCCGGTCACCAAGAGTAAGGGAGACAGAAAGTAATTCAGACGGGGGTCCATGTGAGTCAGGTGAAGGGAGACGAACAGATGGAATGGTGTTACGCACAAGGGTGAGGAGGCCACGAGCCTGCCCACGGTACCGAGGCCAGGTGTAAACAGAATAGCCAGAGAGGCGGAGTGGAGTAACATCGTCTGTGATGGTTTCCTGAAGTAGAGCAACATCTACTTGATGGGAGAGCACAAACTGGGCGAGGTCTGTCCGGCGAGGTCTAAGTCCCTGGATGTTCCATTGTAAGAAGAGGAGGGAACGGCCTCCGGTGTGAGATGAGTCGGAGGGGCTAGACAGGGCTCCAGAGGAGGTACCAAATTCTGTTAAGAGAAATGGAGAGGGAGGAGTGGGAGAGCGAGGGATGGATCCTCCATCTCGGGAGATGGAAGGAGGCGGGTCATCAGGGCTTGCAAAGTGCGCCCCTGTTGGGTCAGGGTGTCCAGAATGAGTTGTTGTTGCTTCTGCAATGTCGCAATTGTTTTCACAAACGAGTCGAGTTGGGCTGAGAGAAGGTTGATTTGCTTGGAGTGGCGATCCAGACGGAGAGTGATTGTTTCCATAGAACCAGCTTGGTGTACCTGTGCATGAGCTGGAGGTGGCGGCGAGGATTGCCGAGGGCCCGACTGGGCATGTGGTGGTGGTAGCGACGGAGAGGGACAGTGAGGGTTCAGTTGAGTAAGAGGTGGTGGTGCTGGTGAGAGACAGCGGGGGTCCGGGTGGGCAGGAGATGGTGGTGACTGTGTGGCAGGGCCGGCAACGACCTTGTTCCAAGAACGGTAGGGAGAGGGAGGGAGGGGAGAAAGGATGGGTGGTAGGGTGGATGGAGGGGGTGGTAGAGGAGAGGAGATCAATGGGAAATCCTTGGTGGATGGAAGAGGCGGTGGTGGATAGGATTGAGGTTTGGTTGACAGGGGCTTCGTCAGAGACGAGGGCGGTGGTACAAGGTAAGTTTTCCCCGGGCGAGTGCCAGGACGCTGTGGGCAATTGGCATTCCAGGCGTGGTGACTGCCATGGCAATTGACGCACCGTGGAATAACTGGGATTTTGTTCTGAATTTTCGATTTGCATTCCACTGTGTCGTGAGGACCTGCACAGAAACCGCAGGCGACCATCCTCGTGCACTCCCAGGTGCGGTGTTTCCACGATTGGCAACGACCACAGATTTTCAGGGTTCCGATAAATCGGTCGAGAGGACAGTTGTGAATTGGTCCTACATTCACCTTCGGGGGGAGGGGGCCCACCCACCAGCCGATGAGTTCGTTGGATGGACGTTTGGAGACCGGGTTGATGCGGCGTTCCATGTCCAGTAGTTGTGGGAGAAGAGGGCGAAGATCGTCGATAGGGATCTCCCAGGGTACGTGGCGAACCATTACCTTGGTACGACGAGTTTCTGGGGTGATGATGGTGAACTTCAGCATCACCTCCCCCTGGGGAGCAGGAAAGCCCACCTGAGTGAGCAGGCGTACCGTCTCGTCCATTTGTGTGGTGACTATCACGGCTGTGGGACCTCGGCGGAGGCGAAGTGTTGAGTCCTGAAGTGGAGAGCAGTGACGGAAGAACCAGGTCGTCCGTGTGCTCCGAGGCAAGTCCCGAGGGAAGGCGAGACGACGAAGGCGCGACGGGGCAGGGAGACAAAGGGAATCCCCTATGTCCATCGTCGGCGGAGGGTCGGTCATTGAGCCACATGTAGGCTCACTTGGGGACCCTGATGACAGGAGTCCACCCTCTACAGCCCCAGAAGGGGTGCAAGGGGGAGCCGTGGCCCCTGCTGGAGACCCTGACTTCTGAGGTTTCTGCTTCTTCTTTGACGTGTCTTCAAAAAGAAAGTCGTCAGCATCACTGTCACCTACTGCCGCCGTTTCCAACGAACGGGAGCGTTTAACGGCGGGCATAGGACACGTTGGCAACACTGCAGTCAGGTGGAGTGGTAATGACGTCACACTATCACACTGCGCATGCGCAAACTTGAAAACTTTGCTCAGAGGGATCGGGTGGTAGGACCAGATGTTTTATCCCCAAAAAATAACAAAGTCCAAAAGTAACAAAAAAATATATGCCACTGTGCTGATAACTGGGTCTTACTGTAGTTGTCTACACAGGCTGGGATTGGTAGACTCTCTGAATTCGTCAGAAATACGAATTTTAAGGAGCAGTCTCTTACAGCCTTTGTTGACACTACGCACGCATGCGCGTTTCCCATACAAGGTTCATAAAGTAATCGTCTCACGCATTTAGTCACTTTCATTTCTAGTGCAATTTATATTTTTCGGAAATTAGTTTTCCAGTTACTATGTAAAAATAAAATAAAATAAAATGAAAACAGCGGGTTTGTTGGTGGTACCATAGTAAAAAAAATAGTGGCAACGGGCGTAACTCTACGTGGGGAAAGTACAGTAAATGTGTTCTTCAGTCTGCCCCTCAAACATGCCAGTTTCTTCCTTCACTAACACTGGTCAATAAGAGCTCCTAAACAAAGGAAGAAGGCTGTAGTGGCTACTCTCCCCTACAACTTCCAACTGAGCTCCGGCCGCACTCCGACCAGCCAATCAGCGTGCAGCCTAGAAGAAGAAAAATGCTAGTGACAGGGGGGAAGGAGGTTCAGAGGAAGAATGAAGGGAGGATGGAAGTGAATTTTAGAAGGAGAGAACAGGTGCAGTGGCTAAACACCGCTTGCGTGAGGGGGTAGGCAAAATGCCCTGAGGGTGCAACAACCACAATCAGGACGAGGCAGAGGGAGGGCGGGAGCAGGTCCGAGCAAACAAAGGGCCAACGCGGGTGTTCTGATTGTCGTCTTAGCCCGGGCAGTGTTGGCAAAGCGTAGGAAGAACCGCCCCGCCACGGCGGCGGCGCAAGCCGAGAAACGCAGGTGGACGGACGCACAGGCACACACGATCAAAGTAAACAGCGAAGGTGAAAATATAGAAATTTTGCTAGTCGTAGGGTTGTTTGGATAAAGATGAAGGTAAAGTCTTTGAGCTATGTCAAAGAGGAACGGAGCGAGTTGGAGGAAGGGTTTTTGAATCTTTGAGCTTGAAATGTCAAAGTATTCATAGTAAGGAAGGATGAGCGTATCGTAGGAGAGTTTTTAGTAATAGCAGCAGACAGATTTGAGCTTTTTTGTCAAATTATGAACGGAGACGAGAATGAGATATAGGTTGAGTGGTTTCAGTCTAGAGTTAGGCAATTTTATTAAGAATTGGATGTCACAGACGTTGGGTATGTTTGATTAGGTTCTGAGAGTTGTGGGTCTTTTAGATATGTCAGAGAGAAATGGAGAGAGTTGGAGGAAGAGTTTTGAATCTTTGAGTTTGAAATGTCAAAGTATTCGTAGTGAGGAAGGATGAGTGTATCGTAGGAGAGTTGTTTAGTAATGGCAGGAGGCAGATTTGAGCTATGTCAAATTGTGAACGGAGATGAGAGTGAGATATAGGTTGTTAGGTTTCAGTCTTGAGTTAGGTCGATTTTGGTAAGGTGGCTTTGTCTGGCGGGGGGGGGATGTTGTGTTTGGAGATTGGTTGAGGGAGGGGGGGAGTTTGTGTTTGGGGATTGATGGGGGTGGCGGTTGTATGTTAATTTAAGGTGAATTAAAATTGCTTAAGGGGGGTTGTTGTGTGAGTGTGTATGTGTTTGCATGTAAATGTAAGGGGAGAGAGGGAGGGTTAGGATAATGTTATAAGGTCAGGTATGGTTCGGTTGTCGGGAGGAGGGGGGAGGAGAGGAGAGGAGAAGGGAGGCGAAAGGGGGAAAGGGGGGCTTTGGAGGTTCTTGGGTTAATTTATGGTATGGTAGGATTTCTTAGGAATGATATGTTTTGTGTTGCTAATGAATAGTTGTATTGCGTCATATGTTTTTATTTATTTATTTATTTATTTTATTTATTTATTTATTTATTTTTATTAGGAGGGTCAAAGGGGCTTGTTAGAAAGGTCGGGTATATTAAGTTTTTATTTTGGGAGGATTGTAGGTATCGATTTCTAAGAGGGGTTGTGAGTAAGGTTGGGTGGGTTAAGTTTTTCTTTTGGGAGGATTGTAGGTTTTGTTAGTGGTTGGCAGAGTTGGGTTAATTATTGCATTCTCTCTTTCTTGCAGGTATTGTGAGTTCTGGCCCCATTCTTGAGGGAGAGGGTTTGTGTACAGGTACATTGCACCCCTCCCCGACCTTATTGGCTAAGGGAGGCGTTCAATGTCGTCTGCAATTTGGTACCGTTTTTATTAGGCACACCTCTCCGACCTTATTGGCTAAGGGAGGTGCCCATAAAACAGTGTAGGTAACATTCTTGAGGGAGAGGGCTTGCGTACAGGCACTGTGGAACTCTCCCCGACCTTATTGGCTAAGGGAAACGTACATGTCATCCGAGTTAGTATGGGATGGGTAACTTAGGTATTTGTTTTGGGAGGAGTGATAGGGTGTGGTTAGTTAATGGTAGAATGGTTATTTATTATTTTGTGTGGGATTGCTAGTAACGGCTGGGTATGTTAGGTTTTTATTTTGGGAGGAGTGATAGGGTGTGGTTAGTTAACGGTAGAATGGTTATTTTTTTTATTTATTTTTTATTTATTTTTTATTTATTTTTTTTTGTGTGGGATTGCTAGTAACGGCTGGGTATGTTAGGTTTTTATTTTGGGGGGATTGTTAGGGTCTTTTCTTTTCTTTTGTTTGGGGGGGGAGTGTTAGTGCAGGTTAGTGGAGTTAGTTTTTTTTTTTTTTTTTGAGTGGTCTTGAGTTTGAGTTGGTGGCGTGGGGTTTGGAGTGAGGGGGGAGGAGGGAATCGTTGGGTGAGGGTTAAGGAGAGGTTAGGTTTAATTTGGGGGGGAATTTTTTTTTTTTTGGGTGTGGTTATAGGGAAGTTATTAATACAAGGGAGGTGGGAGGGGAGTGTTTGGTCTGTTTAGTATGGAGGGATTTCTGTCTCTGAATCTGCGTGGGAGTATGATGTTGTCGAAATAATCCTGCCATTGAGGGTAAGTAGTGAGGAGTGATTCTATTTGTTTGTCACCTAGTTGTCTCCAGTAGATGTTAAGTGGGGGGACGGAGCTGAGTTCATGTAGATGACTATTTCGGGTGAAGGATGACCAGTGTGTGTTATGGATGAATCTTAGTGCTTTGTTTTGAATGACTTGAAGTTTCTTGGCGCTTGATGGTGGTGCTAGCTGGAGTGTGTTAGGTGCATAAGTCAATAGTGGGCGTATGAGGGCTTTGAATAGGTGTGTTTTGGTTTTGATTGATGCGGTTCTGAATCTGTATATATTCCCGAGTGTTTTGTTTGCGATCAAAGCCTTCATATTGGTGTGTAGTGTCATGGTGAGGGTGTTGTTGAATGTGACTCCTAGGATTGTGTTTGTTCGTTTGATAGTTATAGGTGAAGGGTAGGCGATGTAGGGGTTTAGGTAAATGTGACGTGGTTGTCGTCTTTTGGTGCCGAAGTAGGTGATTTGTGCTTTGTTCGGGTTGGTTTGTATTCGCCATCGGAGTTCCCATTGTGTAACTTGTTCGAGTTCCCTGTGAGCTTTGTCTGTTAGGTGATCAAGAGTTCTGTGTCTGACTAGTTGGGTTACATCGTCGGCGTACTGTATTGTCAGAGAGTCGATGTGTAAGGGGTCAGGTAAGTCGTTTGTGTAAAGAATGTATAGTGTTGGGGACAGGACTGATCCTTGTGGGACTCCTGCATGCAGTGTGAAGTGGTCAGAGTAGGCAGGTGTGACTTTTATCCTCATTTTTCTGTCTGTTAGGAAGTTACATAGTAATTGTTGTGATTTTTGAGGGAGGTTAAAATTGGTGCATATCTTGTACTTTAATCCATCGTGCCAAACTGTGTCGAAGGCTTTTTGTACGTCTTTTGTAATGAGTGCTATCTTGTATGCATCTTTGTTCATGTGGAGGTAGTTTGTGATTATATTGAGTGCGTCTTGAGTTGAGTGGTGTGCTCTGAAGCCGAACTGCTTGTAGGACAGTAGTTGTTCATCTTCAAGGTGGTATCTGAGGCGGGTGTTATATAGTCTTTCAAAAGTTTTGCCTAAGACTTCTAGTATGCTGATCGGTCTGTAGTTTTGAGGATCTGTTGGGTTTTTGTTTGGTTTAGGTATCATGACGGCTGTGGCTGTCTTAAAGAGCTTTGGGAAGTATCCTGTAGCCAGTTGGGTGTTGTAGAGGTATGTAATGGCTGTGATTGTTTCTCGGGGCAGGTGCTTCAGGATTGCTTGACCAATAATGCTGTCACCTGGTGTTTTCTTTTTGGTTTTGTCCAGTGCTTGTGCGACTTCTGTTGGGGTGAAAGGAGCAGTGAGGGTGTGGTCCTGTGTGAGAGTGGAGGTATCTATTGTGTTGTCAGGAGTTGTTCTGTCGTGAAGTGTTTGCATGTGTGTGGTGATGTTGTTTATGTGGTTTAAGATGTACCTTTGTTGTGTGGGGGGGTGTGGGTGGAAAATGTGTTCCCAGTGTTGTTTTAGTGTTTGTGCTACGTCGGCTGGCTCATTGATTTTCCTACCATTTACTAGCAGGTGATCAAAGGGGAGTTTCGCAGTTCCTTTCAGCCTGGCGATCCTTTGCCAAAATTCTCGGGGGTTATGTGTTCTGTGTTCTTGGGCAGCCTCTACGAGTTTGCCCAGTGAACCTCATGATCTTGACGGAGGCTATGGATGATGTGTGTTCTTAGTGTGGAGATGTCTGTGGAAACTGGTGCTAGGTTAAGTTTGTTTAGTTCGAATCGTGTCCTGTAGCAGTGAAGTAGGCGTTGAGTTCTTATGGAGGGTGTGAAGGAGTATTTTTTCTTGAACCGGTGTTTAGGAATGTGGGTATCTGCTATAGCGGTGATAGTGTTGAAAAGGTGTGTCCAGGTTTCCTCAATCATCCTAGTGGGTTGGTGTTCGAGGTTGAGAGTGTATTGTTGTTCAGAGAGTGTTTTCTTGAAGGCATCCCAATCTGCGTGTTGATACTGGTATTGAGGTGAGGTTGCTGGGAGGAGGATGGGATTGTTGGAGAGGTGAAGAGTGATGGGAATGTGGTCTGAGCCTGATAGGGGGCCAGGAGTGATGTAGTGTTGGAATTGGAGGGCAGGGGTGTTGGTGATGACGATGTCTGGAGTGCCTTTGCCGTGAGCAGCGTAGAATGTGGGGAAGAAAGGGCCAATGTGGTGAAGGTTTTTGTGAGTGACCAAAGCGTGTAGTTGTTGGCCAAGGGGGTCGATGCGGTTGTGTTGGAATGCGGTGTGGTGTGCATTGAGGTCGGCAATTAGTATTACAGGTAGGTGTGAGTTGTTAAAGATGGAGTTTAGGTCTGTGAAGGGGATACGCGAGTTAGGTCTTGAGTGTAGATCTTGGCGGCCATGAAGTGTTTGAAAGCAAAGTTGGTGATGAATTCGTGTTTCATGGATGATCTGATGAGGATTGCAACGCCCTCGAATAGTTCGTGGGGTGATTTTCTGCTTGTGTAGCCGAAGTGCTTGATTTTGGTGTTTGTGTATGTTGAGTTAAGGAGGAGGATGTCTGGGTTGTGTTCTTGTATGAGGAGAGAGATGGCGTGTCTGTTTGAGTGATATGCTCTACAGTTGTATTGCATAATGGTGATCATGTTGTATAATTTGTTACTTATATGAGATTGAAATTCTGGGGTGCAGGGATGAGGTCTAACTTGTCGAGTGACTGTGAGCGAGGTCTGAGTGAGGTATATGTAGGTGAGGGATGGGCGGTTACGTGACTGTGTGTGTTGGGGAGTCGGGAGGATGAGTGGAGTGTGCTAGGTTCGTGTCGGGGTTGTTTCCTGTTTTCTTTGGGGTAGTGCCGAATAGATTTACTTTAATTATAGATTTAGTTGGATGTGTGTATTTTATAATTCTTTTGCAGTCAGGTGTGTAGGAAGAAAGGGGGGAGGTGTTTTTCCTCTTAGGTCTAGTGGTCTTGACCACCATTTCAGTGGGGGGATGGGCAGCCATTTTATTCTTGGGAGTCTGAGGTGTTAGGGGAAGATTGGGTTTGGTTCGGATTTTGGAGGTTCGGGAGTTCATCGTAGTCGTGTGGGAAAAGTCAGGTGTAGGCAAGGTCAAGGTGGAGGGGTCGGGAGGTTTTCGACTGATTACTCCGGGGGGTGAGGTAATAGTAGGTTGGTGAGATAAGTCAGGTGTGGGCATGGCAGAAGTGGAGGGGCGGAGGGAGATTGCAGTGGCTTCTCTGGGGTGGAGGGGGTGGCATGCTGGTCCGGTCGGGGATAGGGGCAGTGGGGAAGATGAGGTCGGGACCGGTTCTGAAGGAATCAGGAATGTGTATGGTAGGGAGGCCGTTCTCCCTCAAACCATCAATTGCCAGTTTCAGAAAAAGAGACCTGTTTCCGTTGCTAAGGGTATGTGCCAGAAGTATGATGGTGGTGATTTTTGCATCCATGTCGGAGGAGGGTGGGGGGGCGGTCACGTTGTTGGTCCAGCAAGTGCGGGTGGGGAGGGCCGAGGCAGTAGGGAGTGAGTGGTGGGGAGGTGGAGGTGGTGCTGTAGGAGGTGAAGGTCGGCGGGGAGGGAGTGGTGTTGTGCTATTGTCGAGTCTAATTTTGCACTTGTTGCTGATAGCAGCGTGAGGGCCTTTACAGTTGCAGCATTTTGTTTCCGTGGCAGTGCAGTTTCGGTATGAGTGGCCTTGATTGGCACACTTTGAGCAAGTTATTGTATTACTGCAACGGTTGGTGTTGTGCCCGAATTGGTAGCAATTGAAACATTGGTGTACCTGTATGTAGTGTTGAAATTCAATGTCTCTTGAGGGGATGATATTGCTGCCGATTTTAATTCCGTATGATTTTAATTTGATGGCGTCAGTTTGAGTAGCCGTAGTGATTTTTAACATGGGGAGAGTTTCCATCCGGGCTGCATATGTCATTTGGGGGGTGTTTTGTGAGTTGAGTTCTGTCAATAGGTTAGGGTTGTCAAGGATCTGAGGAATGACTTTTCTACATATGAGGGTGCATTTTGCGCGGTATTCGGGTGAACTGAGGACCGTTAGGCCATTGTCCCTCAGTCTGTTGTTCATTGCTGGGGAGTGGAATAGGTCGGCATCTTCATCAGTTTGTACAAATATTTTGATAATGTCGTCATTGGTGAAGGAACGGATCTGAAATATACATGTCAGCTGGAAAATAAGTGAGGCGAGGTCCATGCACGGTTGGATGGTACGGTCCACTTTGATTTTAATTGAAGGCATGTTAACTGTTTGACTTGGAGATTTATGGAGATCTCCCCTAACAGTCCCTAATTTCCTGCGCCCCTCACGTAGGGGAGGCCCTGCACTATCACAGGGGTCCCCAGGCGAATCGGCAGGCTGTGCTGTCCCTCCACCCTTCACACAAACACGCACTAGCGAGGTGTGGGGACAGAGGGCGTTTCCAGACGAATACTCCCCTGTACGTCAGCTGACAGGGGAATAGGTCCTTTCACGGCACGGAAGAGAAGGATTAGAGTAGAAGAAAAAGGTCTGAAAACTCACTGCCGACTCTCTCTTCACACCAAGCCCCTTAGCAGCATTCGGGGTTCCTAAGGGAGGTCCGATACTGTAGGAGAGGCTCAATGTGTTGATTGAATCAACAGAATTGTCAGTAGGAAAATGGCGGTTAGGAGCTTGGGTTTTCCAGGGTACGTGGGAAGGTGGGATAGGTCCAATGACTAGCCAATCAGCTGTGACTGTTCCTTCTCCGGCTTCCACTTCGCTCTGACTGCTACTGCTCCTGATTGCGACTGCTCCCGACTGCGACTGGCGACTCACTGATCATGTGAAGTACAGTCGATCGATCGAAAATGCTAGTGACAGGGGGGAAGGAGGTTCAGGAGAAGAATAAAGGGAGGATTGAAGTGAATTTTAGGAGGAGAGAACAGATGCAGTGGCTAAACACCGCTTGCGTGAGGGATTATAAGATGGAGGCAGCAACAGCAACTCGCCTGGACGCGGCAGGGAGGCGACAAGACAAGGCCAGGCTAGCGTCAGGTCAAGCGTCAGGTGCGTGTTGGGTTGGGCAATGGATGTTCAGTGCTTGGTCGGCTTGATTGTGTTTTGGTTTCTTGTGTGGAGGGGATGTCTTGGTCTTCTTAGCTTGATGTCGATTTTCTTCTCACTCTCCTTCTCTTCTTGCTCTCTTGGAGTGTCCATTCGTTTGTGTTTGGGTCTTCTTGTTCGTCTTCCTCGTGTATTAAGTCCTCATAGGTGTGGAAGAATTCAGAGAGGGAGAGGTTGACCACGTGGGCTTCAGCACCACGGGCCGCGTGGGCTTCAGCACCACGGGCCACGTGGTGTTCTTGGTTCTGTGTGGTGGGCGGCTTCTGTTGAGTTTTCTTTTCTTGGTTTTTCTTTACTGCTGGTTTTTTCTTTTCTTGGGAGCGTACAGCAAAGAGGGCCTCTTTGTAGCTCAGTTTTTTCTCAAGACGAGCCTTGGCTACCCTGCATTCCTCCTTCCATCTGGGGCAGGTCCGGTCGGCGGAGGAGTGTGGGCCACCACAGGCAACGCATTTTTTCTCTGTGTTGGGGCAGACCGTGTAGCGGTGTCCAGGGCTGCCACACATGGAGCAGGTGTCTTCCTGCGCCTCACACTTGTTTACAGTGTGTCCATAGTGCTGGCATTTGTAACACCGTTTCGGTCTGCAGTAGGGCTTGACTGGCACAGTTACCCACGCCAGTTGAGCTTCCTTGTGTAGGGTGGAGTGGTGTCCGATGAGGGCAGTGGTGTTGGACAGCTTCTTCACAACTTGGAGCTGCTGCTCCTTGAGGAGCTCACTCAGCTCTGCTTTGTCCATGTGGGCAATTTCGGCGTGGGAGATTACACCCAGCTTCAAGTTGTCCCACATGTAGGCAAACATTTTGAAAGGAATGCCGTTGATGTCTGGGATCTCCGCGAGCTGTGCGGGCATGCCCTTCTCGACGAAGGTGATCTTGATGTCACCATGGAGCTTTAGACGTTCTACCTTGGTGACCCCCACGATCCCATTAGCTTCGAAAAACTTCTGGAGAACTAGGAGGTTTAGTTTCTTGGGGCAGGTCGGCGTGTCCGGACGTATCCGCGCCACGTTAACAAACTCGTAACCGTTCATGGTGAGGGAGAGAGAGTGTGTGAAGTACAGTCGATCGATCGAAAATGCTAGTGACAGGGGGGAAGGAGGTTCAGGAGAAGAATAAAGGGAGGATTGAAGTGAATTTTAGGAGGAGAGAACAGATGCAGTGGCTAAACACCGCTTGCGTGAGGGATTATAAGATGGAGGCAGCCACAGCAACTCGCCTGGACGCGGCAGGGAGGCGACAAGACAAAGCCAGGCTAGCGTCAGGTCAAGCGTCAGGTGCGTGTTGGGTTGGGCAATGGGTGTTCAGTGCTTGGTCGGCTTGATTGTGTTTTGGTTTCTTGTGTGGAGGGGATGTCTTGGTCTTCTTAGCTTGATGTCGATTTTCTTCTCACTCTCCTTCTCTTCTTGCTCTCTTGGAGTGTCCATTCGTTTGTGTTTGGGTCTTCTTGTTCGTCTTCTTCGTGTATTAAGTCCTCATAGGTGTGGAAGAATTCAGAGAGGGTGAGGTTGACCTCGTGGGCTTCAGCACCACGGGCCGCGTGGGCTTCAGCACCACGGGCCACGTGGTGTTCTTGGTTCTGTGTGGTGGGCGGCTTCTGTTGAGTTTTCTTTTCTTGGTTTTTCTTTACTGCTGGTTTTTTCTTTTCTTGGGAGCGTACAGCAAGGAGGGCCTCTTTGTAGCTCAGTTTTTTCTCAAGACGAGCCTTGGCTACCCTGCATTCCTCCTTCCATCTGGGACAGGTCCGGTCGGCGGAGGAGTGTGGGCCACCACAGGCAGCGCATTTTTTCTCTGTGTTGGGGCAGACCGTGTAGCGGTGTCCAGGGCTGCCACACATAGAGCAGGTGTCTTCCTGCGCCTCACACTTGTTTACAGTGTGTCCATAGTGCTGGCATTTGTAACACCGTTTCGGTCTGCAGTAGGGCTTGACTGGCACAGTTACCCACGCCAGTTGAGCTTCCTTGGGTAGGGTGGAGTGGTGTCCGATGAGGGCAGTGGTGTCGGACAGCTTCTTCACAACTTGGAGCTGCTGCTCCTTGAGGAGCTCACTCAGCTCTGCTTTGTCCATGTGGGCAATTTCGGCGTGGGAGATTACACCCAGCTTCAAGTTGTCCCACATGTAGGCAAACATTTTAAAAGGAATGCCGTTGATGTCTGGGATCTCCGCGAGCTGTGCGGGCATGCCCTTCTCGACGAAGGTGATCTTGATGTCACCATGGAGCTTTAGACGTTCTACCTTGGAGACCCCCACGATCCCATTAGCTTCGAAAAACTTCTGGAGAACTAGGAGGTTTAGTTTCTTGGGGCAGGTCGGCGTGTCCGGACGTATCCGCGCCACGTTAACAAACTCGTAACCGTTCATGGTGAGGGAGAGAGAGTGTTGAGTCAGTGGTGCCGGTAGACCTACTCTCCAGCGCGGACGCACACGTAGCAACGCTAGGACCAGAGTGCCGGTGGCCTCCTCCTCTGTGATTGGCCCTCTCGCTACGCTCACCCCAAATCCTGATCCTCGTAAATTGTATAAATACGGCCATGCCTGGACAGGGAGACCATTCTACTCTGACCTGCAGGACCAGCAAGATCTCTCTCCAGCACCTCACCACCCACCTTCCTCAGAGAGCTTGTCGTCCTACAGGAACTCTGAGCATGCTACACCTCACCTAGTAATTCCTTAGCACTACTCTGCACAACAATATATATACAGAAAACGCATCGTGAGTTTCTATTCTACCTCATTCCTGAGTGTGAGATATCTACATGTACGTACGTTGTGTGGCCATACAAAGAGATAATAGACATCTAAAGATAATTGACTACTGGCCACAATACAGTACGCTACAGTATATTTATAAAATTCTACCAACTAATCAGACACTAAAAATGTTAAACATAAAACAAGATGATAATTAAATGGTTTAAAAATATCCTCAATACAGTCTGCAGTGTTAATTGCAAATTATTTCTGCATTTTTTAATGTTTAATATAAACTGTAATAATAATAAGGATAAGAATGCAATGATAATGCTTATGTCAGGTTATAGCTTTTATTAAAAGCAGGATATGTTATAATATATGGATGATCAAGAGTAAAGTATTTTAAAGGAAAAATCATTTACAAATTTCACAAATACAGGTAAATTAATACGTAATATCCATGTATGTATGCAGAGTGTAAAATAAAAATAAAATAATAATTAAGGCATATGTTATGATTTCTCCAAAGCATATTTTCTGAAAATTCCAGAAACTGCATTTTTTCTGGTCTATGAATAATTTGGGGATTTTACAGAAATTCTCCAAATTTTTCAGTTCCGAGTCTGGGAACCAATTCCGAGGTTAGGTTAAGTAACAAATTCCAGAATCTTCCCAGAAACCGGAAAAATTCCCCATCAATCATGATACCAAGATTTATTTCTTCAATATTGGTGAAAGGTGAATAGCTAGCTGTATCTCCACCTACAAGTGAAAATAAAGGCATTAATATTGTGTTAGTTAAATTTGCTAATTCTGAAACATCTTTATTTATGAAGTTTAATACAGTAAAAGTCCAAAAATCCGGATGCCAGAAATTCGGACCACCTGAGAATCCGGACTTTGAGAAAACTCATATATATATATATATTTTTTTAGAGGGCTTTTGTGTGTATGTGCGCATGAGTGAGCGCCACAGCTGCACAGAGACAACAAGCGACCACGTGGTCGCCACTTTAAAACGAGCAATCAAACTGTGACAACATATGTAATTTTGAGTCCTACTCTTTCCATTTACAGAGTACTGTACAAGCCCATAATAATGGCTCCTAAAGTAGATAAACTTCGTTGTGTGAAGAGAAAGAAGAACACGTTGAAATTGAGTGACAAACTTGAAATAATTAAGAAACTAGAACGTGGTGTGAGCAATACTGTTCTAATGGAAACATACGACATTGGAAAGTCTACAATTTATGATATAAAAAAGGCAAAGAATAAAATTCTAGAATTCACAGCTTTTTCATTAAAACTGCTCGTTTTGATAAATGAAGCATGCTATATTTGCTAATGAATAAACTATCAAAATGTACCTGTTCATCTCTTCTTTATTCCTCCTTAAATTTGAATTTTAAAAGTACTGCCTGAGAATCCGGAAAATCCGAAAATCCGGACCGACCCAATCCCCAAGCAGTCCGGATTTTTCGACTTCTACTGTATTTGTAATTTGACTTCAAAGTACATAAAGGAAAAATGTAAAGGGAAACACAAGTGACATTTTTTGCACATTATAATAATATAGGTTGACAACCCTTTATCCGAAATTCCGAAAACCAAAAAGCTCTGAAAACCGAAAGTTTTTTTTGTGATATATATATATATATATATATATATATATATATATATATATATATATATATATATATATATAT
>NW_024715105.1:0-11256 GCF_018991925.1 Homarus americanus
TCTACCACACCTTGGCTTTAGACGCCAGTATAAGTCTGGCTGGAGGGACCGTAGTCATTATAAGGGAAGCTTTTTAATAATAGCCATTACCTGCCTCCCGTTAACACTAATGAAATGTTCCTAAAATTAAACAAACTACAATTAAATCCAAATCCTTTTGAATATTTACATAATTTACTGGAGTGTTTCATTATGTTAGTGTGGGGGGCGTTTGTTGTGGCCGGGACTCCTCTTCAGATAATATAAATACAGATAATGTTGTTTTAATAAGTAATCTCTTAATGAAAATGTAGAGAAAATTGGTCAACAAATCTTAACAGTTATCCTGATTTCTTAAAGAACAAAAGAGGAATAAGAAGAGGAGGAGGAGGGAAAGAAAAGAAAGCATAAAGAAAACAATATAACAAAGATGAACAACAGAGAAAAAATGAAGAGGAAGATGAAAGAAACTTAGACTGATCAAAAAGACGTATAACAATCTGATTAAAACTAATCACTATATTAGATCAGATCAGATCAGATCAAGGTTAGGTTAGTTTTGGTTAGATAAGGTCAGGTTAGGCTAGGCTAGGCTAGGCTAGGCTAGGCTAGACTTGTTTTACACAAGGTTAGGTTAGGTTAGGTTAGGTCAGGTTAGACTAGGCTAGCCTAGGCCAAGGTGGGTGGAGCTTTGCTGACGTCAGCAGGCAGACTTCCTCGCCTACCTCTCACCTCTTATAAACAGAACATTTTATGGTTCTATATACTGTACTTTGTTATCTCAGTATCTCACATAGAAAATAATACTAACAGAGAGTTTAATCTTGCATATAACTTTAGCTAAGGACACCAGTCAGTGTGGTGGGTGATACACAGAGGGAAAGGTTAAAAGAAAAACAATGTATTTCAGTTATAGTCTTGTATTTAAATAACTGCAGCTTAAGATAGGGTAATGATGATTATATATACAGTTGCCTACAGGAGTTCTTTTCCTCCCTGTTTGTCCATTATACTAATAATGTAGACATGAGGTGACAGGAGTTATGACTTCATATGATAAGTGTTACAGCCACTGACAACAGATTATCAGATTATGGGTGGTGGGGGGGGGTGGGGCAGTTAGAGCAGGTGATCACAGGTGCTGCCTTTGCCTCCAGGTGTGAGTGATGTGACAGGAATTATGACCTCACAAGACAAGTGTTACCTTCACTGACACTTGTTTCATCAAAAGATTAAACACGTAGACGTTTACAGTCATCCATAGACTCACATTTATGGTACAACAGTTGCAGAAGTGCATGCAACACACCTGGTTCCACATTGAGCTGAGAATCCAACGATGCAGTGTACTGATAGATGGGAAACGAAATTGACTTCTATCAGGCAAGTAGTGATAAGCTTTCGGGCTTAAGCTGCGAAAGGTTAGTACTCGACTGATGTCCTCCTCAGACCAGTATATTACAGGGACACCAGTTGAGAACAAAATCACTTGGGAAGAGAAAAAAACTACTAAAAACATCATTAGTCGCAGCAGTAGCCTTGATAAAAGTATTTTCTCTTTGGTCTTGCAAATAAATCCTCTCCTTCTCCCATCCTTTTTTTTTCTCAGTGAGAGGAACATCTCTCTCCCTCCTTACAACATCCAGTTCACGTTGTAAATCCACAGTGATCAGAACTGGTCTCTCTTCCTCTGACTTGTCTGCTACTATTAATGTTCCTATGTCCAATAGGGCACAGAGAGAGAGAGAGAGAGAGAGAGAGAGAGAGAGAGAGAGAGAGAGAGAGAGAGAATTGTAACTATGTACAATTGCCTACAGGATAACCTTTCCTCCCTGTTGTGCTCATTATATTAATAATGTAGACATTAGGTGAGGTTCTTAGATTAGACTTTTTGTGCAAGAGATAGGAAACGTAGGACTTAGGTGTGTTCTCCTGTGGCTGGGATAGGGCATGTAGCTGAGAGGATAGATAGAGTCTTGTCAGGGAAGTACCAATCCGGTAGTGTGTCTTAGAGTAGGAGGCAACGACAAAGGAAAGGTTAGGAGTGAGGAACTTTTCAGCAGGTATAGGGAGGCATTAGGGAAGATTAGTGATAGGGTAGGGAACCCAATAGTATGTGGTGTCTCGTCTAGAAGAGGAGTTGGCGGTGAAAGGCTGTCCAAGGCAATTGCTATAAATTGCCGACTGGAATAAAAAAAACATTGTGTAAGCAATGGTTGGGCGTTCATTGATAACTGGCAACGATTCTACGGCAACGACTACCTGTACAGTCGTGACGGGGTACACTTGTCTGGAGCGTGAAATTGTCACTCCGAAGGGAAGTTTCGCCAGTAGATAGAGGGGAGTATAATTGGTTACTCAGAACAAGGGGTAAAACAGGACCAGGGAAGGGTAGGTTTAAATGTGTACTATACAAACAGTAGGAGCATTAGAAATAAAATAGACTTGCTGAGAGCGGTTGTATGTACTGAGAATGTAGACGTCATAGTAGCCACCTAAACCTGGATGAATCTGGCGAGCAAGAACTTTTTATCTGAGTAATACAAAGAAGGGTACAACCTTTTTCACAAGGACAGGGAAGGTAGGAAGGGGGGAGGAGTTGCACTCTTCGTCAGAGATACATTAAAATGGTGCATTAATAATACAATAAAGGGTGAAATAGGAACTGAGTCTGTATGGGTAGAAATGGCAGAAAGAAGCGAAAACTAATTATGGGAGTGATTTACTGGCCCCCAAGTCTTGGGAAAGAAGCAACTCAGCCCATATGGCAGGAAATGAGTAGGGCAGCAATATACAACAACCTATGCATTATGGGGGATTTCAACTTCAGAAATATTGACTGGGACAACATTGTAGGTGACTATGAATCTGAAGACTTCCTAGACGCAGTACAGGACAATTTTTTTAATCAACTAATTACAGAACCTACTAGAGGTGACAATATATTAGACCTAGTATGAACAAATAAAGAAAATTATTATCAGAGATATCACAATAGGGGAAGAACTTGGGAACAGTAATCACAGAGAAATCAGGTTTACCCTAAATTTGGAAAGGAAAAATAATGAAAATATGGTCAGAGTCCCAGACTTTCCATCGGCGGATTATGAGGGGTTAAGAAGGTACCTAGGCTTAGTTTAGAGTGTGTTGTATACACAATGTCCCGAGAAAGCAGTCATGATTATAAGAACCAATTTCGTCTTTCACTGCTTTTGAAGGCTATTGACTTAAGGGGAGGGGGGGGGGGGGGAGAGGCGTGGCCTAGAATGGCGGATAGGTGTAACGCTTGTCATTAATTAATAAAGAGCTTGTAAGCTGGTAAGATTAATTCGTGGAGGAATACGTCTCCTTTGTGAGTCAGCTTATTCACAACTTGATAACTCGGTTAAGGGCGATGTTTCCAGAAGTTGCTAACCATGTTAACAAGTTTAGCTAAGACGGTGACTATCGTGAAAGACTTTGGCTCCTCCTCGATAAAAAAGTCAACTTGTTATCTCAGCGTTCATGTAGAGCGGGGAATCATTAGTTTAGGCACAGCCGGTGTTTCTCATAGTGTATGTGTCTTAATATTGGCATAGTTTATGTGAGTATATGTTTGTTAGCATAGCATGTGTGTCTCAGTGTTGACATGCCGAGTATATCTCAGTTTTGGCATAGTGTGTGTAGTGCATTCCAGAGGCAGGCGAAGATTTACACCCTCAACTGACTGGGTTTCGTGTGTATTCCACTACAACAACGAGCATTGCCCAGCGTGCTTGTTCAGTTTACCTTCATCGCTCTTTAATACGTGGGAACAACACAAGAGGCGGTTTTCTGTACAGTCTTACAACACCAGTGACGATCAATCCTGTGTCGTCCAGGGCAGAGTTGGATCCTGACATCAATTATACAGACATTCCACTCCACCAATTCTATTTATCTCATTCCACTCTTAGGTAAGGTGGATCAAAGGGTATAGAAATCTAGAAGGGTGAAATAACATTGGTGGAAAGCTAGAGTGGAAACCGACAGGAAAATACCTCCCCCTCCCCACAAAAATATTTAACACACGGGTAGAAAAATCAACACATATTGTATATATCCTGACTTTACACATGTAGTATACCAAGTGAATCTATAACACCCACGGAGATTCACAACACTTCAAACTAAACTATCTTACAAAGCCTAACGTGTCCTTAATTAGATCAGGTTGGGTATAGTGATTCTATTTCATCAGGTGAGGGTTGGGAAGCCTTGTGTTCTCCCGTTAAAGGACCAGCTTGTTACCTATGCCTTAGATTAGGTTAGGTTAGGTTAGGATACGTTAAGTTAGATTGGGTGAAGTATGGTTAATCCGTGAATTAAAACAAAATTTTTTAATCTTCGTTTCGTTAATCTGACAATTTGTTTTCGTGGGAGTATCAACAGCAAGAAGCACCAGGGTTGTATGCAGAGATGGGGGCTACAAGCATAATGAATTAACGAGCTTCAAACACTAAACAACCTTGAATGACAGACCACAAACGACACAATCTCTTCCCCTGATAACACCAATTACGAGAAAAAAAAATATACCAGATTAAACTCTTCTTATACACAGGAAGAGCCAAGAGTGTTTAAAGGAAGTTAGTTTGATTTTCTATAATATCAGTAATATCGATTCTAACATTACAAAGTTGTTTATCCGTCAAAGACTTTTTATGCATTTTTATAATTTTATATTTATTCCCCGATATCCTGAGTATGTCCATTCGTGTGTTCGTTTCCGTGTATGATCATGTGTTATTGTGTTCGTGTGTCGTCCGTAGGTTCGTGTGTTCATCTTTCTAGGAAGGAAGTTTAACCCTGACAGCTTGAATAAAGGACCCTGGCCAAACTCTGTACCTGACATGACCCAACCTAACCTAAACACAATTTAAACTAAACTGAACACGACTAAACCATGCTGCTATCTATCTAAATTTTGTCAAGCTCAAATAATCCTTGTCACCACTGTCATACACCCACCAACCCACAGTCATACACCCATCAACCTACAGTCATACACCCACCAACCCACAGTCATACACCCACCAACCCACAGTCATACACCCACCAACCCACAGTCATACACCCACCAACCCGCAGTCATACACCCACCAACCCAGTCAGTCATACACCCACCAACCCACAGTCATACACCCACCAACCCACAGTCATACACCCATCAACCCACAGTCATACACCCACCAACCCACAGTCATACACCCACCAACCCACAGTCATACACCCAGCCTCTGTATCTGACTTTACCTGACCTGACTTAACCAGATCCAATCAAGAAACCCATTATTTTTCACCTCTATTACACCTTGAAGCAGGTATTGAGGCCACCTGACCTGACCTCAATTACTCTGCAGTATTCCCAAGGCATCTGACCACCTCTGCTAGCGTATTCGGTACACCTAAAATGACATGACCTGACCTGGCCTGATAATCACAACTCGAATTATGCAACTGAAGAACAACAACAACAATAAAAAGAACAAGAACAAAAAGAACAGCAGGATATAATTCCTATAGAACCTCATGACTAGTTTATTAATGCCTTAAGAAACACTAACAACAATCCTCAGCCAACACGGACCTACAAAACATCAACAAGGTGACGACAACAACAGCTCAAACGCTCCAGCTTAACACCTACAAATTTCCGGGAGTTTAGTGTCGCTACATGAAACAAACACGGCGGCGAGTCCTACAGCTACACACTGTAATGGTCGGCGGAGCAAAGGACGAGACAGCGACGCGTACTCATTGGTGGAGCTTTAATAACAACAGTATGTGGTAACTAGGAGATGTGTGTGTGTTGTGAGGTAGTGAAGGACCACAACATCTCACGTTTTGTGTTACACGTCAAAGACTGAACAATGTGAAGCAGCGGCCCTCCCCCCACACCACGCTGCCTGTAGTAACACCACCGTTAATAAAGGACAAAACGGTACAATATGGAGGTGGGGGGTGGCGTGTGGACAAGGCACGAGAGAGCGGCCTTGTTAATATGATGGTCACCAGACACGGCCAACACCAGGTGGCGGGTGTAGCTCTTCCTGCTGAATAAAAACCAAGAGCGAGTTTGACGACGCTACACGAACACCGTCCTCAAGGGGGACATCTTGGACTCGAGTGTGAGAGATAGAGACTCCCAAACAATCAAACACGTCTGGTTAATTCCTTCACTTTTATATAAGAACACATTCGTCTTCAACTAAACACGATTTCTTTTCACCTTCTCCTAAAAAAATTCCTCTTCGACTCCAAGGCTGAAATTCGAGTCCCACTTGAAACGAATAAAATAAAATATATGTGAAGAGAAAATGTAAATAGTGTGTTTGACTGTGTGAGGCTGATGGAAGCAACACTAATTATGCTGTATAATGGGTTGTGTTCAGTAAGGTCAGAGTGATTAGTGGCGCGCGCCATCACCACTTCCCGCCTCCTATACACGCCCCTACACCCACCACGCCTCCCTCTTGCCCAACTCAACACGCCCACTTAGCTACCCCTACACGCCCCTTACCCTCCCCCCACCATACACCACGCCCCTTGCTGCGTACCCCTTACGCGCCCCCACCCCTCCACACCACGCCCACCCACTCATCGTACACTAATAAGGTGATAAGATTACCTCGTCATGACACTGGTGTGAATCAGCATCAGGACCTCACCTTCCCCTGTATCAAGGTGCCCACCCTCACCCACCCTACCTGGCAGCCACTCACCTGCGTATTATACCACCTGACACGGGAAATCACACACACACGGGATGACACGGTAGAACACAGTGCTTGTAAGGTAAATAGAAGCCAGTCTTAATGGGTCCCAACCTTAAACTATTAGGACTGAGGCCCATTAGTATTGAGAGCCGTCAGGATTGGGACTCATTAAGACTGAGGTCTATTAAGACTGGAACCATTAGGCCTGTGGTATCTTTGGACTGAGGCTCATTAGGACTGAGAACCATTGGAAATGTGACCAATTAGAATTGGGGCCCATTAAAACTGGGACCCAATAGGACTGGGGCCCATTAGGACTAGGGCCCATTAGGACAGGGGTTCATTTGATAAGATGCCCACCTAGTAAAAGTGCAAAAGAGGGCATGCAAGATTATTCTCTCCCCTTCCTACTCCACATATCAAGAAGCGCTCAACACACTGACCCTTTCGACTCTCACTGACCATCACCACGACCACATCTGCAAATTTGCTAAGAAGCTTCTACACCATCCTCGACACCGGCTCCTACTACCACCTGAGATCCCTAGCCCGAGAATTGCTGTTTGACACCACAACCGCATCCAGCCCATAAGTGCACGAACTGATCGCTATAAGAACAGCCCAGTCCCAACCATTGTAAAAATTATCAATAACTTGTAATAAACCAGTGTATTCACTCCCAGTAAATACTACTTCTTGCACTGTCACTATGTTGAAATGCACTGTAGTTTGAGCTTTTCCCCATCTAGTTATTATATATCTTATTTGTATCACTTATGTTACTTGTATATTATTTGTAATTCGAAACCCATTCCCCAAATATGTAACTGTATATTTTCAGCCTTCTGGCTGCCAAGCTCTTTCAATAAACCGTTAATTATTATTTTTATTATTATTATTATTATTATTATTATTACACTTAATTCTACCATTTGAATCACAGGTGATGGCCGTCAGCCACGGTAGTTGAACACCAACTCAAAACAAGGGTTCGACTCCCTAATGTGAAAAATGTCCAATAAACAACATTTCAGGTCGAGTTGTTTACATATTGAATGGGGGACGGCCATCTTGTTTCCCTTTTTCACCGGGGGATTCTGCCGGCCGGTGTCGCGACATGGCCGCCGGAGCCCATATAGCCCCTTTGTTACTACTGCTGCCGGATACACCTGTGTTGTAACCATAGGTGTATCTGGCACCTATACACACCTGCCTCGAAGTCAGGTGTAACCACCACCTGTACACACCTGTACATCACACACCACAACACCTTCCACACTCCCAACCAAACTTAAAGCAATTATTATATATCTATAGTGTAACTAACTACACATTACAATACACTGAAATAATAAAACAAAAATATATTCAGAATCTAAGAGAAGTATAGGAGAATAATCCTTAAATACAAACTCTATAAAACTTAATCTTGGTTACACCGCATTTTTTTCAGTAAGACAATATATATAATTACATTGGGCAGTCCATTACCACAAATTACACTGATAAACGGTACGTAATGGATACTGAATTACAAGTCTCATAACTAAGTCTGGCTAAAACAGTGGTAGACATTGTTTAGACATAAGCCAGTTGACTGCTGAGGTGAACATTAAACTAGTATGATAAAAATAGCAACCAATGATTTGAAGATTAATTAATGCAAATGTGAAATACCTAAGAGAATAGCAAATAAATGAAATACACCAACGCGATAAATAAATAAGAATGAATGGAAAATTATTGAACAATAAAATGAAAATAAGAAAACGAATAAACAGTAAAATGAAAATAAGTAAGAATAAAAAAAAGAATAACAATTACTACAATAAAACTAAATAAAACAAAATAAACAGAAAAGAATAAGAAACACAATAAATAAATAACACAGCAACACAAACAACATCATTTACTGTGTTACTTCACATCAACGTGTCCAACATTTGTCTTGACTCCATTTTCGTGAATATAACACACATCCCGGTAAAAAAAAAAAACACCAACGACAACAATAAATAAATAAACATTAAAAATAAATTCAATATATTTTCCCTAAGATTTTTTTTACTACGAAGTCAGGGCAAAAAGTTTGTATACGAATCTTCCTCAACATAATGCGGGGAAGCAGTTCTTTCACCACAGTTATACTCGTAGGTTATACTGTAGAGATCCCCGTGTTCAGAATACAGAGCCACTTATTGACGGTACAGTTACAGCCATTTATTGACGGTACAGTTACAGCCACTTATTGACGGTGCAGTTACAGCCACTTATTGACGGTACAGTTACAGTCCAAACTTCTTGTACACTTGAGGGCGGTTGACAACATGTGAACGCTGCTTGCATTATAAATTGTCAGAATAAAAAACTAAAAAAAAAAATCCGATACTAAGAAAAAACTGAGTAAATTAATGTTAAAATATCAATCTACCTTACCTACATCACCTCCTTAAGTAGATGGTATATTATCCAGCATGTCCAGGGAATACCCGAGGCACCGACTCTATTCAGAGATAGTGAAGAAAACGAATTAAGTGAGATAGTAGTGACTAGTAACGATGTTAGTAAGCAAATAGACAAACTAAAGCCTAATAGACTCTTAGATCTTCTAGGGAAAAAGAAAGGAGTATATAGAAAAGTTAAGAAAGGCGAAAATCACTTACTTGGTTACTATCAGAACCTAACAAGACAGGTAAAAACAGAAACTAGGAAAGCAAAGAGAAATTATGATATCAAGGTAGCAAACGAATCGAAAAATAACCCCAAAGCTTTTTATCAACTGTATAAATCAAAGGTTAGAGATACAATAGGTCCCCTTAAAACTACGACAGGAGAAATGACTGATGATGAGTTAGAAATGTGTAGTACGTTAAATAGTCATTTTCGCTCCGTATTCACAAATGAAAACCTAGCACAGTTCCAGAAGTTCATAAAATTATATAACGACAGTATAGAAAATATGTTGATGAATATCAATATTACTAGTAACGATGTGCTTAAAGTAATTAACAAACTGAAGCCTCATAAATCGCCTGGTCCAGACGAGGTATATGCTAGAATATTAAATGAATGTAGAGATGAGTTGAGTAATCCATTAGCAGTTTTATTTAATAAGTCATTAGAATCGGGCCTAGTGCCAGATGCTTGGAAACTTGCAAATGTAGTTCTGATTTTCAAAACGGGTGATAAATCAATAGCATCAAATTACCGTCCCATTAGTCTCACGTCAATCATAGGCAAGTTGCTAGAGTCAATTATTGCTACAAAAATCAGAAGCCACCTTGAAACATTCAACTTAATTCATTCTTCTCAGCACGGGTTCACCCAGGGACGTTCTTGTCTCACAAATTTGCTTAGCTTTTTCTCAGAAGTATATGAAGCGGTAGATAATGATAAGTCATATGATATAATTTATTTAAATTTCAGTAAAGCATTCGATAGAGTCCCTCATGAGAGATTGATAAGGAAGGTAGAAGCACATGGAATAGGTGGATCATTATTAAAATGGATTAGGTTATGGTTAACTGGTAGGAAACAAAGAGTCAGCATAAATGGATTTAAGTCAGACTGGGGTGCGGTCAAAAGTGGAGTTCCCCAGGGATCTGTATTAGGCCCTCTGCTGTTTGTTATATTCATTAATGATCTTGATTTAGGTATAACTAGTAGGATTAGTAAATTTGCAGATGATGCCAAAATGGGGAGAGTGATAAATTCAGACAGTGACTTTGAACACCTTCAAAGATCTAGAATACCTTACATGAGTGGTCAGTAGACTGGCAAAATGAATTTAATAGTGATAAATGCAAGGTACTACAGATAGGGAAGACGAATACAACGTTAAGTATAAACTAGGTAACACGGAAATAGAAAACTCAGTTTGTGAAAAAAATCAAGGTGTATTTGTTAGCAACGACTTGAAACCTAGAAAACAATGTATTAGCGTTCGCAACAAGGCAAACAGGATTCTTGGGTTCATATCTAGGTCTGTGAGTAACAGAACTGCTGACATTATCTTGAAACTTTACCTAGCATTAGTGAGGCCACACATGGATTATGCGGTTCAGTTCTGGTGTCCTTATTATAGAATGGACATAGATTCTTTGGAGAGAGTACAAAGAAGAATGACAAAAATGATCCATAATATTAGAAACCTTCCATATGAGGAAAGACTGAAAAGCTTAGGCTTGCATTCATTAGAGAGGCGTAGAGTTAGGGGAGATATGATAGAGGTGTACAAGTGGGTAAGTGGGATTTACAAGGGTAAAATGGAAGATGTTCTGAAGCTCAGTAATAACGAAATAACTAGAACAAATGGCTTTAAATTAGATAAATTCCGATTCAGAAAGGATATAGGCAAGCACTGGTTTGGAAATAGAGTTGTGGATATGTGGAATAGGCTACCGAGTGCTATAGTAGGATCGGGGACGCTAGGGAGCTTCAAGACGAAGTTGGATAGGCACATGGAAGTGCTGGGATGGGTGTGAAAGGGATCTGCCTGTATGGGCCAGTCGGCCTCCTGCAGTATCCCACTTTCTTATGT